>NC_092873.1:312961091-313268966 GCF_028372415.1 Notamacropus eugenii | reverse complement strand
AATGTTAGGAGTGTGTGTGTGTGTCTGTGTGTCTGTGTGTGTATATGCATGTGTAGGGCAGCTAGTGGAACAGTGGATAGAGTGCTGGCCCTGTAGTCAGGAAGACATCTTCCTGAGTTCATCTGGTTTCACTTACTAGCTTTGTAACCCTGGGCAATTCACTCTATCTTGTTTGCCTCAGTTTCCTCATCTGTAAAATGAGTCATAAAAAAGAGTCATACAGTATCTTTACCAAGAAAACTGAAAATGGGGTCATGAAGAGTTGGACATGACTGAAAACGACTGAACAGCAAACAACAAATATTAAAAAAGTAGCAAGTTGAGTGGCAGAGGACTCCAAGTGCAGGAACACTTTGAGGAGACAGACCTTTGCACTTGTCCTTGGGATTATCAAGAGGTAGAGTGATGTCAAAAAGAACATTACCTTCCCCTCCAATCCCGCTCCCTCATTGGAGGGAGAGATTAGATACATTAAATGGAGAGCTATTGAAGAAATTTACCAGTAAGAGATAATACATTTAGCTAGAAGCAGACAGAAACACTGAAGACAAGTCACAAAGAGAGGTAAAAAAAATGAGAGCCACTTAAAAGAAGTAGCTTGAAGGAGCCAATGTAGAGAAGTGTCTGCTATGACTCTTGGAGTCAGAAGAGGTCTCGTAAAGTGAACCTAATGAAGACTCTACAGAAAGAGAAAAAAATATCCAGTAATTTGAACTTTTGAGGTACAATCTACTCATTATGTGCTTCACTAGCATTTTACAATAAGCTTGTGCATACTCACCAAAGGGCCCTTGTGTATACTGGGTTTTGTGAGGGAAAGTATTTGATACCAAATATTCTTGCTATACCTGCTTAGTAAATTCTCTTCACTAAAAAAAGTAATTAAGGCTACTTATTATAAATAAGAAGCACAATAAGATAAATAGAAATCAAAAAAATCCAGTATCCTATACCCTGAAAATTGACAAAAGTGACAAAAATATGACAACAGTCATTGTTGGAGGAGTTGTGAAATAATAGGCACACTGATGCATTGCTGGTGGAGCTATGAAATGGTACAACTATTTTGGAAAACAATTTGAAATTATACAAATGAAGTGAATAAGACACCCATATTCTTTGAACTGGACACTCCATTACTACCCCATCCCTGGAAGTCATTAATAAGAAGTCCCCATTACTCTAAAATATTTATAGGGACACTTTTTGTGATAACTAAGAATTGGAAAGAAAGTAGATGCCCATCAATTGGGGAATGGCTAAGCAAGTTGTGATACATGAATGTAATGAAATATTGCTGTGCTTTAAGGAATATGTGTAATGATGTTTGTAAATAACATATGTAAGCCTTCTCAGCAAGATTAGATGTGAAACAAGGATGCTCACCTTCACCAATATTATTCAATATTGTACTGGAAATCCTAGCAATAGCAATAAGAGAAGAAAAAGAAATTGAAGGAATACAAATAGGGAATGAGGTGCTAGAAGTATCTCTTCCTGCAAACAATATAAAAGATTCAACTAAAAGTTAGTTGAAACAATTAATCATTTTAGCAAGGTATCAGGATATAAAGTAAATCCACATAAATCATCAGCATTCCTACCTATCATAAACACAACTTGGCAAGAAGAGATAGTAAAAAAATGCCCCATTTTAAATAACTCTAGATAGCATAAAATTGCTGGGAATACACCTGCCAAAACAAACCCAGGAACAATATAAATAACATTATTAAAAATTTTTATACAAATAAAATGAGGATTAAATAATTGGGGAAGTATTAATTGTTCATGGATAGGTAGGACCAATAAGACAATTTTACTCTAACTAACTTATATATTCAATTTCATCCCATTTAAATTACTGAACAATTATTTTACTGAGTTATAAAAATAATAAAAAATTCATTCGGAAAAAAAGTCAAGAAGATCAAAGAAAATAATGAAAAAAAATGTAGAGGAATGAAGTTTAGCAGTACCAGAAAGTATAATGCAATATATTACAGTAATTATCAAAATTATCTGGTAATGATTCAGAAATAGAAAGGTAGATCAAAGGAATAGAACCTTGCAAATGACAAGTGTAAATGCTTGAGATTTGGGGATAAGAATTCATTATTTGGAAAAAAAACTTTTGAGAAAACTAGGAAGCAGTATAGCAGAAAATGAGCATAAACCAATATCTTACATCTAACAAGACAAGGTCAAAATAGATACATGACCTAAATAAAAAGAGATATTTTACAAGAAAATTAGAACATGTAACATATTACTTGTTAGACTTACGGATAGATGAACAATTTATTTGCATGCAGTTGGGCAAAATAGCTCCTAATTATTATTTTAATTTTCTCCTCATTGGCTTCACCCTTTTCATTTTTGATACTGGTAATTTGGTTTTCTTTCTTTTTTAAAATTAAATCAACCAAAGGTTTATTGTTTTTATTCATAAAACCAGTTCTTAACTTTATTCATTAGTTCAATAGTTTTCTTAATTTCAATTTTATTAATCTCTCCTTTGGTTTTCAGAATTTCTAATTTAGTATTTAATTGAGGATTTTTAATTTGTTCTTTTACCAGGTGTTTTAGTTGTATGCGCGGTTCATTGATCTCCTCTTTCTCTACTTTATTCATGTAAGCATTCAGAGATAAAAAACTTTCCCAAGAATTGCTTTCACACCATCCCATAAGTTTTGGTATGTTGTCTCATTATTGTCATTCTCTTGAATAAAGTTATTGATTGTTTATATGATTTGTTGTTTGACCACTCATTCTTTAGGATTAGATTACTTAGTTTCCAATTAATTTGTAGGCTATCTTTCCATGGCCTTTTATTGCATATAATTTTTGTTGCATCACGATCTGAAAAGGATGTGTTTAATATTTCTCCCTTTCTGCACCGGATTGTGAGGTTTTTATATCTTAATACATGGTCAATTGTGTGTGTGTGTGTGTGTGTGTGTGTGTGTGTGTGTGTGTAGGTGCCATATACCACTGAGAAAAAGGTATATTGCTTTCTATCCTCATTCAATTTTCTCCAGAGGTCAACCATATCTAACTTTTCTAAAATTCTATTCACCTCCTTAACTTCTTTCTTGCTTATTTTATGGTTAGAATAATCTAGTTCTGAGAGGAGGAGGTTGAGGTCCCCCACTAGAATAGTTATCCTCTCTATTTCTTCCTGTAACTCCCTTAATTTCTCCTCTAAGGATCTGGATGCTATATCAGTTGGTGCATATATGTTTAGAAATGATATTTACTTCATTGTCTGTGATACCTTTTAGCAGGATGTATTTTCCTTCCTTACCTCTTTTAATTAATTCTCTTTTTGCTTATTCTTTGTCTGAGATCAGGGTTGCTACACTTTCTTTTTTTTTTTTTACTTCCACTGAAGCATAACATATTCTGCTTGGGCATTTTACCTTTACTCTGTGTGTATTCCTCTGATTCAAATGTGTTTCTTGTAAGCAATATATTGTAGGATTCTAATTTTTAATTCACTTTCCTATCTGCTTCCATTTTGTGGGTAAGTTCATCCCATTCATATTCACAGTTATGATTACTACCCATGTCTTTCTCTCCACCCCATTTTCACATCTGTTTATGCTTTTCTCTCCCCTTTCCCCCTTTCTCTCCTCACCAGTTTTGCTTTTGACCACCATGTGCTTCAATCTGCCCTCCTTTCTAACATGCATCTCTCTTTTCTTTCCCTTTTCCCCTACTACTTCTTCCCTCCCTTCTAATCACCATCTCCCTTTTCTTTCCTCTTTCTCCTCCTACTGCATATAGGAAAAGTTAGATTTTCATACCTGAGTATGTTATTCCATTTTTGAACTACATCTGATGAGGGGAAGGTTCAAATAATTCTCATCTCCCTTCCTTCCCCCCTCTACTGTAAGAGGTCTTTGCATCTCGTCATGTGTTGTAATTTACCCTCATTTGCCTCCTCCTTTTCTCTTCTCCCAGTATAATCCCTTTTCACCACTTAGATTTTTTTTTATCATCACATCAAAGTCAAATTTTACCCACCCCTCTATCTATGTATATCTCTTCTATATACTGTATTAAAGATACACTTCTCAAGAGTTGCAAGTATAAGCTTCTAGGAGCCAAGATAGCAGAATAAGAAGTAAGTCACTCTCACCATCCCTTATTGACCTCTGAAAGCTCAGAAAATATCATCCCAGGAAAAACCTTGGAATAGCTGAACCAGCAGAAATATGGGGTACAGCAATTGTGTAGACCAGGAAGCTTGGGCAATTAACAGGAAAGGCCCCTCTTGCTCTGAGGGAAGGGGAGGAGCACAGGACAGGAAGTGTCCCAGCAAGCCAGCAACAAGTCCCATCTCAGCAAACCACAGGGAGATCCTGAGCCCCGGGGTGGTAGAACAGAAAAATGTTAACATCAGGCCCCCTGAGTGCCTCAGCACAGGCAGAGGAACCGGTAGACACCAGCTCTGAAAACCACCACATGCACCAGTGTTTTCTGAAAGCCAAATCTCCCTGTGCTTCAGCACAACTCCAGGAGTCACAGTTCCAGGCAAACATCCTCCAGCAGCCAGATATTCAGGTGCTTTAAAGAAACTCAGGTGAGTAGGCATTTCTCAGGAGCTAAACTCCTCACTCCCACCCCAAGAGCTCCAGTGTTGCTGATTCAAGATCAACACCAGATAATCTGTCAGACCACTATAACCTCAAGCTGCCAGCACCTGAGGACCCAGCACACAAAGCCGGTGATCAGGTTCCAGGTTCCCAGCACAAGAAACTTGAGTCAGTGCCCCCATGCTCCAGCAGGAGAGCTCAACTTTAAAAGCCAGGAAATAGACAAACACCATGAGCAAAAAGTAGAAATGGACAATGACCACAGATTCTTATTATGGGGACAGGGAAGATCAAGGCACAAATTCAGAAGAGAAAAACATTGTCAATAAACTCACATCCAAAATCTCAAAGGGAAATATGAGGTAGTATCAAACCCAAAAAACCTTCTTGGAAGAGCTCAAGAAGTATTTGGGAAAAAAAAATAAATGAGAGGTATGCAAGAGAGAGTCAATAGCTTGGAAAAGGAAGGACAAAAATAAACAGTAGAAAACAAATCCTGAAAAAAAAAACAATTGGCCAAATGGAAAAGGAGGTACAAAACCTAATAGAAGAAAACAATTCATTAAAAATCAGAATTGGGCAAGTGGAAGCTAATGACTCTATGAAATCAGTTAAACAGAAACTAAAGAATGAAAAAATAGAAGAAAACATAAAATACCTCATTGGTAAATCTACTGACCTGGAAAATAGATCCAGGAGAGACAATCTTAAAAATTATTGATCTACCTGAAATCTATGATGAAAAAAAGACCATGACTGGTCTTTAAGGAAACCATCAGGGAAAACTTTCCTGAGGTCCTAGAACCAGAAATTAAATAATCACTGAAAGAATCCTCTAATCACCTCCTGAAGGAGTCCCCAATGAAAATGCCAACGAATATTGTGACCAAATTCCAAAATTACCAGGCCAAAGAGAAAATACCACAAGCAGCCTGAAAGAAACAAATATTATGGAACCACAGTGAGGATTACACAGACCTTGCAGCTTCTATGTTAAAATATCAAAATGGAATACTATATTTCATAAGGTAAAGGAGATTGGATTAACAACCAAGGATCAACGACACAGCAAAACTGAGCATAATCTTTCAGGGAAGGAGATGGACATTCAGTAGAATAGGGGACTTCCATACCTTCCTGATGAAAAGACCAGAGTTCAACAGAAAATTTGATCTTCAAATACAAGATTCAAAAGAGGCACAAAAAGCTAAACAGGAAAAAAACCCTACAACATGTTATTAATAAGGGCAAACTGTTTACATCCCTACAATGAAAGATGACACTTGTAACTCTTGAGAACTGTATCATTATTATGACATTTAAAAGGGATATACATAGAAACAGGTGTGGATGTAAGTTGACTTTGATGTGATGATAAGGAAATCCAATTACGTGATGAAATGGGATTGTACTGGGAGAAGAGGAAAGGAGGAAGCAGAAAAGTGTAAATTAAATCACATGAAGAGGCACAAAAATATTACAGTAGAGGGAAAGAATGGAAGGATATGAGCGTTGTTTGAACCTTCCTCTCACAGATTTGGCTCAAAGAAGAAATCAAACTTACCCTATTTGCAGTAGGAGGAGAAAGGGGAAAGAAAAAGGAGGGGTGGATAGAAGGGAGAGAAGAGGCAGTAAGGGTAAAGGAGAAGAAAAGGGAGGGGCCAAGAAACGGCAGGGCAGACTGAGGGAGGCAGTGGTTGAAAGCAAATCACTAGTGAGGAGGGACAGGCAGAAAGGAGAGAGAAAAGCCATTAACAGGACGGAGGAAATAGGATGGAGAGAAAAACACAGGTAGTAATTATAACTGCAAATGTGAATGGGATGAACTCTTCCATAAAATGGAAGCAGATAGAATATTGGATTAAGAACTGTAATCCTACAATATGTTGTTTACAAGAAACACATTTGAAGCAGAGGGATACACAGTAAAGATAAAAGACTGGAGAAGAATATATTATACTTCAGCTGAAGTTAAAAAAAGCAGGGGTAGCAATCCTGATCTCAGACAAAGCAAAAGCAAAAATAGATCTAATTAAAAGAGGTAAGGAAGGAAATGGTATCTTGCTAAAAGGTACCATAGACAATGAGGTAATATTATTACAAAAAATATATGCACCAAGTAGTATAGCATCCAAATTCTTAGAGAAGTTAAGGGAGTTACAGGAAGAAATAGATAACAAAACTAATAAATATAACTAAGGGCTAGTTTTATGAAAAGAAAAACAATAAAATAGATAAACTTTTGGTTAATTTGATTTAAAAAAGAAAGAAAACCAAATTACCAGTATCAAAAATAAAAAGGGTGAATTCACCACCAAATGAAGAGGAAATCAAAACAATAATTTGGAGATATTTTGTCCAGTTGTATGTCAATAAATTTGACAATCTTAGTGAAATGGATAAATATTTACAAAAATATAAATTGCCCAGAGTAATGGAAAAAGAAATAGAATATTTAAATAACCCCATTTCAGGAAAAGAAATTGAACAAGCCATCAGTGAACTTCCCAAGAAAAAATCTCCAGCACCAGGTGGATTAACAAGTGAATTCCACCAACCATTTAAAGAACAATTAATTCCAATACTATACAAACTATTTGGGAAAATAGGAGAAGGAGTCCTACCAAATTCTTAGTATGATTCAAATATGGTGCTGATACCTGAACTAGGAAGAGCCAAAACAGAGAAAGAAAATTGTAAACAAATATAGCAGGCATGGGGACCAGCTTAATTGACCATATCAAAAGCATTCCCTTTGACCCAGCAATACCATTTCTAGGTCTGTATGCCAAAGAGATAATAAAAATTGGAAAAGGACCCACATGTATGAAAATATTTATAGTAGCTCTTTTTGTGGTGGCCAAGAATTGGAAATTGAGAGGATGTCCATCAATTGGGGAATGGCTGAACAAGTTATGATACATGAAGGTAATGGAATACTATTGTGCTATAAGAAATGATGAACAGGTGGACTTCAGAAAAACCTGGAAAGACTTATATGAACTATTGCTGAGTGAAATGAGCAGAACCAGGAGAACATTGTACACAGTAACAGCCACCTAGTGTGATAACTGACTTTGATAGACTTACCTTCTCAGCAATGCAAGGATCTATGACAACTCCAAAAGACTCATGATAGAAAGTGCTATCTATGTCCAGAGAAAGAACTTTAGAGTCTGAATTCAAGTGGAAGCATACTATTTGCTCTCCTTTTCTTCTGTGGTTTTGTTTTCTTTTTTTCTTATGGTTCCTCCAATTAATTCTAATTCTTCTTTACTTCATGACTAATGTGAAATATATTTAATATGAAGGTATACGTAGAGGATATGAGACTGCACACTATATTGGGGAGGGAGAAGGAGAGGGAGGTGGACAAAATTTAAAACTCAAAATTTTATGGAAGTGAATGTTGAAAGCTAAAAATAAATAAATAATTTTTAAAAAAGAGTTAGAAGTGTCATCTTTCTATGTAGGGATATAAAGAGTTCCACCTTATTGAATAACATGGTTTTTTAAAATTTCCTTCTTATCTCTTTATGGCTCTGTTAAGTCTTCTATTTGAAGATGAAATTTTCTGTTGAACTCTACTTAACAGGAAGGTTTAGAAGTCCTCTATTGCACCGAAATTTAGGAGACTCCTCCCCTGAAAGATTATGCTCAGTTTTGCTGGGTAGTTGACCCTTGGTTTTAATCCCAGCCCTTTGCCTTATGGAATATTATATTTCAAGCCCTCTCATCTTTTAACATAGAAGCTGCAAGGTCCTGCATAATCCTGACTTGGGTTCCACGATATTAAATTGTTTCTTTCTGGCTCCTTGCAGTATTTTCACTTCGACCTGATAACTCTGGAATTTGGCTACCATATTCCTTGGCATTTTCAATTTGGGATCTCTGTCAGTGATCAGTGGATTCTTTCGATGACTGATTTACCTTCCAGTTCTAGAATGTCAGGGCAATTTGATGATTTCTTTAAAGATTCTGTCTAGCCTCTTTTTTTTAAAATAAGAGCTTTCATGTTGACCAGTATTTCTTAAATTATCTCTCTTGAATCTATTTTCCAAGTCAGTTATTTTTCCAATGAGGTATTTTATATTTTCATTTATTTCTTCTTTCTTTTGATTTTGTTTGATTATTGATGTCTCATGGAGTCATTAGCTTCCACTTGCCCAATTCTAATTTTTAATAAATTGTTTTCTTCAGCTAGATTTTTTATCTTTTTTCCATTTGCATCATCTTACTTTTTAAAGGAGTTCTCTTCAGTGAATTTTTGTGTTTCCTTTTCCATTTGGCCAATTCTTCTTTTTAAGGAGTTATTTTCTTCACTGGGCTTTTTTCCCATTTAGCAAATTTTGTTTTTGAAGGATTTTTTTTCCTACAATCTTTGCCCTTCCTTTTACAAGCTGTTGAGTTTCTCTTTCATACCTCTCATTTCTTTTCTCAATTTTTCTTCTATCTTTCTTATTTGACTTTTAAAATCCTTCTTGACCTCTTTTAAGAAAGCTCTTTGGGGGCTTCAGACCATTTCATATTCCCTTTGAGTTTTTGGATGTAGATATATTGAGAAAGAGGTTTTGGTGCTAGAGGTTGCTTGCCTGCCTGGAGTTGCACTGAAGGCTATGGAGTTCAAATGTTATTATGATCCTCTCTTTTACACTTCTTTTTAATTATTATTTTATTCATTTTTTGCTATATTTTGAATTGAGTTATCTCCCTCCCACCACTGCATTAGAAAAGGGAAACATTTAGATTGATTGATTGAGACAGATATGTGGAACCATATTGTGCATACTTCTGTTGATCAGTTCTTTATCAATGTATCAGTTATCACAAAATTCTCTGGAGGTAGATAGCATCTTCCTTCATAAGTCCCTTGTAGTTGATTTGAGTATTTATAATACTCTGAATAACTTAGTCATTCACAGCTACTCTGCAAATAATATTGCTGTTACTGTATACAATGCTCTCTTCTTCTGCTTATTTCACTCTGCATTACTTTTTGTATCTATTTAGCATTTAATTTTTTCCAATGACATGTAAAAAACAATTTTTAACATTCATTTTTCCATTTGACCAATTCTACTCTTTTATTCATTTATTTTTAGTTTTCAACATTCACTTACACAAGATTTTGAGTTCCAAATCTTCTCCCCATTTCCCGCCCCCCCATCCAAAGACAGTGTGCATTCTGATTACTCATTTCCACAATCTGCCCTCCCTTCTGTCACCACCACCCCATATTCCCTTCCCTTCTATTTTCCTGTAGGGCAAGACAGATTTCTATACCCATTGCCTGTATATCTCATTTACCAGTTGCATGTAAAAACAACTTTTAACGTTTGTTTCTAAAACTTTGAGTTCCAAATTGTCTTCCTTTCTCCCTTTTCACCCACCCTCATTGAGAAGGCAAGCAATCTGATATAGGTTATACAAGTGTCATCATGCAAAACACTTCCATAGTAGTCATGTTGTGAAAGACAACTGTATTTCCCTCCACCCTGTGTCCTCTATTTATTCTATTCTTTGCTTTAACCCTCTGCCTTCTAAAATGTGTTTACTTCTAATTGTCCCCTCCCTCAGTCTGCTCACTGTTCTATCACATAGTCTCTGTCTTGCACCCTTCCCCCCTACTTTCCTGTAGATTTCCATGCCCAATTGAATGTATATGTTAGTCCCTCCTTAAGCCAAATCTGATGAGAGTAAGGTTCACTCATTCCCTCTCACCTCCCTCCTCTTCCCCTTCAACGTAAAAGTTTTTTCTTGCCTCTTTTATGTGAGATAATTTACCCCATTCTATTTCTCCCTTCCTCCTTCTCACAGTACATTCCTCTCTCTCACCCCTTAATTTTATTTTTTAGATATAATCCCTTCATTTTCAACTCACCATGTGCCATTCTCCCTCTCTCTCTCTCCTCTCTCTCTCTCTCTCTCTCTCTCTCTCTTTCTTTCTCTTTCTCTCTCCACACACACACACACACACACACACACACACACACACACATACGTTCTCCAATTACCCTAATAATGAGAGAGATCTCATGAGTTAGATATATCACCTTTCCATGTTGGAATGTAAACAATTAAACTTTAACAAGTCCTTTATGATCTCTCTTTCCTGTTTACCTTTTTATGCTTCTCTTGGATCTTTGTAAGGGGCACTGACTGCCACGCCATCTGGGATGCCACACTGATGGACATCAGGTAAACTGAGTCCAGTGCAGGGAAGGGTGAACAAGATGGTGCTGGAAGGGACAGCCCCACCCCTGGTTTGTTTTTGTTACTATAGTTCCAGCTTGTGTTCATTACTATAGTTTCAGGTTTGTTTGTGTGTGTTACCATGGTTCACTGGGCTGGCTGGCAGAGACTATATAATCAGAATGCTTGCTTGAATAAATTGGAGTTGCTTCATGACCCACTCTCCCGCCTCATTCTTTTACTCGCGAGCTCCACAGGAGGATGAGCAGCCTGCTGGTCAGGCATAAGACTTGCTCCTCTGTGCCAATACCATAGCAACTTGACACCCAAACTGGGGCCACAAGCAGGGGGAAGGAGCAGGAAGCTCAGCTAAGGGAGTTAGGTCCCTCAAGAAACTCAGCTGAGGGAGTCAGGTCCTTCAGGAAACTCAGCTGAGGGAGTCAGGTCCCTCAGGAACCCCAGCTGAGGGAATCAGGTCCCTCAGTAACCCAGCGAGTGAGTCAAGCTCTCCAGAAGCCTAGACAGTCAGGGCTCATAGAGTCCAGTGCACAGGAGCTATCAGGACAGGGTCAAAAGTGGATACCTGAGCGCGACAGGAAACCGTAGCCTGTTTGCCTCACCGAGTGCCTCCTGGAGCGGGTCTGAGAAGAAGACGCAGGAGAAGACGTGCACATTCAGCTCAAGTGAGACGAGGTGTAACCATGAATAAAATTGAAATGGGGCAAAGCTCACAAAAGTTGAGTCAGGGTCAGTACACATTCTTCCTATATAACATGCTGAAGAATATGTTCATAGAGGAAGACGGTGGCAAGGCAGTGCAAATGAGAACATTCGTCACATCCTCATAGACAGCCCTGTCAGAGTCAGAGAGTAGGTCATCGGGTCTAAAACAAAAAGGGGGAGTTGTAAGGGGCGCTGACCGCCACGCCATCTGGGACGCCACACTGATGGACATCAGGTAAACTGAGTCCAGTGCAGGGAAGGGTGAACAAGATGGCTCTGGAAGGGACAGCCCCACCCTGGTTTGTTTTTGTTACTATAGTTCCAGCTTGTGTTCATTACTATAGTTTCAGGTTTGTTTGTGTGTGTTACCATGGTTCCCTGGGCTGGCTGGCAGAGACTATATAATCAGAATGCTTGCTTGAATAAATTAGAGTTGCTTCATTCTTTTACTCGCGAGCTCCACAGGAAGATGAGCAGCCTGCTGGTCAGGCATGAGACTTGCTCCTCTTGGTGTGCTATGCTGATATCATAGCAGATCTTGTATTTAAAAATCAATTTTTCTAATCAGCTCTGGTCTTTTCTCAAGGATGCATGAAATTCCACTGTGTCACTGAATATCAATTTTTCCCTTCATGGATTATACTCAGTTTTTCTGGGTAGGTGATTCTTGTTTTTAATCCTAGCTCCTTTGACCTCTGGAATAATATCATATTCCAAGCCCTGCAATCCTTTAATGTAGAAGCCACTAAATCTTTTATTATCCTGATTGTGATTCCATGATACTTAAATTGTTTCTTTATGACTGCTTACAATATGACTTGGAAACTCTGTAATTTGGCTACAATATTCTTGGGAGTTTTCATTTTGGGATCTCTTTCAGGAGGTGAGTGATAGACTCTTTCAACTTCTATTTTACCCTCTGGTTCTAGAATATCAGAGGATTTTTCCTTGATAATTTCCTAAAGGATGATGTCTAGGCTCTTTTTTTGATCATGGCTTTCAGGTAGTCCAATAATTTTAAAATTTTTGCTCCTGGATTTATTTTCCAAGTCAGTTGTTTTTCCAAAGAGATATTTCACATTGTCTTCTATTTTTTGTTTACTTTGGTTTTGTTTCATAATTTCTTGATTTTTCATAGAGTCACTAGCTTCCATTTGCTCCATTCTAATTCTAAAGGAATTATTTGCTTCACTGAGCTTTTGTACCTCCTTTTCATTTGGCCAATTCTGCTTTTTAGGCATTCTTCTCCTTATTGGTTTCTTGGACCTCTTTTGCCATTTGGTCTAGTCTATTTTAAGGCATTATTTTCTTTAGTATTATTTGGCTCATTTTTTCAGAATTTTCTTGCTTCACTCTTATTTTTCTTCACATTTTTTCCTCAATTTCTCTTCCTTGGTTTTCAAATATTTTTTGATCTCTTCCATGGCCTGAGACAAATTCATATTTTTTTTCTTGGAGGCCTTAGATATAGGAGCTTTGATTTTGTTTTCTTCTTCTGAGTATGTTTTGATTTTCCTTGTCACCAAAGTAAGTTTTATAGTCTGAGTTTTTTTCTGTTGTTTGCTCGTTTTCCCAGGCTATTACTTTACTTTTTAAATTCTTTGTTAAGGTAAGGCTCTGCTTCTATTGTGGAGGGCATACTGTCCCAAGCTTCAGGGATTTTGTGCAGCTATTTTCAGAGATACTTCTAGGGACCTCTATGATCTAAGGAGAGGTGTTTATGTCTCTCCTGGCCTGTGTTTTGAACTGTGAAAAACCAAGCACTCTTTTCTGCACTGAAATGTGAGGAGAGTTCCCTCTCCACTGCTGCTACAAGTAATGCTCTGTGCCAGTGCTTTTCCTCTCTCTTGGACTGCCACTCTGGAACGTGACCCAGACCAAGCATAAGCAAAGCGACAGAGTCCTGCCTCAGTACCAACAAAGAAATCCCTGTAATCTCCTGACTTGTTGTTTGATCCCCTTACCCTCTGTGAGCTGAGAGCTCTGGAGACAACTGCTGCCATAACTGATTCAGTCATTCCCATAGCCTGCTCCTGTTTTGTTGAGTCATTTGCTGGGGTCAGGACTGGACTCTGCTTCTCTCTCATCCAGGTCTGACAGATCTTTCCTACTTATCTTCTAAGTTGTCTTTGATGTTTGTGGGTTGAGAAATATGTAAACTGCCATAGCAACCAGTGATTCAGGTATCTGAGGCCTGCTCCAGGTTTGCTGAGGCCTGGCCTTTGCTGGCAAGATCTGTGCTGGGCCTTGTTCCTCTCTCAGTCTGGTGCAACAGACATTTCCTATCAACCTTCCAGGCTTTCTTGGGCTGGAGATTTGTTTCACTCTCTCTTTTTATGGGTTCTGCTGCTCTAGAAATTGTTTAGAGTCATTTTTATAGGTATTTGGAGGGGTTTGGTGAAGAGCTCAGGCAAGTTCCTGCTTTTATTCTGCCATCTTGGCTCCCCACTCTGCATTATTTCATACAATTCTTTCCATGTTTTTCTAAAATCAACCTACTCATCATTTCTTACAGAGCATTAGTATTCCATCACAATCATATACCACAACTTATTTAGCTATTCCTTAATTGGTGGACATTCCCTTATTTTCCAGTTCTTTGCCACCATAAAGAGAGCTACTATAAATATTTTAGAACATATACATTATTTTCCTTTTTTGCTCACCATCTTGAGAAACAGACATAATACAATTATTCCTTCCACATTACAGCAGTTAGGGGCACAACAGCTCCACAATCTGGAAAATACCTATGAAATTTTTTGATCCTTCTTTTGTACTGGAGAAGAAATCTGAATTTAAAATTTTTCTTTTATGGGATGTTTATTAATTTATTGTAAAATTTAGGTTGATATTGTATAATACTACCCATACATTTTACACATTTCTGAGTTTCTAAACTTTTTCTGTGTCAGCCGCTAGCCTTCATGTGTTATCTGCCGCTTACAGAAAGCTGCAGAAAAAAATTCCCATTTAGTTTCTTATGCCAGTTCTAGATATATTGATACCTGTGATGGGATAAGTTTCAAAGTGGAAGGGATAATTTCAGTGATATTGCTGGGTCAATTACTGAATATATATGAGTTTATAAGCTATTTGGGCATAATTCCAAATTGCTTTTCCAATGGTGGATCAGTTCACAATTCCATCAACATGTCCCAATTGATGTCTCAATTTTTCCACATCCCTTCAATATTTGTCATTTTACTCTTCTATCATTTCAGCCAATTTCATAGGTGTAAGATGGTACCTCAAAGATTTTTTTAATTTCCATTTCTTTAATCAATAATGATTTAGACCAATTTTTCTACACGACTGCCTTCTAATTTTTCTTCCAAAAGCTGTCTATTCATACTGTTTGACATGTATCAATTGGAGAATGACCTATATCCTTTTAAATTTGAGTAATTACTCTGTATCTGAGAAATAAGGACCTTCATCTGAGAAACTGGCTATAAAATCTCCCTGCTCCAGTTTTCTATTTTCCCTCTAATCTTGGGTATATTTTTATTTGTATAAAAACATTTTAATTTAATGTAATTGAAACCATCCATTTTATATCTCATAATACTCTATATCTCTTGCTATCTCTTGTCCATAAATCTGATGTTCTAAGTTCTTCTAACTTACTTGTGATATCTCCCTGTATGTCTAGGTCACGTATCCATTTTGAGTATATTTTGCTAAATGATGTAATGCATATCTAATATACCTAATAGATATACCTAAATTTCTGCCAAACTGCTTTTTAATTTCCCCCACAATTTTTACCAAATAGTAAGTTTTTGTCCTAGAAGCTTAGATCTTTACATGAGAACACTATAATCATTTGCTATCATGTATTGTATACCTACTCTATTCCACTGATCAACCATCCTGTTTATCAGCCAGTACAAGATAGCTTTGACAATGACCACCTTATAATATAGTTTAAGATCTTTTACATTTTTCCATTAATTCCCTTGCTCTTTTTAAACTTTTGTCCTTTTAAAGGAATTTTATTTTATTTTTTCTATCTCAATAAACTAATTTTTGGTAGTTTACTTGGAATGGCTCTGATTAAGTAAATTAGTTTAAACAGAATTGTCCTTTTTATTATATTGGCTCTGCCAAATCTGACTTTATTGTATCAAAAGTGTTTTATAATTATGTTCATGTAGTTCCTGAACTTGTCTTGGCAAGTATATTCCCAGGTATTTTATGCTGTCTATGGTTATTTTAAATGGGATATCTCTTACTATCTTTTCTTGCAAGGTTTTGTTGATGATATACAAAAATAACGATGATTTATGTGTTTATTTTTGTATCCTACTACTTTGCTAAAAATAATTGTTTCAACTAATTTTTTTAGTTGAATTTCAAGGATTTTTTCAAGTATGCCATTATATCATTTGAAAAAGAGATAATCTTATTTTCTCATTGCCCATTCTAATTCTGTTAGTTTCCTTTTCTTCTCTTATTGCTATTGCTAGCATTTCTAGTACAATATTGTTTAATATTGGTTATATTGGACATTCTTTTTCACTATTGGTCTTATTGGGAAGACTTGTTACAATTATGTTTGTTGATGATTTTAGGTAGATGCTTCTTATCATTTTAAGAAAAAATTCATTTATCCTGATTCCTTCAATTGTTTTTAATAGGATCATTACTAGTGTTGTATTTAGCTTTTACTGCATTTATTGAAATGATCGTATGAATTCTGGTATATTTTTAATTGATATAATCAATTATGTTAATAGTTTTCCTTATGTTGAACCAGCTCTGCATTCCTGGTATAAATTCCTCTTGGCCACAATATATAATCTTTATGATATGTTGACTATAGCCTCCTATCTAATATTTTATTTAAGATCTTGACATTAGTAAAATTGGTCTATAACTTTCTTTCTCTGTTTTTGCTCTTCCTGGTTTAGATATCAGCACCATATTTGTTTCATAAAAGAAGTTTGTTAGGACTCTTATTTAATACTGCAATTAGTTGACCTTTACATGTTTGGTAGAATTCACTTGTAAATCCACCTAGTCCTGATACTTTTTTCTTAGGCAGTTCATTTATGGCCTGTTCAACTTATTTTTTTAAAATAGATTTATTTAGATATTCTATGTCTTCTTCTGGGCAGTTTATATTTTTGTAAGTATTCTTTCATTTCACTTAAATTGTTAAGCTTATTTCCCTAAAATTAGGCAAAATAACTCCTAATAATTTCATAAATAATAATTTAATTTCATCTTCATTAATGGTGAATTCACTCTTCTCATTTTTGATACTAGTAATTTTTTTAAAAAAGATCATATTAACCAATGGCATATCGATTTTATTCATATCAATTTATTTTTCATAAAACCAACTCCTAGCTTTATTTATTAATTCAATGGTTTTCTTACATTCAAGTTTATTAATACTACCTTTAATTTTTAGAATTTCAAATTTGATGTTTAATTTTGTTCTTATTCAGTTGTGTTCAACTCTTCATGAGTCCATTTGGGGTTTTCTTGGCAAAGATACTGGAATAGTTTGTCATTTCCTTCTGCACAAATGGTTAAGTGACTTGTCTACACAGCTACACACAGCTACTAAGTGTCTCAGGATAAATATGAACTCATAGATATGAGTCTTCCTGAGGCCTCTTCTAGCACTCTATCCACTATACCACTTAGTTGCCCCCATGTTTAACTTAGAATTTCAAATTTGTCTTCTTTCTAGTTTTTAAAAAAATATATCCAATTCACTGATCTGCTCTTTCTCTATTTTATTGATGCTAAGCATTTAAAGATATAAATTATCCTCTTATTACCACTTTTTCTACACTCCATAAGTTTTGGTGTGTTATCTCATCATCATTCTCCTTAATAAAATTGTTCCTATGGTTTGTTCTTTTACTCACTCAGTTTTAAAATTATATTATTTGGTACACATTCAGTTTTCTCCAGATATCTATCATATCTAGATTATTTAAGATCTCTTCATCTTTTTAAATTTTTTCCTCTTTACTTTTTGGTTAGATTAATCTTGTTCTGAGAAGAGGAAGTTCAAGTCCCTACTATTATACTATTTACTATCTATTTCCACCTATAATTCATTTACCTTTCTCTTTACAAATCTGGATGCTATAGACTTTGGCCCATATATGTTGAATGTTGATATTACTTCATAATATATTGTACCTTTTAAACATAATGTAGTTTGTCCACTTATCGCTCTCTCTTTTTTTACATCAGTTGAAACATAATAAATTCTATTCCAACCCTTTATTTTTACTCTGTGTGTGTCTCTCATTTTCAAATATGTTTCTTGTAAACAACATATTGTAAGGTTCTGAAGTCTTATGTTTTTCTTGATTCTTGTATTTGAAAATGAAATTTTCTGTTCAGTTCTGGTCTTTTCCTCAAGAATATCTGAAAGTCCTTTAATTCATGAAACATCCATTTTTCCCCTTGCAATCATCTTTTCTGGGTAGGTTATTTTTGGTTGCAAACCCAGCTTGCATTACTCTTATTTTTCCCTATCTTTTTATCTCCTCTTACTTGATTTTTAAAGTCCTTTTTAAGCACTTCCAAGAACTCTTTTTGGGCTTGTGACCTTTTTACAGTTTTCTTTGAAACTTTCCAAGTTTTTCTTTTGACTTCATTGTCTTCTTCTGAGTTTGAACCCTGTTCTTCTGTATCACTGAAGTAACTTTTCTGTGGTTAAGTTCTTTTTCTGTTGTTTATCTATTTTTATGGTCTATTTCTTGGCTGTTAACTTTATGTTAGGGTTGAACTCTGTTCCTGGGGTATTGGGGATGACATCTCAGGCTTCAGGTTTTTGTGGTGTTGTTTTCAGAGCTCTATATGGAGATCTTTAACCTTTTAGTTCTTCCAATATGCTATGTCACTACCTTTCTGGTTTATGAGTAACCTCAAGTACTCCCTTTCCACCCCTGAGCCAAGATCAGGGCCCCTGCACTGCTGCCACAGCAAACAATCACTCCCTACTATCCCAGAAATGTACCACCAACCTACAGCTAGAAGAATCAGTTTACCCCTCTGCCGTGGTACCAAAACCAGGGACTCTGCTTTCCTGGGAGTGACTGCAACCAGTCTTTTCCATCCAGGAACAATGAACAGGGCTGCTGTCCCTCTATGACTACATTCACCTGCTTGTACTTGCCCTTTCTCACCAACAGTCACAGCCTGAGGCTTCTTCCAGTAATCAGGTCCAGGCCCTTTGTTCAGTGATAGTAGAGGACCCTCACAATCTTCTAATGATCAGTCACCCACCCCCAACTCTCAACTATCCATAAACCTTGGCTGCCACTAACACAATTGACCCCAAAGGTTGTTGCTTGTTGATCCAATATGTCTGTACTTTCTTCACAGCCAGATCGTCACCCTGGTAGATCAGATCTTTTCTAATATCCTCTTAAGATGTCTTTGGCTATATGACTGCTTTATCATGACTTTTTATTATTTATGCTACTCTAAAATTCAATTTGAGGTGTTAAGTCATTTGGAGGGAGATTTGGGAGAATCAGGTAATTTTCTGCCTTATTCTGTCATCTTCCCACAATTCTCTTATTCTTTCTATAAAATTTATTGCAACGCCACTTATTTGATCATTGTAAGTGATTTTTGGACATCTTTCAGCAGTTTGCTTTTTTTTTTTTTTTAATGTTTTTTTGTTAGAATTTATGCTATCTCCATGCATGCTAAATCTTGAGTTCCTTCTTATTTGGGGTTTTGTGGATAATTTTGATTTGTATTTCATAAATTATTTCAGCCAATTCTCAGAAATTTTCTTTTAATTGATTCATTACTATTTCATATCCTTTATAGTAAACTGTTTTTTCTTCTAAGTAATAAAGAATAGCAGTAATCCTGAGATTGCTTGCTGTATCATGATCTATACTCCAGCTCTGTCACTTAATTTTTCAGATAGCTTAGACAATTTCCACTCACTGCACATTATATTTTTTTGCAATATTATTTCCTACTGGAGTAAGTCTATATATATGTTGAGTGTGTATATGTATTATGTATTATATGTGTTTTAAAATCTACCAACCGAGATATTTGGAGACACTCCAAATCCCACATAAGGTACTTTGTAATTACATAATGCTATTTAATTGCCAGACATTATTATTACTGTTATTTCTTTGCATGTAGTCATTTTTCCATGGTTATTTACTAAAAACAAAATGTCCGAGAACTCCCAATGAAACCGTGCATTTTCAATCTGGAGAAGACTTGGGGAGACATGATGCTTTTTGAAGGAATAATCATGTAGCGAAGGAATTACACATGTTTTATTGAACTCTTGAAGACAAAACCAGTCAGTCAATAAACATTGGTTAAGAAACAACTATATGCTATCACAGTCTTTGGGGTAAAACGATTATCCTTATAGTCAAAGGACACAATTTATTGGAGGAGACTATAAGCAAACAGCTATGTACAAACAAGCTATCTACAAGATAAATATGAAACCATCAATGGAGTAGAGTCATTACATTTAAAGGGAATCTGGAAAAGTTGCCTGTGGAAGGTAGAATTTTAGTTGGGACTTGAAGGAAGACAAGAAAGATAAATGGTAGAAGTTGCAAAAAAGTAAAAAGTGGAATGGACTGCCTCAAAAAGTGGAACTCCTTGGAGGTCGTCAAGCGTAGGCTAGATCCATTACATCACAGTGAGTATTTAAATATTCAGCACTGAATTAGATAATTTGTCCCCAGATATTTTAGTATAATACTTTTCTAACATTACAGTATTCGTACTCATAATGCAGCATAGCAATAAATTGGTACCTATTTGAATAACTGAGGACAGTCAAATTCCTTCACTCTTCAGTAACATCAGCTGTAACTTTTGTTTTGGATACTAATCACTAGCACCTATTTCTCTTTCTCTTTAAATGGCATTATATGCTTCTATCATGAGTTAGTTGTCTTTATCTGCACGATTTTTGTTATCTTGATTATATGATGGATACCATATACATCTTTTCCTGTTGTATCTGAAGCTTTGTGAAATAGTTCATAAAGATTTCTGATATATTCTTCTGTAGTAAATATACAGTGGTTTTGCTCATACCATTGTGATATCTATGCACATATATTTCTTAACGCTCTCTCTTCAAGGTGAATTCACTTTGTCAGGGTTTATCATGGTAAAGCCAACTGAATGTAGGCTAACGCTTCTAGATAGAAGAATGGATAGATTAGATATCTCAGTCTTTATTACTTTCTATTTCTATTATAGAAAACATAGAAAAATGCCTGGAAAGCATTTTAAAGATGATTTAGTGCAATGTCCTTATTTCACAGATGTAGAAATAGGCTTATAGAAGTTAAGTAACTTGCCTAACACCTTAGAACAAATGATTGGCAGGATAGCAACTCCACTCCTAGGTTCTTTTCCACACCTCTGTATTACACCACTTTTTGGGTAATTTATGTTCTCTGAAATGGGGAAAATATTGAGAAATTACAAATAAGAAAATAAATTCCTAGCTTGATTTGGTAGATCTCCATCAAATTATTTCTCTCATTATCTATAAGATGCCTATAGATTTATATCAAGTAAAGATGATTTTTATGTGTTTAAAACCACCTCTTTCTGCTGGAAATCCCTAAAAATTATACTTAATTGCTCAGAAAAATAGAGAATAAATGATATGCAATTGGTAATTTTTCTTGACTTTTCTTGTATTGGAGACAAGTTTCATTACAAAAATGAGAATGCAGTACACAAATCTAATCACAGGAAGAGAGATATCATAATAAGGCATGAGAGGGGCACAAGTCTTTGAAATCTAGCCCTGACACAATCTCATAGGATCCTGAAAAATCTATCATACTACTTTCCTGATTGAAATTTTAGCACACACACACACACACACACACATATATATTTTTTGCTTACCTGTGTATCATTTGTCTGTTTTCAGAGATCTGATGCCAAGATCCTTGGATGGACAAATCACCATGGAGAAAACCCCCAGTTACTTCATCACCAAAGAAGTTCCTGCTCGAATTTCAGCTATGTCCAAGGATATCAAGCTCATTGTTGTGGTCCGAGACCCAGTGACCAGAGCCATCTCAGACTATACTCAGACACTCTCCAAACGCCCTGATATCCCCACTTTTGAAAGTTTAACTTTCAAAAACAGAACTACAGGCCTCATTGACACATCCTGGAGTGCCATACAGATTGGTATCTATGCCAAGCACTTAGAGAACTGGCTCCTTTACTTCCCTATCAACCAGATACTGTTTGTGAGCGGGGAGAGACTAATTGGTGACCCAGCTGGAGAACTTGGAAGGGTCCAGGACTTCCTGGGTCTTAAAAGGGTCATCACAAGAAAAAATTTTTACTTTAACAAGACCAAGGGCTTTCCCTGCCTGAAAAAGTCTGAGAGCAGCAGCAAATCTCACTGCCTTGGTAAAAACAAAGGCAGAACACACCCTAACATCAAACAAGAGGTTGTCCAGAGACTCCGTGAGTTTTACAGGCCTTTTAACATGAAGTTCTATCAGATGACTGGACATGACTTTGGCTGGGATTGAACAAGTAAAGCACTATCCATTTTACTGTGTAAAGTCGGCATATATATATATATATATATATATATATATATGTAAAATGTACAGATGTCTCTTTTATAATAATTTATTTTCAGTTCATCAATAATTCACGACACTGTCTAGTCACACTCTTTAGACAGCTAACATTAACATTCCAACACCTTTTACTCAAATATTTAGTTTTTCTTCTCACAGTTGATGGTGCTTCCATTTTCTAATCATACTATTTAAAAAGAAAACAAGAAAAGCACAAGTTGTGTATTTTTGTGTTACTATGGGTAGTAAACCTTTGCCAAGCTTTAAGTCTGCCTCATGCTTTTTTGAGGAAACTTCCATATCTCTTCCTTGCTAAAAGGCTATATATTACCAGAAATATACCTTAGAATCATTGGGAAGTCAATACCTCATGCTGCTAATCTTTCAAATAATGTGACGCCATTTCAAAAAGTACTGAATAGCTTATTATTGAAAATGGTTCTGGAGATTCTGTTCAGTCCAAGATCATTTGGTATTCTGGGAATCAGTACAAGAAGATTATATTCTCTTCAGGGACATCAGCACACCTTTGAAACTTGAATTCTGATGTTTGATTGGTTTTGGTTTTAGCTTTGAAGGATAGTCCTGTACTTTGTCACCTCATACTTAATTTTCCTCCTTCTCAAGTATCAGGATGATTTTCGGACTTGGAATTTTATATATATATATATATATATATATATATATATATATATATATATATATATATATATATATATATATATATATATATATACACATACATACACACACACACACATATATATACATATATGTACATATATACATACATATGTATATATATCACACACACATATATATACAGGTATATATATAATTTTTTTAGCTTCTTCTCTCTTACTTATGTGAAATGCTTGATACCTGGTACAAATATTAAGTGAAATTGAAATTTTCTTTTTCCTCATTTGGAAAAAACATTGATGTCTCATCTTCAGACAGATAGCACTCTGCTTTAATAAACCAAAGAACTCTATAGAATTGCAAAACCTCCAACAGAAAGTTGGTATTGGTAAGTAGGTATGATTTGAAAGGTATAGATGCCAATTCAACTTCTCCCTAGACTTCAGTAAAAGGCCTACAAAATACAGAAAGCTTGTACTAAGTGGTGAATCCAAAAATGGAGGGGTGTAGTGGGACGGGATCAAAAGAGATTGAAGATAAACCTCTACATTAAAGAAGCTAACAGAGATAAAAGACTCTTCTTGGTTAACAGGAAGGCTGTTGTCTTGGGCTTCTCCCTTCTCAAAAATCACATTGTAGGTTTTCCACCCTTGTTTATCCAGCCCAGTCAGAGAAATCTATTCAGAAGAATAAGAGAATTTTAGAAATAGTAAGGGCTTCCTTAGGGGTAGCTTGGGAAGCCTTGTCCCATACCTACTTGCAATTGCTTCTGCCAGATATGAGTCCTAAAGTATAATATTTTCATACAGAAAACTTAGCATGATCTTGATGGGAGAACCCATATTGTTGACAAGGTAGAATTTTCAGAATTCTCATCAGCCCAACCTATTTAGGGAGTATTTGTTGTTCATTTAAATACTATTTAATTAGAACAGGGCCTCTGTACTCTGTCTCACAGACACATAGTTAATATATTTATCCTCTATCTTAATTAAAATGAATAAATCACACAGAAATTATGTTTGAAATCATTAAACATAGTTATCAAAGAATCTGTGGAAACTTTATTTTAAAAAGCTAGTTTAGTGTTTATGGTTTGCATTTACAAAATGAACTCTATAATGTTAAATAATGATGAATGTGTTCTACTGTAGTGTAATGAAGAACCACCTGAAAGAAAACTAGATCCTGGTTGTAGGGGGTATTGGTTTTAGTTAGTTTAGTTTAGTTTTGTTTTGTTTTAGTTTTGTGATGTGTTAATAATTTGACATATATTTAGCCATATGTGACAGCACAGATTTGAGCACCCTATCTTTGCTAGCAAAATCTATACTAGGGGCATTGTTTTGGAGCAGGATAACCAAAGTGTCTGTTTGGCAATTACACTCTCCTCTCAGTAATGATATTAATGATGAAATTTCTTTATTGGTTTCTAAGCAGCTCTTTTGAGACAACCTCAAACCCACATCTGGATTGCTATGTTTACAGATGAGATTAAGGTGCTAATTAGTCTGAATTAAGGCATTAATTGGTCTACAACATTCCTTTCTAAATAAAAGGCTCATTTTAAATAAAACCTAGCAACTGTAGGTGGTTACTGAAGTCCCATCCAGCTATGAAATTCAGTAAAATTAGTTTATTATAGTAGATAGTAAAAAATAAAAAAACACAATCATATGCCCTACCCAACCATCTCTCCTTCCTCTTTCTCTTGCACATTAAACAATATTACCTATTCCAAGGTATAGAAGTTCAGAAAAATTGTAAAATTGTACTAGACAAAGAAAGGTAGTAAATACACACACACACACACACACACGCAAAAAACCTGGAATAACATGTGAAAAGTAACTTTTCATACAATCCTAGACCTGGAAGTGGGCTTAGAAGTCATCCAATTAAATTCTCTCATCTTGCAGCTGAGAGAACAGAGTAACGGGAGTGATTTGCCTGAAGTCAAGCAATAAATTTTAATGGAAGATTGGGTACAAGCTTTTTCTTTTTTAATTTGATTTTTATTTGGTTTTGCTTTTTATCATTTCACCATGTTTTCTCTCAAATTCTTGCTATTCTTTGTCTTAAAGATGAAGATAAAACAGGTGTTATTTTTGTTGAGGAGGGAAGAGGGTGGTTTCCAAGTAGAAGGAAGGTCATTATGCCATTAACACTGAAATGTATTTAAATTCTAACCCTGAATCGAAGGAATAGTCATTGCTATATTTAATACTGCACTGTGTAATGTGAATAGGCAAAGTATTGTATGTAGCTGTTCACAGGAGCTTCATAGGAGGATTTTTTTTAACTTAGACATATCATTTGTTTTATGGTAAAACATTACCATTTGAAAGTTATTGTTATAGAAATTGAATTCATTATGAAGATACTGGGGAAGTGATGCAATATTTGGAGTTCAACCTTATGTTTTTTCTTGATATGTAAGGTGACCAGACTAATGTCTTAGCTGCTAGTAAACATGCTCCAGAACTTTTCAGTATTTCGACAACTCTATCAATTTATATTTATTCCAATTTAAGTATTTATTGAATTCTTCTTAATCCTCTTTTTCTATGTCATTCATCATTTTTAAATACCCAGAAGTTTGTCCCAGATCTTTCATTCCACTTTCTCTGATTTGTTTATGTGATAGTCAACTTGGTAAGAAATAACTACTAAAATGCCAGTAGTTGTTCAATATAAGTATTATTGATGATTTGATGGTAACAATGAAGTTAAGTGTTCCTGGTTTGACTTTATGTATAGCAGCCATGTTGGGTGATGGAAATTGATTACTGTTTACTGTATACAGCAAAACAGAACTTCAAGTCTTGCTTAAACATGTTCCAGAAAGGAGAAAATCAGAGACTAATTAAGGCAAAAGGCTGGTCCTAATAAACATCTGAGACACTTGAAAGTCATTGTTCAACTCTTTCATTTCCTTGAGAAGTGTGCTCATGAAATTTAGAGATGTGTTTTTTTTTAATTTTACAATGTTAATTTATGACTGAGTTTCATTCAGTCAGGTATACAGAAATACTGAGTAAATATCAATTAGCCCTTTGTAACATAGTACATTAACTAGCTAATTTGTATCACAAAATGTAAATCAAGTATTTTGTGATGTGAATACTACAAATTAATTTTATATAGAAAAATATTTTTCCAGGGAAATGAAAGTCTGATAATTCATACTATTTCTTTCTATGGACAAGTAAAATATATTTTCCCAACTTGTGGATAGTTTCATCATTAAAAATAAAATTGTCATATTTAAAAAGGAAAGGCCATCACATTTCATGCTCATTTAACTACTGAACCAAATGTAAATGTCAAACTCAATAGCCAAAATGAACCTTTCAAAATTAAGGAAATCTAATCCTAAAAGTGTGTGCATGCATATATGTGTGTGTGTTACACACACACACACACACACACACGTATATATATATATATATACACACATACATATTTATGTATATATATATATATGTAACCATTAAATCAACAAGTATTTCATTAACATTAGGAAGGATACAAAACAAAATAAAATAGATTGTATGTCCTCAAGGAACTTAGAATCTATCTGAGGAAAAAGAAATACTTGATATAATGAAGTATTAAATTAAGTACAGGGGAGAAGTCTTGAGGAGAGACATTGCTATGAACTGGAATAATTAGGGGAAGTTTCTTGGACAAAACAAGACTTAAACCAGGTACTAAAAAATAGATATCACTTACTCAACTAGAAAAGAGGGAAGATGCCACTGTGAGCTTGAAAGACTATATCATGTTTGCATGAAGAATGGACTGAGCATCTCATTTGCAGAGGCTAGTGGAAAGCTGTCTAAGTGGAGTAGAAGAAATGAGTTGGAAAATAATGGAGAAAGTTGAATAGGCAGGGAATAGCCAGAATACAGAGAAATGAAATGTCAGGCATCCTTTTGAGATTTGAGTTTACAAATCCAGTGCTTGAATGACATGATATTTGGGTAGCTGCCATGACTATTTCTTGATATGTAAAACCATAGGCTCTCCTCAGGCTCTGATGACTGACAAGATTGAAATCAGTCATGTTTTGTCTATATAAAAAAATTTCAAAAAATAATAGTATTGACTATCTCTTGTTAATCCCTAGGGTTTCTGTAGTTGAGGCAAAGTTCAGTTTACTACAAACAAAAGTTTTATTTTTATTATAGATTTTCTATTGAGATTTTTAGTGTCTGTAAAGAGTCAGATATCAAAAGGGCATGAAGAGTTTGATGAACTGAGTTTCAGATTTGATCTGGAGCTTGAGGAAATCACTTCTGAAAAAAGAGACTGTAAGTAAAGAGAACAAAGAGGCAAAAGGCAAAGGGTACCTCAGATATTATTCTCTACAAAACTTATGGACAGATCCAGAGGATGATTATCACAGAAGAAACTGCCCATATCTTTCCTTATGCTGTAGCAACAGTTCTTTGAAATATAAAATTTTCTAAAGCTTGCTATGACAGCTTCATTGAACTTCAGGAGACATTACATCTGAAAATCCACAGGAAAAGAGCCTTGGTCACTATTGGTACTCATGATCTGGATACTGTTCAAGCACATATACAGCTGGACCTCTTTTAGATATTAAATTCAAGGTGCTAAATCAGATGATGGAGCACACAGTTTGTAAATTGATAGATTTATATAAAAGTGACAACCATCTGAAAAATAGAATCCCAGAGACTGAAAAGATTGAAATGGAGCACATATGCTAAGGATAAAGGCAGAAGATAGTAACCACCTCTGACATGCTTCTTTATAACCAACTCCTCAATTCTTACCATTTTCTTTGCATGCTAAATATGCCCACAGACCTCCTAAACTCCCACTCCCTATTCCCATCTAAATCCTACATAGTACTCAGTTTAAAAACATACTGGAGGATTGCAACCAAAATTGTGCCTTGTAAGATGTGTCAATTTAAACTGGTATCTAGAGCAGTGTGAAGATGGGGATAATCTCTTAACAAAGATTAAGAATCTCTGTTGTGGACAAAGACCTATTTCCATGATCACCACAAGACCTGAACTCCTTCTTGGTATATTTTTGTTTGGATTTATTTTTCTTCTTTTATTAATTCTCCTAGTGATTCAAACTGTCCTTAGACCTGTGGTCCATTTTCCTACAACAAATCTATATAGGACAGAGAATGAATCCCACCTTTTACCAATCTCAGACAATACAGGATGATATAAGGAAAAGAGTGAGACTGAAAAGTGAATACTAGAAGATTATGAAAACAGATCTGTGAGCTAAAGAACGTGAGTTGGTTCCCCTCGTAACAGGGTGAATCTAGACTCTTTGAGTGTGTTGAATCTCTTGACCCTAAACCTATAGATGTGCAGAAGCTATCTAAAAGGGGGCTTTGTCTAATAGTAGTCAAAGGAAGAAGAGTCTCAATGGTAGGAGATGACTCCTGACAACATAGGTTCTATGTCCTCTGATTGAACCCTTGATGAATTCTACTTAGGTGGCTATCTTCAAATCACATGACTAGAATGTTCTGAAAATCCCAAAGACTTGAAAAACTTGACCACTACTTCACCTGCTTAGAGCTGTACATGAGAAGAAATGATGTGGCCAGGAAGAATGTAGGACTTCCATCAAGACATTTTCTCCAAGCATTACGAAGACTTTAGACATACAGCTGATATTATCATTGCTGCCATCTGAGGCAGATACCTTGAAGACTAATCATTTTCCCTTTCTGTCATACATATTAGCCAATCTGATAGATGTGAGTTGGTAGCTAAAAGTTGTTTTTGTTTGCATTTCTCCATTCAAAAGCGATTTGGAGCACTTCTTCAGATGTCTACAGATAGCTTCAATTTCTTCATCTGTAAACTGCCTGTTCATATCCTTTGACCATTTATCAGTTGGGGAAGGGCTTGCATTCTTATAAATTTGATTCAATTCTCTACATATTTGAATAATGTGGGGCCTTTATCAGAGACAGTTGCTGTAAAGATTGTTTCCCTGCTTTCCTTCTAAAGTGGTTTCATTGCTTTTGTTTGTGCAAAAGCTTTTTAGTTTAATAGAATAAAAATTCTGTATTTTACATTTTGTAATCTCTATCTCTAGTTTAGTCATTAACCTGTAATTCCTTCACTTAACCTCTTCTTTAAGAATTTGGATGCTATACCACTTGGTGCCTATATGTTAAGTACTGATATTACTTCAGTGTCTATTGTACCTTTTAGTATAATGTAGTTTCCTTCCTTATCTCTTTTTATTAGATCTGTTCTTGCTTTTGTTTTGTCTGAGATCAGGATTGCTACCCTTGTATTTTTTTTAACTTCAGGTAAAGCATAATAGATTCTACTAGAGAGAAATGCCATAGGGTGAGTAGAATATGAAGGGATGATATCTAAAAAACCAAAATTAAGGGGTGACAGAGGAATGTGCTGGGAGAAGGAGAAAGGGAGAGGTAGAATGGGGTAAATTATCTCACATAAAAGAGGCAAGAAACAACTTTTACACTGGAGGGAAAGAGAGGGGAGGTGAGGGGGAATGAGTGAACCTTACACTCATCAGATTTGGCTTAAGGAAAGTATACGGGAGGGGATAAGAGATATATGATATTATATAAAGGAGGGCAAATGGAAGGAGGGGTGATCAGAAGCAAATATTCATATATTTATACATATATATAAAATTTATTTTCAATTTTCAACATTCACTTCAACAAGAATTTGAATTCCAAAATTTCTCCCTGTATTTCCCCTCCCACACCCCAGGACAGCATGCACCCTAACCACCCCTTTCACCAATCTTCCCTACCTTCTATCACCCCCCTTCTCCCATCTCCCTCCCCTCTATTTTCTTGTAGGGTAAGATAGATTTCTATACTCCATTGCCTGTTCAACTTATTTCTAGTTGCATGCAAAAACAATTTTTAACATTCATTTTTTTAAGGCTTTGAGTTCCACATTCCCTCCTTTTCTCCCTCCTCACCCACTCTCATTGAGAAAGCAAGAGATTCAATATAGGTCATAAATGTGTAGTGATGCAAAACACTTCCATAACCATTATGTTGAGAAAGACTAACCACATTTCCCTCTATCCTGACCTACACTCCATTTATTCCATTCTCTCCCTTGACCTGTTCCCCCAATAGTTTTTGCTTCTGATTACCTTCCCCCAATCTGCAGTGTCTTCTATTATCCATCCTCTCCCCTTCCCCCCTGCCTTCCCGTAGGGTAAGATAAATTTCCATACTCAATTGAATGTGTGTTATTCCCTCCTTAAGCCAAATCCAATGAAAGTAAAGCTCATTTATTCCTTGTTACCTCCCCCCTTTTCCCCTCCATTGTAAGAGCTCTTTCTTGCCTCTTTCATGTGAGATGCTTTAATATAATCTACCACTCCCTTTCTCTTTCTCCCATTACATTCCTCTGAATATCTTTTTACATATTGTCCCTTCATATTCAGCTCACCTTGTGTGCTCTCTCTCTCTCTCTATATATATATATATGTGTGTGTGTGTGTGTATATATATATATATATATATATATATATATATATATACACACACATATATATGTGTGTGTGTGTGTATACACACCCATATATACCCACATATATATATACATTCCCTCTAACTCCCCTAATACTGAGAAAGGTCTCATGAATTACAAATATAATCTTTCCATGTGAGAATGTAAACAATTCAACTTTAATGAGTCCCTTATGGCTTCTCTTTCCTGTTTACCTTTTCATGTTTCTCTTGATTTTTGTATTTGAAAGTCAAATTTCCTATTTAGCTCTTGACTTTTCAACAAGAATGCTTGGAAATCCTCTCTTCAATTGAAATTCTATCTTCCCCCTGAAGCATTATACTCGGTTCTGTTTGGTAGGTGACTCTTTGTTTTAATATTAGCTTCTTTGACTTCTGGAATATCATATTTCAAGCCCTCTGATCCATTAGGGTAGAAGCTGCTAAATCCTGTGTTATCCTGATTGTGGTTCCACAGTACTTTCTGGCTGCTTGTAATATTTTTCTCTTTGAACTGGGACCTCTGAAATTTGGCTACATTATTCCTAGGAGTTTTCCTTTTGGGTTCTCTTTCAGGAGGTGATTGGTGGATTCTTTCAATTTCTATTTTGCCCTCTGGTTCTAGACTATCAGGCATTTTCCATGATAACTTCTTGAAAGACAATGTCTAGGTTCTTCTTTTGATCAAGGTTTTCAGGTAGACCAATAATTTTTAAATTATCTCTTCTGGATCCATTTTCTAGGTCACCTGTTTTTCCAATGAGATATTTCACATTGTCTTCTAATTGTTCAATCTTTTGGTTTTGTTTTATAATTTCTTGGTTTCTCAAAAAGTCATTAGCTTTCATTTGTTCCATTCTAATTTTTAAGTAGTTATTTTCTTTAGTGAACTTTTGGACCTCCTTTTCTATCTGGCCAATTTGGCTTTTTAAGGCATTCTTCTCCTCATTGGCTTTTTGGATCTCTTTTGCCATTTAGTATATTTTTAAAGGGGAAGAGAGAGATGGGGAGAAAATCTTGTGGAAATGAATGTTGACTAAAATGAATTAATTAATTTTTAAAAACTTTTAAAAAACTAAGTGAGGAAAACAACACCTTTAAAGTTCAAATTGGACAAGTGGAAGCTAATGACTCTATGAAACATCATTAATCAGTCAAACAAATTCAAAAGAATGAAAAAAATGGAAGAAAATTTAAAATACCTCATGGCAAAAACAATGAACTTGGAAAAATAGATCCAGGGGACACAATATCAGAATCATTGGACTACCTGAAAGTCATAATCAAAGGAGGACCTGGACAGCATCTTTCAAGAAATTTTCAAGGAAAGCTGCCCTGATGTCCTGGAACCAGAGGGCAAAACAGATATTGAAAGAATCCACTGATCACCTCAGGAAAGAGATTCTAAGTTAAAACTTCAAGGAACATTATAGCCAAATTACAGAACTATCAGGTCACTTACAGCAAGTGGTCAGAAAGAAACAATTCAAATATCAGGGAGCCACAATCAGGATTACGCAGGACTTAGCAACAGCATCATTAACGGATCAAAGGTTGTGGAACATGATAGTCCGGAAAGCAAAGCAGCTAGGACCTACAATGGCCTGGCAATGAAAAGTCTGTTCCTGCTACATTATTAATTAGTACAACTTAGACACTTTGTGCATGCTTTTTTGGGAGTCCTTTCTGATACATTTGTTGGAGTACATATAGGACACCTAGGTTCCTCTATGGCCTTTCACATCATCAGTTTAAATGGATAAATAGATAAGTAGAATTAGACAATTTTAGAGTTGGAAGGAGCCTTAGAAATCATGCTATTCAAAGCCAAGTTTACAAATAAAGATAAGAATGCCAGAAGAACTTAGGTAATTAGCTTGTGATCACACACACAGTGGCAGAGCTGCGATTAGAAACTTGGTCATGACCTGTAGTCTAATGCTCTTTTTACTTGTTAGACAATATTGTTTCTCATCATTATTATCATCATGGAATGGAAGAGCATTTATTAAGCAATTACCCTGTGATAAGTGCTATTAAGAAAAAGCCAGACAATCCCTGCTCTTAAAGAGCTCACATTCTGTTTAGGGGACAATACAGAATAAATGGAATGGCCTGATGGTCCTTAAGATACATCAGTAGGATTCATGGTAAAACACAGATCCTTAGAGTACATTGTTGGGAAAGGGAGGTCCTGGTGGGAATCTAGGTGAGTGGAACCATTGCATCTTCCAGTGGGTTCTTCTCTCCATTTCCCCAGGGTGATTAATTGGGGAAGGTTAACTATTTCTGCACTTATTATAAAACTTCGCTCTTTGACGTGTTGCTTCTAGTATTTTTTCAATGCTTTCTTACATTTATTCCACAAATAAGAAGTATTTTCTACTGGGGATTTACTGATGAATAAGAATTACTCCTCTGAATAAAGACTGCCACATTCATGATACTGATAACATTTATCCCCAGCATGGATTCTCTGAAATTACAAAAGCCTGGTGCTCCCACTAAAGGCTTTCCTAAATTCTTTACATTTATAGGGTCTCTCTCCAGTGTGGATTCTACAATATTCAATAAGATTTGAGATCTCTTAAAGGAAATACAAGAAGAATGATGATACATCAGGACAAAATACCTACATTATTCCAGGATGGTTTTACTCCAATATTCACAGATTTATTTAAAATTTTGGACACTGGGAACAATAGGAGACAAAGATCAGAAGCTAGTAGGCTTCACATCTTGCCTCCTTGGGAGTGCTTGTCTTAGAGACTAAATGAGTAATTATCAGGAAGCAATTTCAGGTTTTCTTGTTTTATTTTTTTAGAGGCACCCCACACACCAGCTCTCTTGATACCCATAGCAATATATATTTACCATTTCACAGTCTATATACCAAATGACCTATAGATAGTATAAAGATGGACTGAGAGAGTATCAGTAAGAGTTGTGGTTATAGTAAAAGATATACTAGATTAAATGTATTTCTGAGTATTTTAGGACTATTAAAAAAAAAAAAGGATGTTAGTTCCTATGTCCTACAAATAAACTGGTTTTGAGTCCTTTTGGCAAACATTCAGATGGAGAGATGGCAACACTGCCTTTCAAGCAGTGCATATATTTAGTTTGTGTAAAGAATGAATATAGTTGGGTATGGATAACCTTAAAGAAAAGGAATATATAGCTTGATCATCTTTTTTCTTACTAAAAATCTCCTTAATGAGAATGATTTAAAAACTTGTTCCACCTATTTCATGTACTTTAAAATCCCACTAATTATTTTTCTTAGAACTAATTCATTTCAGTTTTCATTGATTCATTAATATTTACATTATTATATACTATATACTATAATACTTATAGTTCACTAATAGTTCAAAGCTCTAAATTGATCAGCATCTTTCTTATTTTCTCCAATTCCATTCTGTTTCTATTATTTACTATTGAAATTTGTACCTTATTAACTTAAGAATGTAATTCTTTACTGTTGACCTTAGTTACTGGGTCTATTCTTGGGGTTTTCTCATTAACTAATAATAGCTCTGGTCTGATTTTTCATATTGCCAACCATGGAAGAGAACATCTCTGTACCAAATTCTTACCACAACAAAGTAGAAAGCTGTTTTCCCTTTCCAAACTAGCCCTGAAAAACATGGCCACACTTATTCTGATCTTTTGTTATCCATCTGGGTAACAAATAAAAGAAACTAGCTCTTTCAAACAGGATCCTTTCTTCCAGAGTCTCTAACAGAAAAATTCTAATATTTGCCATTCTCTATAATATGTGGGGTTTCACTCCATAATCAACATATAGCATTTCCTTACAAAGGTTTTCCTACCTCTGTGGAATCTGAAGAAAATTAAATATATTTGGACTGGTTAATAACCACTTATACCTCACAGGGTTATTGTGAGGATAAAATGAAATAATTGTAAAAAAAGTACTTAGCAGAGTATCTGGCACCTAGTAGGTGCTATATAAATAACTAAAGTCAACAGCAAGTTCCATAATACAGATACAATCTCTTCACCATTTTGGGGGGGATAGGTTGGGTGGGAAGAAGACCCCCAAGTCTGAGGCTCCTTAGCGTGATTCTAGCATTGCTCTAGCACTAACAGCTCTAAGAATTGTTCCTTTCTGTGCATCTCTGTCCTCAGCCATTCATGGCAAATGTTCTCAAGTTGGCTTCACAAGGGTCAAGTGCCACCCGGTATTAGAACTGCCTGGAGTTTTGAAGAGTTTTCTGGGACCCAAGAAGTATCATCATCTGCCACTCTATCAGAAGCCCCTTCTGTCCATCTGGACAGCAAATGGCTAAGGCTGCAGTCATTTTAGACTGGCATTTCTTCCATTTACTTGTGGTCTGTGGTTGGGATATAGTCCTTTTGAATCATTCTTTAGGTGTATTCCTAAGAGAAATGAATTCTCCATTTTACTCAGAGCAGTATGGAGGATACAAATAAAGAGAAAAACAAAAGCATTTTAATTAGACAGTGACAGTATAAAAGGGACAGCCTAAGAGAACAGATCTCAGCTGGTTCTTTTGAAAGGAGCCTTCGAGTTCCACATACCAAGGTGAGTGTCATGATATAATGGCATTGTTGGTGTCCAATGGTCTTCAAAATGGGTCCTGGGTCTATACTGCCAGGAAGGTGTATTGGAACAAGGAGGAAAATTTATTTTGGGACAGAAAAGATTAAGGTTAGAAAAGCAAAGATAAAAGGAAAACTTGCTCTCTGTTGTCCCTAAAGATGTTGGCATTGTTTCTTTTTGAATAAATTTTAGGATTTATGGTAGCAACAGACTGTGATCAGAGTATCAGTGCACCTATGATTTTAGTGAAACACTTTCCTGCACGTGAGTACAGAACTCTCAAGTAGGAGCAGCAAATGATTCTGGAGAGGGAGCAAGGGAGCAAAGCAACGGGTTGAACTGTAAGGAATGTAGTTTAAGGACAAGGAGCTCTTCATAGACAGAAAAGTCTTGATATATCATGCGGGAAAGCTCTCTGAATAGGAGGGCTGGAGACTGGCCATATACGTAGGAGAAAGGCAGGAAAGCACGGTCCTAGTAGGGCGCAGTCAGGCCACTGCCCCCCTCTCCAAGGCAAAACTACGAAGTTCTGGAGGAGCTCCATAACGGCCTGGTTGCTGTGATCAAGATGACTTTACTGTGCGAGTTAAGTTTCAGTACCCTCCTCCAGTCCTGGAGGGCAGGCAGTGGAGTGGGACTGGAAAGTGGCACTCCACAGACATGAAGACATAGGGAAGTCACGGATCAATAGCACGGAAGCCCATGGCTTCCATAGCTTAGTCGAGGTGAACCAGAAAACCCCTCCTTTTACTTGCACTTCTGTTAAACTGTCTACGGGCTTCTTAGGTCTAGGCTGAGTGGCTTGGATCTTGCAGCCTGTCTACGAGAGGGGAAAGAAGCAGCTTCCCAGACACTTGATCTGCATGAAAATGTAAGCTCTTAAGGGACCCTAACGGATTCATTTTTGTCTACATGCCCAGCGTGCAGCACTGGCATAGTTCTTAATAAAATGCTTATTGACTGAGGGAAACTGAATTATCAGGGGCGAAAAAATCACGCTCCCTCCCCTTTCCCACAGTGTTGTTGTGCTCAGTACCACTTGCTTCCCAAGTTTCATCCAAAGTTGATTTTTAAAATATTTCCAGTGCTGAGGTTTTGACTTATGCTCCTGCCCATTACCTTCAGGCAGTGGGGTGTGCTGAAGCCAGCTCAGTTCAGGGTCTTGCCTGTTAAATTTCCAATGTGAGCATCTACGGCTCAGAAATCTGCATACTACAAATCAGGGCTTGATTTTATGGTTTTAATCGTCTAGACTTAAAAGTGGTGGAGAAAATTTGAATGCATATTCAACTTAAAAGTGTGTTGTGGGTAGTCGTCCTTGTCTTTTCGTCCTCCATCTGACCCTATCATCAAATTGGCTGTTAAACATTTTCCAGAACGCCTGTGCCTCCAGGATGAGAATTAATTCTTGTTTGACTTTCAAAGTTCTTAGTAACTTGGTTCCTTCCTACTTTTCCAGTATTCTTACACTTAACTCTTCTTCAGGCACTCTGGGTTCCAACCAAAACTTGCAATTCCTCCAATATGACATTCCATCTCTGGGCTTCATGTAGTTTCCTCACATCTGGAATCTAGAATGTTGTACTGCCTTCACATTTGCTTTTTGGTCTGCATGATGTCCTTCAAAACTCAGCTCAAATTCCACCTATTCCTGGAGGCCTTTCTGCCTCACGCCCAACACCCTCTGGGCTAATGCCCTCTCAGACTTCTTCCCATTTAATCTGTATATATCTTGCATGAACCCTAATGGTATACTTGCTGTCTCTACCCCCATCCACCACCTTAGAAGGTAAGCTCCAGGAAGGCAGAGATTTTATTTCTGCTTTTCATCGTATTCCTAGCACTTACTGGTGTCTTGAACACGTCGTTAATGCTTGTTGACATAATCTCCCTAAGAATATTTCAGCTTTACCCAATAATTTAAGAGTGACATGCCCATACAAAACTTGGGTAAGGAGCCAAAAGCAAAGTTGGAACTCTGAAATTGTTGTGCTATATTGATAGACTTCACATCTCCACCACTCAAAGATGGAAGTTAGTATATGCTTTCTCCTGCTATGTGATTCTTCTTTCAGTGTTCCCATAAATTCTCCACAAGGCATATAATGCAAGATATTGAAAGTTCTCTAGCACTTTATCCCCTGCAACTCGACCTGTGATTTTCGATGGTATAGGAACAATGCAGGTCCACAGCCACTCTGAAGTCATATAGCCTTATACAGTTGCCTAGAGCAATGCAAAAGTTAAGTGACTTGCACAGGGTGTTATTCAGATGTGTCTGACTCTTCATGATTCCATGGACTACACTTGACAAAATTACTATATTGGTTTGCATTTCTTTTTGCACTGCAGTAAGGCAAATAAAGGTTAAGTGACTTGCCCATGGTCACACAGCTAGTGTCCAAGGTTGGATGTGAATTCAGGTCTTTCTCACTCCAGGTCCAGAGTTCTATCCCTTAAGCCATCTAGCAGCCTCCTAGCAGTTGGTAGGACTAAAAATGAAGCTTTCTTGTGTGGAAAGGCATCTGTCTGTTTACTATGGTTATGCTGACTCTCCCTTTCATTCACTAATGCAAATATATAATTCTATTTTTCTCATCTTGCCTTTCATTTTCTCTGAAAGTCCCCATAATCCCCATCTTTTCCCATCAGAGAGGTCCTCAGTAATTTGTGCTCTTTTATTCCACATAAGTACTTTATGCTATTTCTTGCACTAGTCACTCTTAATAATGTGTTATTTGCTTACACACATGAGCCTTTATACTGTCCTTTGTTAATTTGGATTTAAAAATTTTATAATTTGTGACCAAGTAGAATATTAACTTTACACACAGAAGAGATTGTGTGGAAGTATGCAGTTTGGGATAACTGAAAGCAGTGTCCAATTTCCCCCTGTGATCTGCATAACTTCTTTATCCTCCTCTTGCTCAGTTTTGGGTCTAGCTCACTGATCATTGAAAGTTTTTCAAGGTACAGACACTGATTGGTTATTCAACCAGTCTCAACCAGTTCCATGCATGCTTCTGGATAAGATGCATTTTTTGCTTATTTTTTTAGGGATATGGATGGTTAGACTTTGTCATTCCTATGGATTTCATCAAGGAAGCAGTTCAGAAACTTTGCTACAATTAAGATAATGTTATCTGGGAAGAGAATACAGAGAACCTTAGTAATAGTGAATCTTTTCATGTGAACAGTATTTTTCATAGTAACGGCAGACACTATCTTTTGGTGTCAACTAATAGGGGATTGTAGAACTAACATCTCAGTCAAATCCGTTAAATTCTTGAATGATTGTCTTTTTCCTTTTTACCCCCTCCTCCCATATATCTTGACTTTTATGTACACCTAAGAGGAAAAAAAACAAATCTTAGAACCTTTAAGACTGCATTTTGCTCTGAATGAAATATTTTATTCAAATCAGTAAAAAAAGGAGGATCTTATATTCTCTACACAGCTCAGCTTTTTGTGTGGAAGTCATTATGTTGGTTCAAACCCATTCTGACTAGAGAAGTTTCTGAAATGTTTTCATTTTCTGAAACGCTGTAGGTTTTGTGGAGCTTGAATTCAACTCTGGTACGGCATATACCATATATGTAAAGGACCATTGTGGAGATATGTCTTTATGAACCTTCAAATTAAGAGGACTAAATCAGTATGATAGTCCACTAAAGCCTTACTTTAGTACTTCAAAAAAGGGTGTTGATGACTCTTGGTTCCCAAGTCTTCGACAATAAAATGACAGCTCTGTCATGTCTTTATCACAGAAAGGTTTTGAGTATGGGCCTCAGAGTGTACAGCCCATTGTCTGGAGTCCAACCAAATTAACTTTAGAGAGCCTTGGCCACCAGGTGATTTTTTTTTCTGTAATAGTAATTTAGACTTCAAGGTAAAATCCAAGAAAAAGATCCTAAGAAGCAGAATGGTAGGGAGATGAAGAATGTGATAGAAGACTACAGAACACTTTGAGTTGAGTAGTAAGTACTATTTAGGTTCTTTGTAAAGATTGGAAAGATGGATGCCCTGAAGAAGCAAGTGCTAGCACTACAAAAAATGATAATGAGGTGTCACAGAAAGATTATCCATTGAGGTTAAGAGGGGAAAAAAGATGAATATCAATGTTTTGTAACCTGAGTGTCAAGGCTATTATTTGTCCACTTAACACTAACAAAAGTGAGATCTACTGTTTTCGTAAGGCAAGTAAATGGGACACGAGATGTGCATTTACCAAGATTTGTGATTCATGAGGACAAATAACAATGTTAGAAGAAAGTTACAGTAGAAAGCACTACTACGGATTTATTAAGTACAGAGCATGAAAGTGTAGATGTTAGAAGCAAATATATTATCTACTACTAACTAATGCTAGAAGCTTTGGCAGGAAAAAGTAGATTTGGAAAGAGAGTTGGTTTGGTAGGTGATATCTGAAAATAGGATTTGAGTTTTTTGGATCACAGCTCAAAATACAGGAATCATATATTTAGAGCTAAAAGAGCCCTGAGAGTCCATCTAGTCTACTCTACCTTATTTTATAAACAAGGAAACTAAGGTGGAGACTTGCCCAAAGTCATACAGGTAATAAGAGGAACACAGATTCAAACTAAGATTTTCCTACTCCAAATACAACACTCTTTCCATCATACCATGCTACCTCTTTGATGGACTCTTAGGCAATGATGGATGTAATGAATAAGAACTGGTGAAAAACCTGTTTTTTGCCTAGAATCTTGCAATTCCAATTAAGAGGGCTGTAAGCTGGGAAAAAAAAGAATGGGAAAAGGACAAAACTTCCTACAGCTATCCACCAAGCCAAACAGCACAGAGGATAGTATCTACTACATGGAAAGGACAGAAATATTCAGTAATTAATAGGAGACAAAAATCTGTAAAATACTCTAGAAATAAAATCCATGTCGTTGGCACAACAAAATCCATGGCACAGAGTACAGGTTATAGGCCAACTAGAGAAATTTTACTTCATTAGATATCCCTGAGATTTTGTGGAATAGGATTCATGAGTGTAACATAGTTCGAAAGGTACACACTTTATTGAAAATATAACTAGATAAAGGAAGGTGGCATAGAAATATTATATTAAGGAAATATACTCCTGAGAAAAAATGCAGGAATCATACTGGGGAAGTATAAATGGAAAAGCATTTGGCTGAAGATCAGTAGAGTGAAAACCAGAAACAGTATTGCTATACAGAGCACCAGGACAGATGAAGGAAATAGATAAGCCTTCTAGAAACAAATTAGAAGTCTGACAGATACATGATTAAGCAGTAAGAGAGGATATCTGCTAGAGTTCTCTGCCAAAAACAAAGCAGCTAATGATTTCTGGCTAATCTTAATGATATTTTCATCCTTTTGAAAATGGGACAAGGTAGGTGGGGAACTGCTGTTCTTGCACTAATTCTGGCCAATGAAAAGTAACTGGCCTTGAAATTGATCTAGAAATAATAATGACCAGCATTTACACAGTACTTCAAAAACTGCATGGCCCTGTATGTGTTATCTCATTTGAACCTCAAAGGAATAATCCTGTGAGGTAAGCAGTATCATTTTCTCTGCCTTTTCCAGTGAGAAAAATGAGGTTGATAAGTGACTTGCCAAGGATCACATGGCTAGTGTCTGAGGTAAGATTTGAACTTGGGTTTTTATGACTCCAAAGTCAATACTTTTGCCTACTGTACCAACAAGCTGCTTATAATAAAAAAGAAAAAAAGGTGGAATTCTTAGAGTGGTCACTTTTCCTATATCAGAATCTGTGATAGTGAGTAAAATTGGGCAACATCTGGCATATACTCTAGATTCTGAGAGAGCAGCTTTCAGAAGATTCGGGGGAAGGATATATAAGATTTTAAGGGCCTAAAAGTCTTTAGAGTAAATTTGCCCAGGAGGGATAGGAGGTACTCTCAATAATGAAATTCTGAAAATATAAAATATTCGTATGAGAGAGCAAAAAAGGACCCTGGAGAGACCTTTATGGAGAGAGAAAATTCATCAATCAACTTTGATTTAAATAAGACATATAGCAATGAAAGATAAATACAAGACCATAGTATAGCACTTCAAGAATATCAGAACTGCTAATGCTCAGAATGAGCTAAAATGCTAATGAAAACAAAGAGTTGTGGAGATTTCTTTTCATGTGTTTGTTTAAAGAACCCTGCAGTATAGAGAAAGGAAAAAGTTAAATGAAGATTAGTGGAATAATGAACTTAAGGAAAAGGGAGATACTCATTATGCTTCTCTTTTCTTTGGGAAGGCTTAGACTGAAAATGACATAGCAAAATTAGTTAATATGGAGCCCCAGATATTTGCTAGAGCTCTCTCAGGCAAAGGCAGAGAAACTTATTACTTCTTGACCTCTTAGTATCTGAATTCCATCCTTCAAAAGGTGATAAATGGTCAAGGATATGAACAGACAGTTTTCAGAGAACTTAAAGATATCTATAGTCATATAAAAAATGCTCTAAATCAGTATTGATTAGAGAAATGCAAAAACAACTCTTAGGAACCATGTCATATGCGTCAGATTGGTTAACATGACAAAACAGTAAAATTATAAATGCTGGAGATGTGGGAAAATTGGAACACTAATGTATTGCTGGTGGAGTTGTGAACTGACCCAACCATTTTCAAGAGCAATTTGGAAGTATGATCTAAGGACTATAAAAATGTGCATACCTTTTGACCCTGCAATACCACTTCTAGCCCTGTATCCCAAAGAGATCATACAAATGGGAAAAGAACCCATGTGTACAAAAATATTTATAGCAGCTCTCTTTGTGGTGGCAAAGAACTGGAAATTGAGGGGATGTCTATCAATTGGGGAATGGCTGAACAAGTTGTGGTATATGAATGTAATGGAATACTATTGTTCTGTAACAAATGATGAGCAGGACTTCAAAAAAACCTGGAAAGACTTATATAAACTGTTGCTGAGTGAGGGGAGCAGAACCAGGAGAGTATTGAACAGTTACAGTCACATTATGCCATGACTAACTTTGATAGACAACTCTAAAAGGCTCATATGAAAAATGCTATCCATATCCAGAGAAAGAATTAAGGAGTCTGAATCAACATCGAAGCTCTCTTTCTTTTGTTTCTTCTTTCTCGTGGTTCACTTCATTCTTCTCTGTAACATGACTAATGCGAAAATGTGCTTAATGTGAATGTATATGTGGAGCCAATATCAGACTGCAAGGTGTCTTGGGGAGGAAGGAGGGGAGCGAGGAGAAAATTTGGAATTCAAAAGCTTCTGGAACATACAAATAAACTGAAATTTAAAAAAAAAAAAGGTACAGGAACCATTAAAGGGAAATTCTATTCTGCTGTATTTTGTATTGTATTGTATTATATTGTGTTTAATTGCATTATGCTCTGGCCTATACCACTGTGTCACCACCTAGTATTTAATAATTTCATACCTTAGAACTTCATTCGTCTTAGTGAACCTTAAAAATAAGGCAAGAACTGGGTTTTGATACCATTTATCAGTGTGATAATATTAATTCCACCAAAGTATAACTTCATTTCTTACTACTTGCTAGCATAGAAATTATGCAAACTCTAGGAAATGACTATTCTCTCCTAGAAATTGTGATAAGAGAGGAAATTTGGATATAGTCTGACATGTGCCCTATATGTTAGGAAAATAGATTTCCTTCCTTTTCAGAGGAAGGAACCCACCAACTAAAGGCATGGAAGATCCTAAAGAATAAAATTCTTACGATATATAGGGAAAAGAAAAGTGGGATTTGTCTGAGTGTGGATATAGAGAATTCATCAGACAATTCAGATTTTTAAAAAACGGTTTAAAAAAATGCAACCATGTGAGTGGCATATAGCTTTGATCACTAGTGAGGACACCTAAGGCTAATGGATCTTCTGAGCTGGAGAAATCTGAGGTATGGAGAACTGAACTGCAGTAAGCTAACGTGATGTGTTCAAAATAAATCTGGCACCAATACAGTGGCCTCCCTCTGGAGTGGGGAGCCACCAGGATGATTAAGGAGGATCAAACTGGCCTAGGTTGGAAATGGAGCAAGTCAAACATCTCCTGACCTTCATAAGAGGGATCAAGCCATAAGCATCCCCTACATGACCAGCTTGAGTGAAGAAGGAAAAAGGAAAGAAAGAAAGGGAGGGAGGGAAAGAGAGGAGGAATAAATGAAAGATATAAATGAATGAAAATGAATATATGATCAGGGTAGTCTTCTAGGAACAGTATCAGACTTCCCTCAACTCCTTTTCAGAGCGGGGAGTTAGTCTATTACATATAAATTCAAACTTTTTCTATGATTCATCAGTTTTGCTGGAGTTTTTTCTTATTTAAATTTATTTGTTACAAGAACAGCTCCTGGGAGGGGAAGTCAGAGGGATAAGAGGAAAATCTAGGTGATGTAAAAGACAGCAATAACATCTATTTTAAAAAGAACAATTTCAGGAATTCTATAGTTCAGAATGAGCTGAGTCTGGTAAGGGAAGCTAAAAACAAAAAGAAGTTGTTTAAGGTTTTTAAAATGTTTTGAAAAATTATAATGGGAGAAAAAGATTGATCAAAATAGAATGGGACCTCTGCTTGGTGTGGATGGGAGAAGTAGCGACAGAGAGAAAACAGAGCTTCCCAATTCTTACTTTGCACCTGTTTTCTCAGTCAAGAAATATTGCCTTTATCTTGAACAGGAAAAAAATTACTAATAGGGAGTTGGTACCTAAGATATGTAAAGGAAGAGTAAGAAAAAAGGTTTTTTGGAGTTTTTTTATGACTTCAAGTCATCTGGTACAGATGAATTACATCCTCAGGGCCTAAAGGAATTGGGAGAAGTGAGTCATTATCAGAAATAAAGAGCTTGGGAAACAGAGCTTGTACCACAAGACTGGAAAAGGGCAAATATACCCATTTTCAAAAAAAGGAAGACCAGAAACTGCAGCCTAAAGGTCAGTAATCTTGAATTTCTAAAGAAATCCCAGAGATCATTTAAGAGCTAACTGGCAAACAGAGACAGAGAAGGGGTGATTTCATGACCAGGCCACACCAGATGAATCTCATTTCCTTTTTTGACAAGATTAACACTAAACTAGCAAATAAGGGGAATGCTGTAAATATCATTTACTTAGATTGTATCAAATTATTGATAAAAAAAATATTTCCTACTATTCTTGTGAAGAGGATGGAGAGATATAGATTGAGAACACTCTGGATGACCAGACTCAAAAGTGTTTATAAATGGCTCAATATTAATATGACAGAAAGCCTCAGGTAGAATATGCTAGGGATTTGACCTTGGTTGTCTGCTGTTTGGCATTTAAAACAATGACTCCAATAAAGCACAGATGGCATACTCATTAACTTTGCTGACATAAAGCAAGGAGGGATAGTTAACAATAAAGTGGATGACAAAATTGGATTCCAAAAAGATCTTGATGGGCCAAAATAAGGGTCTTCAAACTCCAGCTTGTTCTTGTAAAACTGGAGCTAAGAATCGTTTTAAATTTTTTAATATAATCAAACTTTACTCAAAAATGCAACAACCATTTTTAGCTCCCTGCTTACCAACAGTTAACTCCTAGGCTATAGCACTGGACTGAGTCTAATATGATAAACTCAATAGGGTTGCAGAGGTCAGTTTTTTATTACTGTCAGGAAAAATTTCCTAACAAAGGTTACCAGAAGTGGAATAGGCTATCTATAAAATGTGCTCCCCTCCTTGAAAGTCTTTTAAGCAGAATAACTTGTCAGATATGCTACTGAAGGAATTCCTTTCATGTACAGGTCAACTCAACTTCTTTCAACTTTCAACTCAAATTCTGTGGTACTCTAAACTGAAACCTAAGTAGGATAAGACTGACTTGATTGCTAAAAAATTATAAATTTGTCTATGCAAATTTATTATATCACTCCCATTCCCCCTACCTCCACCGAACAAAAAATAAAAGGAAAACTGTCTTAACAAGTTTGCAAAGTTCAGTACAAATTTCTGCATTGCTCATGTCCAAAATGGCATATTTTATATAGAATAAATAATATACATATATTTATGTATAATATATGTACATATTTATACAATAAATAATATAATGTAGACCCTAGTACTAAAAACATTTAGTAATATCTGGAAAATGAAGTAGCAATTACCAAGAGCCAACAAAGCTTCATCAAAAAGAGACCATGCTTGACTAACTTCATTGTCTTTTTTTGATAGGTCTGCCAGACTGGGAAGATTAGGAGAACATCCAGGCTTTAACAAAGACTGGCAAGGGTCTCATCTTATCCTTGTGGAAAGGATGGAAAGATATAGGCTAGGTGGTACTTTATTTAGGGGGATGAAGAACTCACTGACAACAAGCAAAGTTAAGTCATTGATGGCTCAGTGTGAACTTGGTCTTTAGGGCAAGGCTTTGAGAATCATTGCTGTCCCCAGCTGCTGATATGCCTATCAGATCTGTATGTAATTAACTGGGCAGAGACAACTAACAGACAAATAACATAATGGGTAAGAATCAGAATCCCCCACAACATTAATAGGCTATAACAATGGTTTGAATCTAAGAGAGATAAACCTTAAAAACAGACTTAAGTCTAGAATGGAGGTATGGCTAGATAGCAATTTGTGAAAATGCCTAGGGCATTTAAATGCAGTTTAACTGCAAAGATCAATAGAAGTCCACAGTGTAAACAAAGCAGTCCCTAAAACATGGCTTTAAGCTGTACTGATACAGTATCCAGAATCTGAGTTGATAATTTCACTGTGTTCTGCCCTAGTCAGAACTATGTCTAGAATAGTGTCCTGTTCTAGGTGTCCCATTGTAGGAGGGATCTTAATAAATTGGGGATGGATTAAGAGGAGTACAATCTAGTTAATCAAGGGCTTCATTCCATTTGAGGACTAGATGAAGGATCTGGTGTTGTTTATCCATGGCAGAGAGGTCTTAGGGATGATATGTAAGTCTTCAAGTATTTGAAGGGAATAGAAGAGGAATTAATTTTGTTTTGCTCAGTCCTAAAGAGTAGTTCTAAGAGAAATGGATGGAAGACTGCAGTGGAAAGTTTAGACTTGATATAAGGAAAATTTCTTAATAGAGCTATCCAAAAGTAAAATGGGAGTCCCCAGGAGGTACTGACTTTACTATCATTAGAAGTTTCCAAACAGAATCTGGATGAGCAATTACTGAGGATACTGTGGAGGAAATTCTTGGTTAAGTGTGTGATTGTCTCAGATGCTTTGTGTTTGCCCCTACAAACTCTTAGATTTTGTGATTCTGGAAAAGGAAAAGAGTATTTTATAGCATTAATTTTTACAGCATTTAATACAGTAATTTTTTTCTTAAGATTTTTCTTCCAAATTATGGCTCACAGAAGATGAAGTAAAAATGGTTTGTTAGATTAAAATGGGTGTTACTTAGAAATACCTGTTCCCTTGCTGAATTGGATGATACAACCCCGACTTCTAATTGCCACCCACTAGACCATTTCTACTAGGGAGAATGTGGGTCTGGAGATGTCTGATCCTTAGCCTAAATCAGCTTTCATTCTGGTAGTTAGAGGGATGAGGACAAAGAGCACCTTGTGCTATTGACCTACTGGTAACAGACCATTAGGGTGAAAATCATCAAGACAAACACTGATTTTGATGGTTTAACCAGAAGCTTATCTCATTTACGCAATGTACACCTGAGATGTAAGTGATAGACAGACTTGGGGGTGAAAGATACTTCAGGATAAAAGAAAAATCAAGTTTATTATATCTAGTTCCATTGTTACCTTGACATACACACTACTGAGTGAACCCAAACAAAGGGCTGTTCACTCTTAAAATGTTACAGACCACATGCATATTCAATACACCATTAAAACCAAGAATATGTACTTTTTCTAAGAGCAAACTACAAATGATTCTACTTTTCTTCTTACTTTTACTGATTTTGTATACATCTAGCCTAATGCCTAATAACTCTACGTTCCCAAGTCCCTTAGCATTCCTAATTTAAGCAGAAGTGGACAAGCAATAACTGAGGGATTAGAGACTCCTATTTCCTTTCTTAAACCCAAAATAATCCTAGAGGGCAGATAAATTCTTCACAGATAGGAAGCTTGTGATTTTATATTCTTTTAAGCCTTGCTTTCCTAGATTGCAAATTGGCTGATTATTTGATCTTATTAGTAATAATGAATATTGTATTATGCAGCCACACCTTAAAAAATTAGCTTGTATGTATTCCTTGAATACATAAGTTGCAGGAAATAATACTGAAGGGGGTAGGAAGGGAGCAGAAGCCAGATGAAAAATTCATTGCAGATAATCCATACAGTGAATAATATATACTTTCATTTAACAAACATTTATTAAATTCCTACCATGTGCTCAGCACTGTACTAGGCACTATAGGATACAAAAGCAAAAGATACTGTCCCCTGCCCGCAAGGAGCTTACAATCTAGCTGTAGGACAACACATACAAAGTCAATCTGTAGTACTAGCTAGCTCTTATCATTTAGGAAGTATAATAAAATATAAACTATGAGTAATCAGTATAAATAATGTGAGATTAGTTATGGAAAGCTGAGAATAGGGGATTTGAGCTCCATCTTAACATAAGTAATGGACATGGAATGATTTTAGGCTAGAGCAATTCCTAAGGCAAGGAAAACAGGATGAACAAAGAATTAATAAAGGCAAATAAACATATGGAAAACGGTTTAAAAAGTCTGAACTAGTTAGAAGCAGAGTAACAAGAGATGGGATTAGCTACTTCTGAACAGCAAACTGACAGAGGACCTGGAAGTTTAAACGAAATCTAATGAATAAGGAATCACTATAGTTCTTGAGGGAAAAGATGCCATGAAAGTGATGGTTAATGTGTGCAGAATACATTAGAGGAGATATATAAAACAAAGATGTACAGAAGGGAAAGCAACCAAGTGACTTAAAACAATTCCTGTATATGATAACGGGCCAGTTTAATGGGAAGAGTGGCTGCTGAAACGTAGACTAAGATCTGAGACATATTGCTTAATAAGAATCTAAGTACCTGGCATTGGAGAAGGAGAAGAGCTCAAAACAGTTACAAGGTTGAGGTATTAGTAGATTTAGGGGATAATTATACTGTACAGGGCAATGGGAAAACTGAGGTGATGTCTTTTTGAGAACAGGGAGAAGAACAGTGATCATCCAGTTTTCTTTCCAATATATCAAATCTTAGGTGTTCTTGTTAGATATATTCCCTTGAGTCTGTACAACAGGTAACTGGAAAAGTGTTAAGTGAAAGGAGATGATATCCCTGAAGAAATGGATACACAGGGAAAAGAAGCCTTGATAACCAGAGTTCAAAGGTTGGGGGAAAGAGAAGTTAGTAAGAAAGACCCTCAAAAAAAAAAAAAAAAGGTGAAACATGTTAGAAGAATCGTGGATTTACAGTCACAGAAGAAATTTTAAGGAAAAGGTGGTCATACTTGTTAAATGGAGTTGTGGTAAAGAAATATGAAAACTGGAAAGAAACCTTCTGATTCGGTCAGGGCACTGATGTTCATTTTTAATGCCTACACCTACATGGTGACAACAGAAGCAAAGTTATAGTTTAAGCACTTAGTAAGAAAAGAGAAAGAGGAATAGATAACTCATTTGAGAAGGCAAAAAAGGTAGCAAAGAAATGGGGTTATTACCAATCTGAGAAACTAGGAAGTAACTAGGTAGCACAGCAGAAAAGGGGCTGGAGTCAGGAAGACTTGTTTTCATATCTGGTCTTAGACCGGCTATATGACACTTAACCCCTGTTCAACTCAGTTTCTTCAACTGTAAAATGGGGATTAATAGCACCTACCTCCCATAGCGGTTGTGAATCAAATAAGATATCTGTAAAACACTTAGCACAGTAGTTGACATATAGAAGGCATTTGTAAATGCTGGTTTCCTTTATTCCAGGAAGGGTAGAAGGGAAATAGGATTGTAGCTAGAAGAAGCATCTGGATTAAGAGAAGGTTCCTCATATTTCACCCAGTGGGTGAGCCAGAACTTTTGTCTATTCCTTTTTTTCATCACTTATACTGAGAGACAAAACCTCCATGTTCCTTCACTCTGCTCAACATATCTCACTTTCCCTTAACTGAAAGGGACATTAGATGCTTTAAGGTAATTGCTTTATTTATGCAGTTACTCTCCTAAACTCCATGTCCTATTTGCACAGTATTTTATGTTCATGTATTTCCCTTAATGGAGAAACAAAAAATGACAAAGATTTGTTTTTTCCACCCTCTCTCCACAAAGACCCAAGACTTACCCTCAAAGTGAAGCAGAGAGATGTAATTTTTGTTGGGTGGCAAGGCACTTAACCTTTGTGGGTCTCAGATTCCTCACTTGTAAAATGAGTGATCCATCCCTTACAGCTTCAAAATATTATGATTCTAATATATTTTGTTGTAGGAAGAAAACAAGTGGTTTTGGAAAAGCAGCTATACCTCATGGGTGTTGGTGGTTGAGCAGGAGAATTAACTTTAAACTAAAAAGTGGAAGAAAACTGCTTAAGTTCTTTTACAAAGCAAAATACCAAAGACAGCAGCAATTGTAACAGGAAAAATAATTCACATGAAGAAAAATTTAAGCAATAAAACCCACGGTCTCAAGGTAGGGGTAATAAGTGAGGTCAACTAGAGAACCTAATGAAAGATTTTGTGGCCTGAGACCTATGCCTGAACTATGGTTCTAGAATACCTTATTTGAAAAAGAACAGAAGAGATTAAAAGGGGGCAAAGCGGCATTAAATATGATGATATTCTGATATGAAGAGCACCAGAAACCAGAGTGGGAAAACTTGAGAACATGTGGGTGAAGATCAGTAGAGGGGAAGAAACAGCAGTAATCCTGTCATGAGAGTACATTATAGACCACCTGGACAGGAGAAGAAATAGATAAGGAGTTCAAGAAAGAGAACATGGCAACATAATACAGTGATTCAGGATTCTATCTACGTATATGCTGGAGCTCTCTCACTCCCCTTCCAGAAGTAGGTAAGATGGGGTACAGGGAGAGGAAGAAAGGAGGGAAGGACACAGAGAGACTGGGACACCACTATTTTGGACCTGATTCTTATCAACAAAAAACCAATGAGAAACATTCTAGAATTCACGACAGCAAAGAAGATAGTCAAGAAATTGAAAATGCACTCTAGATTTTGGCAGATTTCAAAAGGTTCAAAGCGAGAACAGGAAGAATTCCGTGGCCCAAATTCAACAGGGCAAGCACAAAAAGGATGGGAAGGACTTCAAGAACTGAAATTCTGAAGACAGACACACACCCAAAATAATTTCAAGGAGTAAGATGAGGCCAATGTGGCCTAGTTCTGGTAGAAAACAGGATAAATAAAAAATATGGCATAATGTCTGGGGGACTACAGCTCAGAATAAGCTACTAGCTAAGTAGGAAACAAAATATTTTTAGGCTTTATTAGATTATCAAAGAAGGAATAGACCTAGTCTTGGAGTTGATTAGATGATGATGAAAAAGAATGGAAAGGATAAATTCATTAATACTTACTTTCCTTCTATTTTTTCCTGCCAAGGTGAATAAAGGCTGAAAAACTAATAGGGATTTGACATTGTAAGTAAGAATACAATAAGAAGGCTCCTGGATGCTAACTTCAAGTCATCTCTTTCAAATAACTACACAGCAAAGATACTTGAAAAAACTGCCAGATATGGGTGATGAGTCACTGTGAGTAATCAAAGATCATGATAATTATCTTCAAGTATCTAAAGGGCTATTAGGTAGAAGAGTGCTTAAACATTTTCTGCTTCATCTCAGTGTGAAGAACTATAACAATGGTCTCTAGAGATTTAGGCTTGTAACAAGAAAAGCTTTCCACGAATTAAAACTATCTAAAAGTGGAGTACCTGTCTGAGGAGGTAGATTACTCACTAGTGGATATCAAGTATAGATTATGTAATCACTTGTTGGGAATGTTTTTAAAAAGCACTATTGGTCAAGTACAGATTGAAGAAGATGGCCCCTGGGTCTTTTCCAACTCTGAGATCCCATAACTAAAACTGTAACATTTTAGAATGCAAGCTCCATGAAGGCAAGTACTATTTTTAAACATTTTTTTAATCTCCACCAGAACCTAATAAAGAGGTCTCCTTACAGAAGGCACATAATTAATATCTGCTGAATAAACGAAAAGAGGAGGGATAAAAGACATGATAGAGCCCACATCAAAGATGTTTTTACTGTCCATCAGAAATCTCACCCTAAGGAACGTTTGTGCCCAAAATACGTCCTAAGCAAAATCTGCATCTTAAAGAAACTAAGGAAGAAGAATAAGAATCTACACTAGGCTTAGTTCTGGAATTTTCTAAATCATTTAACAGGTGTATATCTGAAAGGAGTTTTCCATGGGATTATCTATGGTTGGAGATTAACTCAATCTGGGTTTAGCATTAGTATTATAATGGACTAAGAGAAGTGAAGTGAAGAATGGGGAAGGGCTAAAGTATTTGACAATGAGGTATTGGATGACTAATGGAGAAGGGCCGGTGGAGAAGGCAAGCAATATGAGCTGAGACTGAATATAACATTCAAACACAGTTTGGTGAGGGAAAATTTAAAGGAAGGTGTCATAAATGTCCTCACACGGAGGAGATTTTAGTGGGTGGGAAGGTGAAAGGAGGAGGTTCTGATCAACTATAACATATGACCTACAAGGTGATAAGATTAAAAAAAACCCAAACATACATGAGAAACTGATTTTGTCAGCATAAGTAGGGAACTCATGTTTTAGAAGGGAAACTCCCTTCCACTACCACAGATTACAACGCATCTATGATGCAGTACACACACAAGTCCAGGGGAACTGATTAAGTCACACATAATTGCTTGGGATTAAGTAGCATCACAAAGGTATTATCAGAAGGAAGATCTGAAGCTAAGTTTTCCTGACCCCAAGTCCAGAATTCTATCTACTATTTCACACTGCTTCCCTCATACTTGTAAATGGCCACGATCTTTGAAAGTAGTTATATTAGAAGACCTTATAATCATTCCAATAAAGTAAACACTCAAAGAATTCTTGGGATTCCTCTGGAATTACATTTAGATCCCATTTCAAATGCTTTTTTAATATCTTCACAGGTGAAAAATCTTTTGACGGTATGTAGTTTTCAAAAACAACCCAGAGGAGTCTGTATCCAAGCTACTAATAAAGGGATTAACAAATTGGAAAATACAATTTTAGAAAACAAATTTGAGTTTTAACTATAAGTAATGCACATAAGTTTCTTGCATGACTTTTAAATTGGCTCTAAAGCTAACTATAAGTAAGGAGTCCTGAGTAAACCTTGAGGAGTAACAATATCATTGGAAAAATGGTATGGCTTCCTGATTTCTGGTGTGGTAATTTAAAATATCAACCTCATCACTTTATAGTCACACCCCATATCCTGGAAACCTCAGCGAGCAGTGACTTATGACCACGGTGTGTCGCTGGTGGTTAGTCTGCTTAATGTAGAGTAGAGATGGAGGTCAAGATAGTCCAGGAGAGAAAGGACCTTTAAAATTGAAGTTATGCCTGGGTTACCAAAATAGAAGCTGAAATCACTGAAGTTAATACCCAGAAACAAATCAAAAAAGGACATTATGAACCAGCTGCATGTCATTTATGGAGGTTGAATCCAGGGTAGCAACAAACAGCCCAATTAGCAAGTTGGATAATAGAGAACATATGAGAGAGAGAGAGAGAGAGAGAGAGAGAGCAGCAAAACAATGGCCCAGAAGAAATGTATATTCTTTAGAAATATTTTACCTTGAGCCTCTGTTTTTCTCAATCTGAGGCATCCTGAGGGCTACATAGCATGAGTCTATACCAAAGTTTAGAATACGTGAATGGTACTATATAGAGCAGGGGGAGCTATAAAATACAGTTAACTGAATTTTCACAGAAAAACTAGGCAAAGGTTTCTGCTCACCTATTTTTCTACATTATTCCTACCATCATTACTTTGCTTTCACTTCCTTTGATGACTTCACCAAAGGCAATGGACATCATAATGTTTGTGCATCCAAAGGAGTCAATAAAATGACATGACAAAAAGAAAGACCCTTTGGGTATGGTTTTTAAAATACAGCATTCTGAATTGAAATAGCAATAAAGAATTCACAAACAGTGGAGACAATCAGAAGCATTTACAATAAAATGTGGATATATTAGCATGATAGGATTAAGTATTTTTCAAAATTTTCCTATGGTCTTATAAAGCTTGAAGATTTTCATGAAGCCTCATGATATTCTAAAGTAGTACTATACATCCAATTAGGGACGTGAGAGTAATTTCAACGTAGAATATATGAAGGATAACAAGGGCAAAGACAAAATGTGTTGGTGAAACAAGTAGTAGCAGCTCTCAAATCCATAGCCACTTAGCTAGAACATAGTCAAATTCCTTGGGTGGTAAATAAGCAGCTATTCAAACACATTGTTCAATTCCAGAGAATAAACGGGCAACTTAAAAGCTTTATCCCATTACATAAAGGGCCATAATATCAATAAATGTTGCCCAACTTGCTCTGAAGAGCTAGTATAATGTGGCTACAGCATGTGGATACTATGATACTAGATAACAGATAAGGTTATAACAGTGGCTACTTTTTCACTCATTTACTACAATGATAGGGACTCTCTCCAGTGTAACGTCAATTCAAATTTAACACATATTTATTAAGCACCCTACTAGTTGCAAAGCACTCTTCTAGGCTCTGAGGGATGGCATCTAGATCTCTAATGGTTGAATAATGCCTGAATTGTGACTGAAAGCTTTCATACATATTATGTGGATTCAGCTTTTTCTGCACTGTGTATTCTCTGATGTCGAATAAGACTTGACCTTTGAATAAAGGCCTTTCCACAAGCACCACACTGATAAGGTTTCTCCCCAGTATGGATTCTCAGATGTTGAATAAGGCCTGTGTTCCCATTGAAAGCTTTCCCACATTCTTTACATTTATAGGGTCTCTCTCCTGTGTGGATTCTTTGATGTTCAATAAGGCCTGACTTCTGACTGAATGCTCTCCCACATTCACCACACTTGTAAGGTTTCTCCCCAGTGTGGCTTCTCTGATGGCCAATGAGGTGTGAGCTCCTCCTGAAAGTTTTTCCACACTCATCACATTCATAGGGTTTCTCCCCAGTGTGGATTCTCTGATGTCCAATAAGGTGAGAACTATGACTAAATGCTTTCCCACATTCATTACACTCATAGGGTTTTTCTCCACTGTGGATTCTCTGATGGAGAATAAGGCCTGCACTCTGACTAAAAGCCTTCCCACACTGATTACATTCATAGGGCTTTTCCCCAGTGTGGATTCTCTGATGCAGAATAAGTCCTGTGTTCTGACTAAAGGCTTTCCCGCATTCCTTACAATGATAGCGCTTTACTTTGTTGTGGATATCCTGATGTGAAAGCAGAGCTGACCTGTAACTGAAGGCTTTACCACATACATTACACTGATATGGTTTTTCCCCAGTGTGGATTCTCCAGTGTCGTACGAGGCCTGAGCTTTGGGCAAAGCTCTTCCCACATTCCTCACACTTGTGTCGTCTTTCTCCAGAAGGAGGGTTTCCTCGCCGTCGGTCTAACCTGCCTGTATATTCACTAGCTTGTCCATGATCAGTGCTCTCAGGAACATTCCCATTGCGTTTGGCAGTTCTCTCTCCATTTGGTTCCATTTCAGCAGATATTACTTGTTTTTGAGTTAAATCCCTGTTCTCACTCCTGGACTCACCATCTGAAACAAACCAAAGAAAGCAAATAGCATCTCTCCCCTGAGTTGGCAGGGAAGAGACTGTTAGAAGAGGAATAGGAAAATTCAAATGGCACATGTATTAGGAGTCCAGGACTTGATAGCAAAATAGTATCACAACACAGGAAAGGAAATACTAGGGATCAAGTAAAAATACCAGGGGACAACAGTAATGGAGAGTTAGCAGACAGGGAGGACAAAGCTCCCAGTCAGAATTAATCAAAGAAAATAACAAAGGTAATTTTATGTATTTGCCCACTACAAATGCTTCTTCTAGATCTTATCTTTCTCATCTTAGCATGAAGGGATGGAGAAGAATGGGAAGAGTGTGGAAGAATGAAAGATGCTCTGTTATCGGGCACTGTTTATGAATGTTTTCTAACTGTAAAATGGAATCACTCCCTTGAAAAGAATATGGTGGTGAAAGGTAAGTTCAGAGCAATGCAGAAGTTTGAAGTCTTTAAGCATCAGGTGTTCACAGGCTCTTGGAAGAATCGACCATCTGATTCTTGCCAATAAGTAGGGAGCTAGGATCAGGCCACCAAAAAGGTGTATGGTCAGACTAGCAGGGATCATCAGTCTAGGAGTGAAGTTCAAGCTGTAAGTCAAGAAGGGGCATGGAGGTTTTCCCTCATGACTCTGACTTCTGGAAGCACAGGGACTGGTGCCAAACTAGTACAAAAGGTATAAAGGCCACATAACCACAAAGGATGGAACCAGTTGCTACAATGCAACTTGGTAAGTGTAATGGGAGGGAAGCCTAAGCCCATGAAGACAAGATGAACTAGGGAGACTACAGAAAAGAGTTATCTGTTTCAAGTCCTAGGTTTCTACTTTTAGACCTGAGGGTTGAAAGAAACAGATCAGAGAGGCTGACCTATAAGCCAGCCTTGCAAGATCAAATCCAGAAACAAAGAGAACTAGAATTAACTTCTCATTAAGAACAAGTCCTGAGAGAAGCCATTTCATAAAGAAGAGAAAGAAAAGGGAAACTAAAAGAAGATTCTATTTCTCGTAGCTGGCAAATAGGGCAGGATTCATTCATTCTTAAGAACTCTGTGAGTTTCCTTATTGTATGTCTCCTCTAGTGTCTAGTCATAAACTCTTTCAGACTAATAAACCCTAAAGAAATGCTGGGTGTTACTTTCCAAAAGCAACACAAAGGAGTAAGGAAAAATGGCTGTTACAAAGATGAGATACTTGGAGTCATTTGAGTTAGGTGACTCTGGGTAATTCACTTAACTTCCTGGGACTTACTAAAGCTAGATAATCTCAGAGATTCTCTTCAGCCCTTACAACCTGTGAGTTTCAACTTAAGCTGAATAATAAAAGATAGTGATGGTACCAGTAAGCCAAATAATAGGGATTGGGCACAGAATCACAGATTTAGAGGTTGAATGCATTGTAAAGGTAATCATAGTCATCTAGGCCAACTCCCTAGTTTTAGAGATAAGGTAAGGAATGGAGGAAATTATTTAATCTAAGGTTAGGTGGTGCAGTGGTTAGAACACTGTAAGTGGAATCAGAAAGATGTGAGTTCAAATCCAGACTCAGACACTAGCTGTGTGATGCTGGTAAGTCAATTATCCTGTCTACCTCGCCTTCCTCATCTGTAAAATGGAGATAATAATAGCACCTACCTCACAGACTTATTGTGAGAACCAAAGTGAATGCTACATTGTAGGTACATATTTCCTTCCTTCCTTTCATGTCACATGGATAGTTAAGTAGCAGAGTGAGAATTCAAACCCAGGGCACCTGACTCAAAATGCAGCATATTTTTTGCACTATCATCTTATAAATTTTTTGTTTTTATCCTCTACGTTTATGGAGTGACTTGACTTCCTTATTTGCCATTTTTTCTTATCTCTGATCTCAATGGGAGGCAGAATGTTGTAGAAGAAAACTGCTTTTTTGTAGTAAAATTCCAGCTATTAGCTACGTGACCTTGGGCAAGTCACTTAATTTCTCTTGGCCGCAGTTTCTTCATCTATAAAATTATGGAATTAAACTAGATTACCTCAGGTCCCTTTTCGTTCTAAATCTGTGATCTTAACACTGCTAAAAGGCTCAAGAGAGAAAAAATATAAGCTGGTTTGAATAAGGAATGGAAGAAAAGGATCAAAGAGAACTGAAGGAATGAAAGAAGAGTTGCTAAGTAGAATGGGTTACTTATGGTAAGAAGATCTAGCACAGGTAGTAAGAATGGGAAAATGCCAAGACTGGTTAAAAAAAAGGTAAAAAAGGACAAACAACAGTAAGTAAATAAAATTTGAAATCTATATATCAGGTATCTGTCAGCAAAGTGGGAAAATGGGAAAGGTTAGAACTAAGGGAAAAAAACAGAAATTTATTTGTTTCCAAACATATAGAGTCCAGCCAAAAGTAACAAATGTCCTTTGGAATAAGAAAGCAAGAACACGTTGCAGAAGCTCTTTTTGTGGGGGCCAAGAATTGGAAATTGAGGGGATGCCCATCAATTGGGGAATGGTTGAACAAGTTGAGGTATATGAATATAATGGAACACTGTTTTTCCATAAGAAATGATGAGCAGGCAGACTTCATAAAAACCTGAAATGACTTACATGAACTGATGCTGAGTGTGGTGAGCAGAACCAGGAGAATACTGTACACAGTAAGAGCAGCACTGCTTGATGACTAACTGACAGACTTACCTCTTCTCAGCAATGCAAGGATCTAAGACAACTCCAAAAGACTCATGATGGAAAATGCCATCCACATCCAGAGAAAAAAATATGGAGTCTGAATGCAAATTGAAGCATACTATTTGTTCTCTTTTTTGTTTCTTCTTTCTCGTGGCTCCTCCCACTGGTTCTAATTCTTCGTTACAACACGACTAATGTGAAAATGTTTAATATGAATGTATATGTAGAGCCTACATTGCATGCCACCTTGGGAAGAGGGGGAGAGAAGAAGTGGGAGAGGACCTCAAAATTTTATGGAAGTGAATGCTGAAAACTAAATATAAATAAATAAATAAATTTTTAAAAAAGAGATATAAAGAAAGAAAAAAAGAACATGTTGCAGTTAAGCTAGGTAGTGCTGGACTTAGGATTCAGGAAAACCTGATTTCAAATCCTGCCTCAGCTGTGTGACTCATGGCAAGTCATTTAATATCTCTCGGCTTGCTTCTTTATCTATAAAATGTGTCTGTAGTACACTTCATAAAACTGTTGTAAGCAGCAAAGGAGATAACCTATTATTTCAGGGTCTTAATATTTTAGTTACCTGAGCCTCAGCTCAACTGAATCCTTCATATACTTCATGGCTACTATCCCAGGAATAAGTCAATAAATTTTTTTAAAATGCTAATCCTCTATTGGTCCTTACCCAGGGAGTACATGTGGCCATAATTCTCTGGCCTGCCTTCATTACAGAGGTCTTTCTGTGCTGGATCAAGAAGTCCCCACTCCTCCTGGATAAGAGACACTGCCATGTCCTCGATCTTCACCAAAGTCTGGAACAACACAAAATTCCCACTGAGGCCTGTTGCCCCAAAAGGTACAGTCCCACTATTCTAACCCAGAGTAAGGAAATAAACCGGCAGAATCAGTGCAGAACAAAAAAGAAGAGTATATCTGAAGAAATGGGTAGAGCGTTAGGTTGAAATGGGAAGAAAAACAGAAAAGGTGACCAACAGAAAGCCAAAATGAATCTCTCCTGGGAAGAAGTATTTAAGGTGAATACCCTAGGTGGAACCTACTAAAAGCTTTAGGATGATGACAAAGAATCAAGTAATAGCTATACGGTCTTACTGAGGCATGGAGCAGACCACAGCTCACCTGGAATCCAGCTGTAAGAAGTGCAGCTGCCATCTCCTGGTCTCGTGGGCTTCCCTTCTGAGAAGAAGCAGGAGCCTGGGGAACGGGCAAAACTAAGAGAAGAGAAAGCAGCCATAAATATTAGCCTTGTCCTCAGGTATCTTCTCACTAGGAGCTTGTGGGATCCTGAATTAACTACGCACCAATTTCAAACCCGTCTCTTATCCTTCTATAATGTACAGTGGATATTTTAAAACTCTTCTTATATCTCAGGCTTCTCCCAATCTGTACTTGAATGCTCTGCAGAACTTACTTTATCCTTTAAACAAAACTTTTTTTCAATTTCCCCATTACTATTACTAGCATGACCAAGTGTGACAAACAGCTCCTACTCTCTGTGTCTCAGTGCGATAACTCCTGGATCCAGATCTTTGATTAACTATCTAGTTAACCAGGGAACCTACCTGCAGAACGAATTTAACTTAATGAATGCTTCCTGGAATGTTTACTTTGTCCTCCAGGGCTCACTTCCTATTTTAAAACTTATTACCAAAATCAACACAGATCTTCCCAATTTAGAGTATCCATCTTCAGAGCTTTTGCCTAAAGAAGTTCCCATTTGATAATCTGAGCAGGAATGAAAGGGTGTAACTAAGTGAAGTCTTACGACTCCATGGTGTGAAGCTCTAACAAAGGTAATGAGGCCCTACTGTAAAAGCAGAAGATGAGGTGAATAGATGAGGTGAGATCTTTGTGGGATTCTTATTGCCTTTTGAACTCAGTGGGTTACCAACCTGATTTTATTTACATACATACACACACATGCATACACATGTGCATGCACACACATCTGTCAGTAGGCTAGACAGAACTGTAATATATTTATCCTCAGGTTCTTCTTCAGTGCAGTCTACTCAGAAGTATAAAGGAAGATACTGGGCTCCTCCTTGTGGCATAAAGAAATCTTTAGGAGTTTATTATGACGTTTCTGTCAGGGTGAGAACTCTTCAGTTCTACCTCCTTTTCCCACAAATAAAAGCTGACATGTTTCTTCTGTTCTTAGTAAGCTAAATGATTTAATCTAAGAAAAGAAGTGATCACAAAGAGATATATGGTTTCATCAATTACAAGTCAGTATAAACTAACCTTATTTCCTTTTCTGAGGGGTGACTAAAACTGGTACATCAGAAGAATACTACAGATACAGTTAGAAAGATTTCTGCTACTCTTGCGGAAAAGATGGGGAGACATGGGCTAAATGACAATGTAATCAGAAAGCTTCAGAACTGGTAGAACAGCTTGATTCAAAGAGTTGTTTCTATGTCAATTTAGAAGAGTTCTGGCCTGGCTCTGTGCTGCTAAACATTTTCATAATTAATGAGGATAAAGTTATAGATACTAAATATCAATAGATTTGGAGGTAGGATGAACCTTACAGACTATTTAATCCAACATCTTCACTTTACAGAAAAAGATTGTGAAGCCCTGAAATGTTACCATTGTCTGAGGTCATTACACCAAGTGGCAGAGCCTGGATTTGTACCCAGGTCTCAGACTCCAAATCCAGTGCCCCATAATGCACCACAGGTTCATCCAATAAGCGGACAATATAAAGCTGGAATATCTAATAGACTGGATGATATTTAGGATCTAAAAAGATCTTGATGGGCAAACTGAAACCCAAAACAAATGGAATTAGGATAAATCTTAAGTTAAAAAAAACTTCAAAAGTATAAGCTTGTGGAGACATGGTTAGATGATTGGCTACCTGAATAAGACCCAGGGGTTTTAGTGCACTATGGTTGCTGTTGTTCTGTGTCCTTCAGGGACCACAAGATCAGGGATGTGATGCCATGACATGCAAGTGGGTTGGATTTAAGTGAGAGAAAGCTCTGCAAAGTCACTTTCTCCTCAGGAGCCATCTGGAGAATGAAGGGCAAACAACAGCCTCTGTAAGTAGGTGGAGCTGCCCCTCTGGGGACCCAAATGGAAATTCCTAACTTCTTTCCTTCTCAGGGGGTACTCTGCCCAAAGGAATGTAAATTTTGATCTCTGAAATCTCACAAGATATTTTGGGTTTTACCAGATAGATTGCTTTCTTAAGAACCATGCCTTAAAACCAAATCACTCTGGCTCTGATTGATTGGCCAACAATAGGGTCCAGGCCAAGTCCAACTCATCATTATTTGAGCCCTGATTGGCTGAGAATGAACATAAACAGCAACTGTTTCTATTCTAACCAAAAATCCTGAGGGTCTTCCCCTGCCAGACTGATTTTATTTTTTTGGACCCAGGTAAAAGAGGTCATTTTTTGAGTCCTTTCTCACCTAGCCTTAATCACTGAATGGGCGTTGCCTTAGTCAAACTGAGATCTATTAAAGATCTTAGCTTAAAAAGGGCAAGGTCTCTTGCTGTATCCAGGGACATCTGCAGTCATCCTGAACTAGTGAACTATAAGCTGAATATGACCCAACAATATGATAAAGCATTAAAAAAGTCACTATGATCATGGACTGCATTGACAGACACTGCTTGCAGGAATAAGGAAATGATGGTCTGATTCAGTCAGACTACATACAGATTACACTTTCAGTTCTGGGCATATCAGTTGAGAACATGGACAAGCTGGTGAGCATGCAGTGGAAACCATTAAGAATCATGAAGGGTCTTGAGTTCATTCCATACTGGTTAAAGGAAATGAGGATGTTTCGCCAAGATGTAACATGATCTATGACTTCAACTACATGAAAAAGTTATATGACCTAAGTTTGTCTGAGCCCAGAAAGGGTGAAACTAGGAGCAACGGGAAGTTACAAAAAAGCAAAGTTAGCCATGGCATGAGGAAAAATGTCCCCAAATGCAAAAGTGGAATAGCTAATTAGGAAGGAAGTAGGGTTCCCCAAGTGGAAGGTCCTGAAATAAAGGTCAAATTGCAACTAGTTATGCCATAGTAGGCATTTTTTTTCAAGGTAGGGTTTGGACTAGATGGTCACTCAAGTTCTTTCCAATTCTGAAATTCTGTAATTACAATTTCATACCTCATCAACAATATCTGTACCTGGTAAATCACTGTTTTATCTAAGTATTTCTTGTTCTTCAACTGAATCAAAGCAACAGCTCAAAGTTATTTGTTTCAGGTACTAGCTGCTTGGTTTAATCCACAAATTAAAAAAAAAAAAAGAATATTTTTCAAGGTGAGACTTAGTTGTTTTTTAAAATTACCCATCTAAAGAGCTTCCCTCAGGTTACAATGGCGCCTCAAGAAATCTATATTATGGTCTAATTCCGGCCTTATTTATACTCAGGCTTTAGGCTGAACTGTTCCAGTATGTTCCCTGGTTGCTCCAAAGACTCGTCTAATTTTTCAGTTTCTGCTGCTGACTTAGTCTGAGCTGATATTCCTGTTCTATCAAGCAGCAGGTATATTATGGCCCTAGCTTCTATTCCCTAATTCATGCCTCTTCTCTTTACTATTTAAATTGGGGTGTAGCGTGTGTTCAGGAAAGACCTCTGGTGTGAGAGCTACCAAGCCCTTTCCTGGGGTACATTTCACCTTTGGTGCCCACCTGAACCACCTAACTCTCACAATGTGGCTCCAGGAAACAACAGAATGCACAGGAGCCACACCTCAATAAACTATTTCAACAGATGGGCTAAATCAAGTTGAGGGCAACCAAAGGGTCTCAAATCTGTCAGTGAGTTAGGGTGTATCTCCCCCAAGCATGTGAAGACTGTGCCTGGTGGAATGGTCAGATGAAAACAATTTGTTTCAATGGCCATGAAGACAGCTGAAGCAGGTGCTGGGGAGTACTTAGAACTTGGTTAGATATCGAAGACACCAAGGTCATCCACTGCACCTTGAGCCGTTACCAGTCATCTTGACTCTGTTATACCACTGGACTGTGATGAATCTGGAACAGAGAGTGAGGCCAATGACTTCATGAAACTCTGCCTCACTTAAATCCAATTCACGTGTGAATCAAAAGACATCACCCATATACCATTTTACCATTTTTACCTATCTCAAAGTCTTGTGGGGATTGGCAAGTGATGAAGCAGCAGGTGCAGAAACACTGGGAGTTGTAGTCACAACCCTGCACATAGGTGGCCCAGGCCATAAGGTTGTTTGTTCATTGAAAGCAGCAGTGGGATTTGGGTATCTGAGCAGAGGCTAGAAAAAAGTGCCCTAAAAACTATCTATTTACCCAACCCTGACCTGATTAATGAGACAGGTGGGGATCCCACCCTGAGATTGAAATACAAAAAATGAACAAAAACTTTTGCAAAGATGATTCCATTCACCATCAGTACACAGAATGTGTGCATTCTTATAGACAACACAAAATCCAATAGACGTGAAAGATGAACACCTCTTGTTGTGAGAGAAAGCAGGCATCACGTCCAAATAGGAGCCCTATATGAAACAAAGCTGGCAAATGAAAGCCAGTTTGCTGAAGTCCGAGCTGGATATACGTTTCTTGAGTGGCTGCAGTGAAGGGGAGCACCACGAAGCTGGTGTAGGTTTTGCAAACAAAACTAATCTAGCCAACAAGCATGTGTGCCTATCAAAAGTAATGAATAACAGGCTCATAACAATATGAGTGCCACTTGTGGGAAAAAGTCATGCCCCCATCATCAGTGCCTATGCTCCCATCATGACGAACCCTGATGAGGTCAGAGAAAATTTATGAAGAGCTGGAGACCCTTATCATCAATGTGCCCAGAGAGGACAACGTTATGATTCTGGGTAATTTTAATGCTAGAGAAGGCTCAGACTACCAGAAATGGCAGGGAATCCTTAGGAGGAATGGAGCTGGAAACAGCAACTGCAGTGGTCACTTACTATTGAAGACTTGTGCATCTCACGACCTTCCTTTTACCTAAACACAATAAAACTTCATGGATGCACCCTCATAGCAAATAATGGCATTTAATAGACTATGTGATTATAAGGAGAAGAGACAGACAGGATATGAGTGACAAAGGCAATGTGTGGTGCAGAGTGCAGGACCAATCACAGACTTATCCTCTCTAAACTAAATATTCACATTCAACCAAAGTAGCAGCCCCAAGGCAAAATGATTACCAGAAGAATTATTGTCAACAGATTAGAGCACTTATGAGCAGGAACAGTTTGTTGCTAACTTGAAGGGAAAGTTGAGCCAACACACAGTTGGCAACAGTAGAGCAAAAAAGGGGGGGACCGATTTCAGAGATCATCTGGGCCAGAACACTCACAAACATCAAGACTGGTTTGACAAAAATGATGAAGAAATTCAGAAGCTGCTAAATGAAAAACAAGAAGTCCACAGGGTTTACCAGCAGGATAGGATATTTCATCCATCCTAAGAAGGCAGTATTTAATTCCATCAAAAATAAAGTACAAGTGAAACTAAGGGAGATGTATAATTCTTGGCTCAGTAAGAAGGAAGGTGAAATTCAGCTTTATATTGATAATAACAATCCAAAGCACTTTTACGATGCCCAGAAGGCTATTTATGGGTCAAAGATCCATGGTGCATCTCAATTACTCAGTGATGGAGCCACATTGATTACTGATAAGGACATGATCTCAGAGACATGGGTTAAACATTTTCATAGTGTTCTCAACAGATCATCATCAATCAATGCTGAAGTCACTGATCATTTACCTCAGGTTGAAGTCAATCCTCCATAGCTGAAGTTCCAACTGAAGAGGAGATTTTGAATGCCATTAGGCTCCTTTCGTGTAGCAAAGCACCTGGTGCTGATTCTATTCCCGTTAAGATTTAAAAGGTGGTGGATCCATTGCTCATTCAAAAGCTAGCTGAAATTTTCCAATTTTCCAGGTTATAATGGCAAAAGGAGATTATCCCCCAGAAGTTCAAGGATGCCTCTGTTGTCCATCTCAACAAAGGTAAAGGAAGACTATCCTATGACAATCACAGGGAGATCTCTCTCTCTTAGTTATTGCTGGGTAAGATTCTTGCCTGAGTCCTCCTTAACAGGCTGATCCTTCACCTGGAAGATGGTCTACCTGAGAGCCAGTGTGGCTTCAGAAAGGGCCAAGAAACGGTTATATGGTGTAGGCTGCCTGACAAATCCAGGAGAAATGCTAAGAGCAGTATAGAAATCTGTACACAATGTTTGTAAATCTGACCAAAGCCTGTCAGTTACAAGGGCTTACAGAAAATTATGTCAAAATTTGGTTGCCTGGAGAAGTTCATCAGTATTGTACATCAATTTCACAACAGCATGCTTGCCTGGGTTGTGGATAATAGACAATGCTCTCATACCTTCCCAGTCACCAGTGGAGTTTGAAACAAGGCTGTGTGCTTATTCCTATGCTTTTTAGCATGATATTGTCAAATGCCTTCAGTGAGGACAAACAAGACAGTTAAGGTCAGCGACTACAATGATGGCAAATTCTTCAACTTGAGATGGCAACAAGCCAAAACCAAAGTAGAGGGAGTATTGATGCATGATTTTTTTGTTTGCAGATGATTATGTACTCAATGTAGACTCTGAAGCTAAGATGCAACAAAGTATGAATCGTTTCTCTGCTGCCTGTGCTAATTTTGGCCTCACAACTGACACCAAGCAAACACAGGTGCTCCATCAGCCAATACCACACCATCCATATATGGAACCATAAGTTATAGAAAGCGGAAAAGTTTTGAATACTTTTCAGATAAGCTCACTTGCCTTGGCAGTATACTTGTTAGGGATATACACACTGATAATAAGGTTGATATAACCCACTGCCAGAGCTGGCTCAGTGTTCAGGAGGCTCCAAAAAAAAGTGTGACAAATAAGAGGTACTAGACTGACTACCAAATTAAAGGTCTACAGAGTCATTGTGCTGACCTCATTGTTGTATTCCTGTGAAACCTGGACAGTCTACCAGCACCATGCTAGGAAACTGAATCATTTCCATCTGAATTATCTTAGGAATATTCTGAAGATCACCTCGCAGGATAAGGTATCAGACACTGATGTCCTTTCTCAAACTAACCTGCTAAGCATTCAAACTGTACTTCAGAGAGCACACTCCAATGGGCTAGCCATGCCATTTGAATGCCAAATGTAAACTTGCCAAAAAGACTACTTTATGGAAAACTCACAAAGGCAAGCATTCACGTGGTGGTCAGAAAAATTGATACAAGGACACTCTCAAAGTCTCTCTTCTCTGGAATTGATTGTGTAACACAGGAGACACTGGCACAGGACCGCCCAGCATAGCATGCCCTCATCAGAGAAGGTGCTGTGCTCTATAAGCAAAGCAGAATTGCAATAGCTCAAAAAAAATGCAAGATACACAAATTTAGAGAATCCATCACAAATATTCACAAGGACTACTTGTGCCCGACTAGTGGTAGAGCATTCTGAGCTCGTAATGATGTGATCAACCACAGTTGGACACACTGTAACTTGATTCTAACATAGCAATGTCATTTTGGTCCTCTTCAAAAATGAAAGACAACAACCAATCAACTACTTAATTACAGTTGTGGGAACATCTCTTTCTCACTCTACTGAATATTAACTTATTTTTTAGCATTCATTTTAGTTTCGCTTGTTTTTTAAATTGTTTTCCATAAAGCTTTTTTTAAACATTACAGTCATTTATAGATATACCTCCCTTGCTCCAAACAATACGCGCTGAGCACTCTCTTACAAAATAATTAAAAAGTTTGGCAAAATCAACTGACAGGAACCAATTAGTGTACTTAAGTTTCTGCTTCTATTCTGAAAAGAATGACATGCATTTCATTGTCTTCAATGTTCATTTTAAAGAAATTAGTTTTCTGAGATGAATATAGTAGAATTAATTTTTCAATGATATGTTAGAATGCATAGCTATTCAAAGGGTAACACATCAAAAAGTCATCACACATACAAGGGACTTAGTTATATTGATCCCAGCTTTGTAACTTCACAGTAGCATTTAATTCCCCTTATTATCTCCACCTGACAATACCCAGTTTCAAAGATTTTTCCTTTAAGATGATCATATGAATCGACTTTTTCATTTTCTTTTCCACAACTATAATCTATATGCGATCATTGCCCTCTAGAAGATCTCTTATTTCTAATGTTTCCACATGTCAATCCATATTCAGCTGGCTGAAGGAATAATCCTATTCATATGCTATTTTTATGAAATCACATTCACAGTCAGAAGCCTCTAATTACTTTCAGGGCCTAAATCCTCTAATTTTCTATTGCAGCTACTAAATAAAATTATTCTTTGTAGTTGATTAAATTTTTTGCTGCACTCCAGTTCATTTATACAACAGCTGTTTATGTTTTCTACTTTTATCATGCCCTATTCAGTGTTGCTAAATTCTCTGCTAAATACTATTTGAATGATTGTACACTATGCAAATTTAGTTATGTTAAAAGATGATTAATGTTCCATCTACATAATGTCTTCTATGAATTTTTCCTTATCTCTAGAGTTAGGTTATGGAATAGATCTAATATAATTCAATTTTTCCTATGCATTCACACTTAAGGATGCAACAAGATAGCTGGTAGTAATGCCAGTTTCAGACACTTAGGAAGTTTCTAACACAGGCCAAAAATGAAAGCTCATGGAGAGACAGTCATCTACGAGTTATATTATATGGATACCTATGTTTTCAAATTATACATAACTAGGAATGTCTATAAAGAGAGGTTTTCATGAGAAAAGAAATACCCTAGCAGCTTTTAAATCGAGATCTCTTGAACTCAGATCACAGCAAACAGGAATAGTAAATTGGAAGCATACTTTAAGAGTAGATAGTGAAAGTCATAACAACATGGGAGCAAGTATAGAGGGCAAGAAAGATGATCACTGATTCAGAGCTCATATCAGAGAATCTCAGCTAGAGATTAGCTACTCTCCAACAAGTACCTGAACAACAATCTAAAATATATCTGACAAAGCCCTTGCTTGAAGACTTCCAGTAAAAAAGAACTCATAACCTCCAAACTTCTATTTTTTAGTAGCTCTAATTGGCAGGAAGGTCTTCCTTATATCAAACCTAAGTCTGCCTCTGAAACTATAACCCATTATCTATAGGATGGAAGCTGAGACCAAAGAGGAAAACAAAGGTAAAAAAAGCCACTAAGTCAGGAAATACAAGAATCTGACCTTGATGAAAAAATGCAAAAGGATCTCTGAGCAATGGAATTATTTAATTAGTGTGAAATTCTGCCCACAGAATGCAAATCTGTATCTGCTGAGGAAGAAACTGATTCTGGTAAACCACAGAAAATTAAAGGGGGAATTATCCATTCTTGGCCCCAGAAATAAGAAATGTGTTTTGGTAGTAAATGACTTCTTCCTAAAAGTATGCTATCTATTTGGAAGGTGCATTCAAGAAGTGACAGTCTCAGGAGAATTATCCAACTTAAAGAATGGTGATTCATATGGGAACAAATAATATTGCCAGAAGGAATCTAGAAACACTCTAGGGCTTATGAAGTCATAGGCAGGAAAATGAAGGAATCTTTACTATCTGTGGGTAATGCTTTTATCCCCACTGCCAAAAGAAAAAAAGGGCCCTAAAAAGAAAAAGTAGGATATGTGGTGATAGAGTCACTAAGTTCTGACTAAGGTGTCAGGAAATGAGATTCAACTTTCTGAACTATGGTATAAAATGTATTTGACTAGGAGTATATCAAATAAGGGCCATGAAGAATTTCTTTACCATTTTCTTTTTCTTACTGCTTAAGAGAATTATCAAGGGTCAGGTGAGTTTCTCTTATGAACCAGTTATGGTTTCCAAGTCAAAATTAGCATATCCCTCGTATGCTTAGAAAGATTATGTGAAAATGACTTATTTTATGACTTGACGACCCCCATTATTAGATGCTTTAGAGGCCATAGGTAACCTTTAAAATGTTTATCGTATAGCTATCCAACTCTCACCTTGTTCAAAAACACTGTGGTACTTCTAAGTAATACACCTAAATCAATTTCTTAGCAAAATTCTGGTGAGATTTTGAGAACAAATTAAATGGTAAAAAGACAAAAGAAGGGTGTGGGGATGGGAAGAGTTTTGTATCTGAAGATTGATAATCATATTAGAGAACTTAAGTTGAAAATGGGAAAGGACAGAGAAAAGTACCCAGAAAAAGTTGCTAAACCTAATACTGTAAAAAATAAAAGGTATGACACAGGAAGAACTGCAAGTTAAGGTGCTAAGTAAATCACAGGACACAAAGACCATAAGTGGGAAGAAATGGAGAAATGATACTCCTGAATACAGATGTTTTTACATCAATATGTGGAATACAAGTAACAAGTTGAGCAACAGATTCAATAAGAAGATATAAATATGACCTAAGTGTCAATCAGACTTGACTGGATAGGATTAGAATATGAGAATGGAGAGGCACCCCTTGTATAAAAACAGAGAGAATGACTTAGCAGGGTAACGTTGTACCTGCATGGAAACCCATATACCTAAAAGTATCATGGTAGAGAGCAGTTGTATAAAGATGAAAGTAGGACAAAACAGCCCATATATTACATAATAAATGGCAAAATTATAATATGGGCTATCAGGGAAATCTTGACTCTTTGATGAACCAGTTCAACTCTATACCATCTTCTACTTCTCATGTACCACACTTCATGTTATTTAATCTCATCTGGGCCTCACAGTAGCAAACCCTACTCTTCTCAAACTGATTCTACCCTAGTCATCATAGTAACTGTTTCAAACCTTCTCATCTCTCTTCAAATCCCCCATGATACCAACTCCCCCAGTGCTCTCTGCAGAAGACCTACTCTCATATTTTCTAGAAAAAAATGAGGCTACACACCAAGAATTCCCTCTTCTCTTTCTCATGTAATGCCACTTCAGATGTGTTCTCCACTACATTCTCATTTACTACTGTCTCACATGAAGTGATAGCCCTTCTTTCCAAGGCAAACCTTTACTTCAATAAATCTACCCTTGATCCCATCCCCTTCATGTCTTCTCCAGTAGACTGTGCTATTATTACCCTCACTCACTCTCTAATCTTCAATCTCTTTCCAATTACTAGCTCCTTCCCTGATGCCTAAAAGCAGACCCAAGTCTCTTAATGCAGTATGTCTTAGAACTCTGCTGAAAATCAAAGTCAAGCTCACCAGCCTATATTTGGTAGACTCCATCCTCTTTTCTTTTTTGTGAATTAAGGGAGATGCATGTTTGTAGAAAGCAGGCAAATAGACAGTAGACAGGGAAAGGTTAAAGACAAGTTGAGAGAGTGGGGATGATGGAAGGGACAATATGCTAGAGAAGACAGCACAGAATGGAATTGCTGTGAATGTTTCCCCTCAACATATGTCAGCTTTTTTATTATCTCCTTAATGCCCATCAAGCTGAAGTTAGTGGTAGTACTGGAGGGCTAAGTACTACTATTTTCCCAGAGTTTGTTAACATAAAGCACACTCCATAGTGTCAGAAATCCTATGATGAGCTAGCTGTTTGAGTGCTATAGCACCTTCCAGGTAGGAGGCAATCCTATCTATTTTTTGCTAGTAATGGCAAAATGGGTATTGGGGTAGGAGCCTTGGTGTTACTGGTAGTCCTTAATGACTTCTTGGTGGTAACAGAATGTTGAAATGTTCTTTTCTCAGTTCAGTGACAAAGAGCATTAATTTTTTTTTTCCGATAATGAGCCAAAATCTAACTCCTGTGCTGAATCACAGTGACTAGCTCTTCTATCAACAGTTTATGAACTGACTCTTTACATATATTTATAATATTTTACATATGCATTGTATGTTGTTTACAAGTGAGTATGTATATACATATACACTACCCATATGGAGAAGAGAGAGAGAGAGAGCGAGAATGATTAATAATTTGGAATTTTGCCAGGAATTGATGCACAGCTTACTAGACTTTTCTCAGTATGAATATGTGCCTTCTTTCCCTTTCTGAAAATTAGGACAAAGGCACAAAGAACTACAAGCAAGTAACATTAAAGAGGCAAAATACTCACTTGATCCATCCAGCCCTGCTAATGATCATCCTATTTCTCTTCTCCCTTATCTGGCTAAACTCCTTGAGAAGTGGTAACTTACTTCTTTTCCTCTCACTCTCTTCTTAATTCTCTGCAGGTTCGGTTTCTGACTTTATCATTCAAATGAAATGCTTTTGATTAATTTTACAGATGAAGAATCTGAGGCATACAAATTAAGTGACTTGTCCAGAGTCAAATATATAGTATGTGTCTCAGGCTGGATTTGAACTCAAGTCTTCCAACTCCAAGCTCAGTGCTCTACTCACTGTGCCACCCACAACCTCTGGAGATGAAGAGAAATCTAACTATAGAATGGAAGTTTCAGGGGTAATAACGCAAGAGGATGGCAAAATGGAAGACAGGGACTGATAGAGAAGAGGGTCTGAGGAAGGACTAGGCAAGTGGCTTTTGGCCTAAGCAGAGAATGATTTTGAGTTATTGATATAAATGACAGAGAGAGGTGGAAGTGTTAAGCCACAGGACAGGGGTAATACTAAATGATATGGCTCAGTATTCAGGGTCCTACTATAACAGTGGAAGGTGAAAGCCTGCTTTCTTTCCAGATGCCAACAAAAATGGTATAAAAGCAGTCTGGGAGACTGGGTTGTGCATTCTGGTTGGTAAATACCTCGTAACTGTGTTGTTAGGTCTGACTGAATTCAAAACTGATGTCAGTTCCTTTGCATTAACCCAAGAGACATACCCAGAAGATACTGGACATATAGAAAGATGTTGTACTATCAAATATTCCTGAAGTCTAAAGGCCTACTCTGACTAGTCCTGGAAGCAAGAAGCCTTATCTGGATGTTTGTTAGGGGTGGCTTGCGGCATTGCTTTTTTCAGATGACTTGCTAACACCGGCCATGTGGCAATACATTCTAATGGCAGTTCTCTAAATCCAGTTCCTGAGAGCAGCTGATTGGACACCTATCTTCCTGGGTTCAGTAATGATAAAGAAAGGTTGGAATAGGTGCTGCTGGGATCTAGGTGTCAACAGTGTCTCTAACCTATCTGGGTGTTCTGTGGTTGAAGAGAGCCAAGGCACTGTTGAATTGCCAGGCAATAAAGATAGGTATAGGGCACACTAAGTCTAATCAATCAATAAACATCTATTAAGCACCTAAAATGTGTCAGGAACTATATTAAGCACTGGTGATACAAAAGGGGGCAAAAGACAGGTCCTTTCCTCAAGAAACTTACAATTTAAGGGGGAAGACAACATGCAAAAAAAAATATACAAAAAAGCTATGTACAAGAAAAATAGAAAATAATTAACAGAGGAAAGACACTAGAATTAAGAGGGGTTGGAGAAGGCTTCGTGCAGAAGGTGGGATTTTAGGTGGGACTTAAAGGAAGCCAAGGAGATCTGCAGGCAAAGTGGAGAATGGATAGTTTTCCAGGCATGGGATAGAGCCAAAAAAATGCCTGGAGACAAGAGATGGAGTGTCTTGTTTGTGGAACAATCAGGATGCCAGTGTCACTGAAGATTATGTGGCTAGGAGAGAGGTGTAAGAAAGCTTTAAAGGTATAGGTTATAAAGGGCTTTGAATGCCAAACAGTCATCTCACCTCTGAATGTACTAGCTGTGTGACTATATATTCTAAGCAACTCTCTAAAAGTTACCAAAAATGCAAGGTCTTTTAAAGTGGAGACTTTTTTTAAAAATCTTTTTGTAGCACCTAACAGTACCAAATACCAGTGAAAACTGAAGTAATAAAATACAGATTATTTCTCCACTGCTGAAGTCACTTTTCAGCAGTAAGCTAGACACTTACGTAGCCCTGGAGTACCCTCATAATCTATGATATTTTCACCAGGTATGTTATTTTGCAAACACTAAAATACATGAATATTTTTCGCATAAGTCTAACCTTCTGGTTCAATGTTAGTTTTACAAATGGGATTGTCTTTATCTTACTACTAGGGAGTGACAAGATCCAGGGAGAAAGTTGACTTGATTTCTGTGCCCTCCTTGTAGAATGGAACTATTCAAGTGAATGTGATTTAATTTTATTCATAAGTGAGGAGTCATAAAACAGTTACTTTGTGTGCATGGTTTCTATACATTAACTTGGAAAGTTAATAATTATGCTTTTTGTGTTTTGTGACTAATTTTTCCCTTTCTTCTGACCACGGAGATAGTATAAAAAAGAAACAGAAGGTAATCATATGGTGTTACATATATGTATATACATCGATATGGGGCAGCTAGGTAGAGCAGTGGATGCGCATCAGTGCAGGAGTCAGAAGGACCTGAGTTCAAATCTCACCTCAGACACTTGATACTCACTAGTTCTTTGACCTTGGGCAGGTCACAACCCCAATTGCCTCATTCTGGGTCATCTCCAGTCATCCTGATGAATATCTGGTCACTGGATTCAAATGGCTCTGAAGGAGAAGTGAGGCTGGTGACCTGCACAGCTCTCCCTCACCAAAACAAAGTCAAGTGCAAATCATGTCATTATTTCTCTGATGACATGGTCTTCTTTGGCAATGAAGAACGAACACACACACACATCTAGCAAATGGCTCACTGAATTAAATTGAACTGAACTGACTAGTTTACCTACTAGTTAAAGATGTCTAACCACAGACAGGTCCTCACTGTGACATGGCAATCATTTTATTCTTCTGACTGACTCTTGCAGTGTGCTCCCTGTAGTAGCTGTTCTCTTCTCTCCTCCAATCCCCCATTCTTCCCTCTCAGCAGAGGACTTCACGTTCTACTTTGCTGAGAAAATGAGACCATCTACCTTGACCTCTCTCCTCTTCCCTAACTCTATTCCTCAAAGCCCTTCAGCATCATCTCATTTTTCCCCTCCTTTGCTTCAGCTTTTGAGGAAGAAATGACCCTTCTCCTTGTTAAGGACAACCTCTCTGTTTTTGCCTCTGATCATCTCTTTTCCTGTCTCCTAGGATCATTTCTTCTTCTCCTATCTTCAATCTCCTTCAAGCTCTGTCTCCTTCTCCACTGCCTATAAGAATGTTGAGAACTTTTCACTGCATGAAAACACACACACAAACTTTCAACTGGCCCTTTCACTTCCTCATACTATTAGCTGATTGATAACATTTCTGTTTCTTAGCACAAGCCCAGAAAAAGACAGCTAACATTTATCACATCTATTTTAATCTCTCCCTTACTTCCCATCCCTTTGTAATCCAGTTTGTAGACTGAAGTGACTTTGTTTTCTCTAAGGTTTCCAACTGTCTTTTAACTACTAATCTGATGACTTTTGCTCAGTCCTCATTCTACTATGTTCCACAATTTTTTACTTGGACCTCCCCCTCCTGAAGGATACTCTCTGCTCCACGGGTTTCTCAAACACTGTAACATCTATCTCCTTATCAGACCTCATCAATAATACTGTATTCAGTCTTGGGTATTATGAGTTAAGGAAAGAGGGAAACTAGAGAGTGTTTAGAAGAAGCAACAATCACAATGATGAAAGACCTAGGGTTGACATTGTAGAAACAAAATATTTATAAATAAATGAAATTAAGTAATGCATGAAGCTTAGATAAAAGTTACTAGGCCTTTACATTTACAAGATAAATTTATCATTAACATTGGAGGCAGCTAGGTGGCACAGTGGATGCACTGGACCTGGAGGCCAGCTCAAAATCCGGTCTCAGATACTTACTAGCTGTGTGACCCTGGGTAAGCCACTTAACCTTTGTTTGCCTTAATCCACTGGAGGAAGAAATAGCAAACTATTCCAATACCTTTGCCAAGAAAACCCCTTGGACAGCACTGACAAGGGGTCATGAAGAGTTGGACATGACTGAACAAAAACAAAAGTTGTTAATTAAAATAAATTAGCCTAAATGGAAATTCCAGAATTCACTGTAAGTTATCAGAAGACGCTAACGGTTTATACACACAACAGATAATTTAATTTATTCTCATTTATGTCCTCATGAAACAATTATTGTTTGTCTATGTGGGAATATATGTGTCCTATATGTGGGAATATTTCTAACTCATCCTGAAAGTCCTTGAAGTAATGACAGTATAATTTAAAACCAGGAAATGTAACTTCAAGCTGCTTTCCCTTTTTGATAAACACTGTTCCTTGGTTGTAACTATGACTATGTACTACTCTGTCTTTTAGCTCTCTTCCTGCTTCTTTGACTGCTCCTTCTTAGTTTCCTTTATTCAATAACCCATCTACTACCGAAGTGTGGGTGTTCCCAAACGCTCTTTCCTAGGTCCTCTTCTCTTCTCTCCCTATGATTCCACCAATGCCTGAGAGTTCAATTTTCTCTACGAGGATTTTCTCTATGAATCTGTATATCAAACCCTAATTTTTCTCTAGTCTTACACCATCAACTCTTTTCTGGACATTTACAACCGAATGTCCTTACATTTCTAAAGAGGAATACCTGAACTCGTACTTCTCTCTAAATCTACCCCTCCTTCAAGTATCCCTACTTCCGATGAGGGCACCACCATTATGTCAGTCATCTAATTTCATAACCTAAGAGTCATCCTTACCTCTTTCCAGAGCTTAGTCCTAGCATATGGTAGCCGCTTAATAAATATTTACTAACTTGCCTTGACTCCTCTCATCCTGTTACCTAAGTGGTTGCCTTGTGTGGTGAATCTTATGTCTATAATATGCTTAGAAGTTTTGGACTTTTCTTCACTCAGAATGCCACTACCTCAATTTGGTCCTTATCATTTCTTGCCTAGAACACTATAACAGTCTCTTAAATGATCTCAATGCCTACAACATCTCTCCCTCTACAAAACTCTCAAAATAATTTCGAGTGACTATGTCACTCTCTTGCTTAAGGATTTTCAGTGATTGCTTTGCCATAAAACTGAGCCTCAGTTTCTTTATCTTTAAAATGAGGATTCAGCTGAATTAAATTCAATGAAATTTATTAAACACCTGGCCACTGGAGGGATACAGACAAAAACTAAGTAGTCCTTAACCTCAAGGAACTTACATTCCTATTGCGAGAAAAGAAAACTCTTATTTAAAAAATCTTTTTTAAAACAGTTAATTTTTTTAAGTAGTGTTTCTATTAGTATAGCACTTTAGGGTTACAAAGAGTTTCAAATGTATTATCTTATATTTTTAGCAAAACTGTGCTTTTTGAGTTAGGCAGTACAAGTACAATCCTCATTTAATAAAAGAAGCAAATGAAGCTCAAATAGAATAAAGCTCTTTAGCCTGGTACTTAAAAGCCCTGTGTGTAATCTGGCCCCAAATACTTTCCAGATTCCATATTGTCCTCCTCCATATCATCTACATTCCAAATAAAATAGCTCAGTGTTTCTTAAACAGTATTCCATCTTCCATCTTCATGCCTTCACACAGACTGAATCATCTACCCACTTTATTTATACTTCTTAAAGACTAGTTTTTTTTCAAGATTCATCTCAGACGCCACCTCCTATACAAAATAATTCCATGATCTCCTCAACTGTTACCAGCATCCTCTTCTTCCAATTACCTGGTACTTATCTAGGTACATACTGTATCTCACCCACAGACTCATGAACTGTTTCATTTTTGTTGGCTTCGTAAGCATATAATAGTATTTTTTAAATGTCTGCTGAGTTGACTTATTCTTGCTTGCTCGGACTCTCTCACTTGTTTTCTGTCTTTCTTGGGAACTCCTGTCACTCACCATTCCACTTCTACCAGAGTTATGAGACCCATACTCAGCTTGGACCTTGTGATCAGTCATTTCAACTCTGCTTTTACTCACACCCTAGAATTGCTTGCCCCTTTTACTTTTTGCTATATCTGCTTTACCAATCCCCAAACCTGAATAAACCCCACCTCTTACATCTCAGACTTCTAAAAACTGTTACTGAAAACCACATAAGTATGCCCAAAAATTCTACTACATGCTTAATATCTAACCTAATGTATAGCTTCACTACCATCCTGCAGTATTTTATTCACCATTTACTGGCTCTCAGTACCACAGAGAGTACCAAATCTCATTTTACTAATCTATAAATTCCTTGGAGGTACAGACTATATTTTATTCATCTTTTGCGTACTCCATATTACACAGCATGGTGCATTATAAAAAATAAAAAATCATTTGTGGAATATTTCATAAGGTTGAATCAACAGATTCAATGAGTAATTTATTGATACTAGTAACCTAATGAGTAAAGGGAAAGCTGAGGATGTCGGAAATATATAAGGAAGTCCCCAAGAACTTCACAAAATATCCCTTAGAATCACCATTCTCTCAGAATCCTTTATTTTCCTCAAAACTCAACTCATGAGCTACCTCCTAGAGAAAGCCTATCAAGATTCCCCTCAGTCTCCAGTTGTTAATACCCTCAGCTTTGGAAATTACTCTGTATGTGACTTTGTATTTAATTTACCATGTACATGCTGTTTCCCCCCAATAGGAATCTAAGTTCCTTGAGGATGAGAATGTTAGTTTTTGTCTATATACCTCCAGTGGCCAGGTGTTTAATAAATTTTATTGAATTAAGTTCAACTGAATCCTCACTTCAGAGATGAAGATACTGAGGATCAGAGAAGTTAAATGACTTGTTTATGGTCACAAAACTAGTATGTGTTCGAAGTGGGAGTTAAACCCAAGTCTCTGATCCTCAAAGTGGCATTCTTCCTACTATACTATGCTGCCTCTCTTAAATACACAAATGCGCACACACACTCTCTCTCTCTCTCCCTCTCTCTCTCTCTCTCTCTCTCTCTCTCTCTCTCTCTCTCTCTCTCTTTCCTCTCTCTCCCTGTGGATCTGGGCAGATCTATTCCATGTAGTCAGACCTGAAGAATATGTTTCCCTGAGTTAAATAACCCTGAACACACAATAATTTCTTTGTGTAATAAAACTTCTTGGAGAAAACATAATTCCACGTGGGCCCTTGGTTTTCAAAGCTAGCTAAGCTGAGGGACAGTAAATAAATAATTCTCTCCCTAAGTAAAGTACTTTGTCTCCTATCCAGTACTTTATTCCTCAAATAAGAAAAAGCTTAAAGGAGAAAAGTTCAGGTGGGACCAGATATAACTTGATTTGTTCTGAGAAATGAACTATATTTTGGTAAAGTCATAACCTAAGGTATAAACTGTGTGGCTGTAAAGATAGATGGAAATCTTGTAGTTATCTTGAGTTGATCTCTAAGACTAATCACATTTAACATAGAATTTCAGTTCCAGTTTATAAGTATGCAGTTCTTTACACTAGCAAAAGCTACAATCATAGTCCCTGGAACTGGCCCATAAATAGTGATTTTATGTTGTGCTTTTTCAAATATAGAGAGACTAAAACACAAGAAGAAAACTACAGCTATTTTAACTCCTATATAAATATTTATCACTACTCCCTTCCTGAATAAAATTCCATTCCTTACTTCTTTCTTGCAGAATTTGGGGGTCTGAAGAGTCACACTTAAGTCCCATAGGCTGTGGCTGGATATTTGGTGGCTCCTGTGCTGCTCCCAGAGTTGTTCTTTCTTCCCAGGGCATTCCACTGGCATGAGCTGGGACCTGGAGATATTAGGTTCAGATAGACTCATAAGAGTTAATCACTTTGAGAATCAGACATACAACTTCAGTAGAAATTATAGGATTATCGCCAAAAATACTACACACATATAAGAGCAACTGAAAATTTAACATAATGCTACAAAAATCCTATAATGCTTCCTCATGATATGGAAAAGACTCTGGGTTCCTGAAGACTATATGAGAATAAAGCACTGAAGCTAAGGGGTGGCCATCAATTGGAGAATGGATTAAAAAATCCAGCATATGATTTTAACTGTATGTAATTGTTTTATAGGAATTGATGAAGAACAATTTCAGAGAAACCTGGCAAGACTCATATGAACTGATGCAGAGTAAAGTAAGCAGAACAGGAAAGCAACTTATGCAATAATACCACTGTAAAAACAATTTTGTTTTGACAACTCTTATTATTGAACAGAATTGATCAATGCAGTGATCAACCAGCATTCCCGTAGGCTGATGATGAGAGAACTGATGGATTAAACATATAGAATGAGGGTCATATTTTTGGATATGGACAATATAGGAATTTGTTTGCATGACTACGAATATTGGTTACAGAGGTTTTATTTTTCTTTTATTTTTTTGGAGGTGAGAAGAGGAGGAGAAGAAAATGCAAGCCTATTAATTGAAAAGATTTAAAAAAGAATACTGAGTTATACATTTAAAATAAAAGCAAGGTGTACTTAAGATTAAAATTTCATACACAATTCCTTTTTTTCTCCTCTACTATGTATGGAAATGTTTACCGTATTTGATGTTGAAGTTCACAATAAAACAAAACATGAAGTTGATTATATCTTAGACTGGTTACTAATTTTGAAGTTATTGGCAAATTGGCAAAGCTTGGTCAAAGCACTTACCAAAATCAATACTATATAAAGAGAGAAAAATATAAACAAGAAAGTCCAATTAAAACCGTTCCAAAGAGGCAAAATATGCCTCACACAGCTCACCCCAACCTAAGACAGATCACATAAATAAAGTCTTTATTGAAAACCATGCAACTGACACATATTCCCCCTTAGCCCTAAAATGTAGAGGGGAATGAAGTTAGCCACTTCTGAAAGAAGTAGAGTCCACCTCCTCACAGTTTAAGTCACTAACTCCTTTCCCAAAAAGTTAGCATTTAGGCCACAGCATTCAAAAGATATTTTCAGTGAAAAACAGGATAATATCAGAAAATCAAAGTGGAAAAACACTGATGATTGTTGCTTCAAATGTCGGGTATTTTTATATCTCATCACTACAGCAAGTGGAATAGATCCACATCATCTGAAGTTCAGTCCAAAAATTTCCTGATGGCATTACCATCAAAAAGGTCCCATGGATTTCTGGAATCATTTGTTGGACTATAGAGTCCAGTGAGCTTTGTAGAACATGAGCAATTTTTATTTTATAACCTCCTTTATAAATCTCACCACCTCCACACCTCAAGTAAAGCACGGACACCAGTATCTTTTTTGGTAATAATCCTGTACTAAGGGATTACTTTTTGCACTGCAGCCTTTACAAGAGGGAGATTCCTTTCTCGTGTAATAGATAAGTTTTTGGGTCTCCACCAATATGTATAAACTCTGAAGGACCAGAGTATCCAAAAGCATCTAGTACCTGGCTAGATCACTCACTATCTTGGAAGTAGAAAAAATAAATACAAAGGAATAAAAAAGTTAAACACTGAGGAATGTTGTCTTATGCAAAGACTGAAGATAATGGAATGCTATGACAAGGGGAAAGAAATTGAGCTGCAGAAGAAAATCTAAATGTCCAACATTTCTGGTGATTTTGGGGTATGGTTCCAAATTACTTTACAGAGTAGTCACATAATTTCAAAGGTCCACCAAAAGTGGAATTTCCACTTATAAAAATTGTAATTTTCTTTCTTTTTTTTTCACTTTTGCCAATCTTATGGGTGAGGTAGAACCTCAGAGTGATTTAATTTGCCTTTTGTTATTATTGGTGGTTTGGAGCATAGCTTCACATTCTTTTGCGAAAATGGGTGTGAGTGTGTGTGTGTGTCTGTGTGTGTGTGTGTGTGTGTATTTGGAATAATTCCTTAAATACCTTGGAGATCAGAGTTTCATCAGAAAAATATGCTACATAGTATCCCTCAGTTAACTGTATCCTTTATAACTGCAGTATTGATTTAGCTTCTACAAAAACTCTTTAATTGTATGCAATAACATCTATTTTATTTCATGAGACCTCTGTATAATGTTGTTTGGTCAAGAACTCTTTCACTACTCATACTGGTGAAAGATATCTCCTGTATTGCTCCTTCTAATTTATGATATTTTAAAAATCTAGGTTTTTTACATCCATTGTAGTTTTTTGTGGCATATGGTATGAAGTAGTGGTCAAAATCTGTTTTGCCAGACTGCTTTCCAACTTTTCCTGAAGTTTAGTTCTTACACCAGTGGTTTGGAGTGTTTAAGTTTCTAATACACTATGGTATTAGGTTCAGTTACTTCTAGGTCTTGTATACCTAATCTGTTCTACTGGTCAACTTTTCTACTTTTTACCAGTAATAGTTTTTGATGATTACTACTTTGTACTCTAATTAATGATCTACTTCCACTAGAACTCAGTCCTTCTAACTTTTTTTCTTTGTCCCTGTTTCCCTTGGGATTAGCAGCACACTGCCTGGCACTTAAGAATTTAAATGAATATTGAGTGGCCAGGATTCTTGACCTTTCGGTTCCTCCATATGAATTTTGTTATTTTGTATAGTACTATAAAGTAATTCTTTAGTAATTTGATTAGTACAGCCGTGAATCTACAAATTAATTTAGATAGCAGTGTCATTGTCTTATTGTATTAGCACGATCCAACAAAGGATAATTAATATCTACCTTTCTATTTAGGTCTTTGATAGGATTTAATGCCTACCAGAATCACTTCCTCTCCCCGCCATGTAGAATAGCTAGTTCTTTGCCTAAAAAGAACCTGCCCCCAAGTCTCAACTGGCTCAAGCTCAAGTCCCACAGATGCTAAGTCACAGACAGCTTCCCAATGGCCTCAGGAGATGCTGACATGGGTTCTTGGTCATCCTAGGCCCCACCCACAAGGAGCTGAGGCCCTTCAGACTTGATGGATGTCACAAAGTCTCACAAATTACTGAATCTGCTGACCAGACATATTTCAGTATGGAGACAAAGAAGGCTGCATCTATCTGACCAAAATGCTGTACCACCTTGTTAAGAATCCTTTGTATGCTATGCCATTCTCCCTGGTATTCTCTCCCTTGTCATCTCTGTCTCATGGCCACCTTCAAACTCTAATTAAAATCTCATCTTCTATAAGACTCTGCCCTTCCTAATTTCCCTTAATGCTAAATGCCTTCCATCTGATGATTATCTTCAGTTTATTCTGTATATATCTTATTTGTACAGTTGTTTTCAAGTTGTCTGACCATTAGAACATGAACTCCTTGAGAACAGTGAATGGATATTTTTTGCCTTTATTTGTATCCCCAGCACTTAACACCATGCCAGGTACATAGTAAGGAGGTACTTAATAAATGCCTGTTGACTGACAAAGTCTCATTTTGTTCAAATATCCGATATAAACTATCAGGGGACCAGTTTGAGATTGGCCCAGCCTTCAATGTATCATAAAGTCAATCACTGGAATATACTGGCATCAGACAATACAAATATGGAGAAGTGATCCCAGCTACAGCAGTGAGGCATCTTGTAACAAGGGGTTTTCTGGTAGTGTAGAGAATATAACAGAGAAAAAGACAGCACTCGTGGTACAATTAGCTCTGTTGGTGCTGAGGAGGCTGAGAGTAACGGTAAAGAAAACAAGGAGGACTTCTGAATAACAATGTAACCTGAAAAGAAACAGCCAGGCCAGATGCCACATACCTACTTCAACAAAACCCTAAAATTGACCCCATACCAAATCATTTTCAAGCAATACGATGAGTACAGAAACTAACTTATTCTACCTCAGAAATGAACAAAAAGTTAGCTGTAAGACCACAGACAATTGGAAACAAGGCCCACAAGAAAAGACAGCACAGTCAACAAAGTGCAGAGTGATCACAGAGGGTCAGAGAAATTTCAGAAGTTTTGCTCTCCTTTCTCTTTTGCAATTTATGTAATATTAGAATTGGTTTTTTGATACCTGGAATTTTCTTCTATTTTTTTTCCATCTTTTGACTTTGTTACATTATTTCTCATTGTTGAATTCTATGTGCTCCATGCTATCAATCTGGATGAGGTGGCTGGTATTAGGGCACTAGGCCTTAATTCGTGTGTCCTGGTTCAGCATCCTGACAGTCCACTACTGATCCTGGATTTGACCAGTTTCTGTCTTTTTACACAATCTCCAATCCACCTCTTGCTATGGCCCTAACAAGTCCCAAAGAAGAGTTTGAGATCACACTTGTCTGAAGCCACTTACGTATCTCCTATGCAACAGTGCTCTTATGTACTGTTGGCCCTGCCCTCTACAAAGTGTATCCCAGTGCAGTGACCTATAGATGAGTACTAATTCTATCACCTATTTCTGTTCTGACAGGTTATTATCTAGCTTCAGGTAACTAATTACTGAGCTTGTACTGGCTTGTAATCCATCTGCTTCAGAGTACTGGTTGGCTTTAGATCTGTTTGTAAAAGCTCATGCCTTAACTTTAAAACACAATCAAATGGAAAGTGCAGAGCTTACAACATTCCTCTGTGCAAATTAACTGTTGAATATAAAAAAGCATTTCATTTGGTAAAACAAATCTTTAAGGTACCTCTTCCAATAATGGATATGTAAAAGTCAAAAAGGTTCTCTGAAAGATGCAGTGATAGAAATAATATTGAATCTCTGATTATTAATACCAAGTGAAAGAAAGCTGGGAGATACATCTATATGCTTGGCAAATGTGCTTGCCAATGCCAAGGAAGATGTCCAAATGGAAGCAGAATTCCCTATAGATGATGAGGTACTCCCAATGATTCTGTTTGTAGATGATGTTTTATTGATTACACCAAACCCAGAACACTGCAGAGTCTCCTAGATGAGATCCAAAAATATTAAAGAATTGAACTACACAAAACAGGAAAGAACAAGTGGACAAAAAACTCCTATTTTCCAAACAATTAACATAGAAAATCCATAGATCTGGTTCATTGGTATATACAAGCTATAGAAGTTTTAGTACAGTTTTAAATTAAACTGGATCTAAATATCTTAAAACTGCACTAAGACTCTTCGGACCCCTTGTATATCTTGGACATATGTTCCAGTTGGGCAATTAATTTGACCCAGAATTGAACAAGAAGAAAGCAGACTAGAATGCATTTAGGAAACTGCCATATTTTAATGATATCAAGCTTCTCCCTGGGACAAAACAAAGGCCCAACTTTTTAGCCCCAATATTTTTCTAGTGATGCTATATGGCTACAAATCATGAAATACCATAGTCACTCAAGAACTAAAGTTGCAGATCACGCAAGCACAATGGTGAGATATGTATTAGATAAGAATGAGCTGCCGTATATTAACAGCACACAAAAAGCATCATAAAGTTAATTGAAAAAATGTAACAATGGAAGAGGAAGTGAATCAATTACACAAGAAATGAAAGCAGATAGCTAGTCAATATGCTCCACTGGTACTCAGGCAAAGTTAAGAGATGTCAGAGAAGGCTCTTGAGAATGTTAGGTGAACTTTTTGTGAAGGACGGGTAGAACATGGACAAGGATTGAGAAGAATGAAAAAGTATAAATAGGTTACAATCTACACCCAACAAAGTATCCCAGGGCACTGAGGAAGTTAAGTGAGAGATAGCCCAGCCCAGCACAGATTCAATCCCACTGCTTTGGTAGTGCCCCTAACACTTGCTCAGACATGCAAAAATTTTTTTTCTGCTTCTCGCAAATAGGAAAGAGATATACATAGAGAAAGCAAAGACATCAGTTTTATGAAAATAGTACTTGATTGGTGATCAAGAGATATGAATTTTACTCTTAGATTTAGCATTAATTAGAAATGGGAGCCTAGAATAATCAATTAACCTCTTAGTATCTTTGCTCAATTGTCAAGGTGTCCATGGGGAAATAGCTTCACAGGTATCCTGTAAAGTTAAAAATAGTATGACATTTATGAAAGTATTTTGATAAAGGTTAAAGCATTGTACATATAAGAATGCATATATATATATATATATATATGTACACAGCCACATACACACATACATACACACACACATCTACAAGGCAGCTGCTGTTAAAGTGAATTGAACACTGGGCCTGAAGTCAGAAAGACCTGATTTCAAATGTGACTTCAGACACTTACCAGCTATGACCTTGAGAAAGTCATTTGACCCATCTGTCTCAACTTCCTCAACTGTTAACTGTGGATTAATAATGGGGATTAACAATACTTCAGAGGGTTGTTGTAAGGATCAAATGAGGTAATATTTCAAATGAATTATAAAAAGGACTAAGCATAGTTTCTGGCACACAGTAGGCTTCCTCTCCTTCTCTTCCTTCTACTGTGTGTGTGTGTATGTGTGTTACTATATTATTATAACTAACTGGAGCCCAGCACACAGGACACTAACATTTAGCAGTTCTCAACTTGCTCAACTCAGTTCAAAGCTCCATGGTCCCTTACTTACAAAAAACACAATACCTTCTACTTACCTCTTCTCCTAGTATATTAATATGTCTCTCCAAATCCTCCAACACTGTTACCACCTCCTCTCCACTTTCTAGATGATGTTCCTGCACCAAGGTCTGAAGTTCCCCAGGTAGGATGGACAGGAATTGCTCTAGCACCAACAGTTCCAGGATCTGCTCCTTTGTGTGCAAATCTGGTCTTAGCCACTGATGGCAAAGGGCTCGAAGCTGGATCAAAGCTTCACGGGGCCCTAGTGTCTCCCTGTAACAGAATTGTCTGAAGCGCTGGCGGAAGACCTCCTGGCCATGAGGGTTAGGCTCATGGAAGCTGGATTCCTGATCCCAGTTGTGGTCTTCTTCTTCTACTTTTACTATCACAAGACCTTCCTCTGGAGCCTGGACCAGAGGAGCTAGGCCTACTGTCTCCCTTGATTCTACAGCCATCTGGAGCTGGAAGGGCTTGGGATAAAGCTTACTTTTTTTTTTTTTTCCACAGGAAAGATCCTCTTGAAATTCTCTTCTCACAGAGTGTTGTTTCTGAGGTATAAGAAATGACATGTTGCTATTTAAAGTTAGTCAGAAAACAATTACAATATCAATTACACAAAGCTCATTTACCCAGTCTTGCCCTTCTGGTCAGTCATGTCAAGGATGTCCTTGTTATCACTGAGAATCACTCAGCTCCATGAACAATCATTATGCCAATCTCTAACCTTAACATCCATGTTAACAGGTTATCATACACTGGTAGAAAAATTAATACTATACTAATTTGGTCCACTACAAATTTCTGTTGCGTAATCTAAAATGGGACATCATTTTTTCTCAGCAACTTTTTAAATTTCTGTGACTTGGATCGCTTTCACATTCCCCACAAATGTTGAACCAAACTTTTTTTACACTGAGTAGATAAAGGTGAATCAATATGAGCTTCTTCAACTTCCTTCTTTCCCTTCTATCTCAGAGAAAAGAATGGGTCTTCTCCCTTCTAGCTCGTTAATCCTTCTGGACAGCCATCCCCAAGTCTGATATTTATGGAGAAAGTTTAGATGTAACAGAGTTCCATGGGGAGAAAGGAGGAAGAAAAATTTAAGACTGAAGGGTAGTGCTTTTAGCTGGGGAGAAGAGGGTGGCTAGTACGGCAAAAGAATCATCTTCGAGGTAATGTGGTTTTAGGAGACTGAGGATAGAGAAGCCAAAATTGTAGTGGCTTTACCAGTGTCGGCAGTCTAAGGTCAAGAACAGGATGGGGGATACTGGATCCTTGTACCCACAGAGCCTCTAAGACTTATGATGGCCTATCTCTGGAGAGCCACATTTTATTTACTTTTTATGGTATTTTATTTTTTATAATTACATGTAAAGACAAATTTTAACATTCATTAAAAATGTTGAGTTCCTAACTTTCTCCCTCCCTTCCTTACCTCCTCCCTTCCTAAGACAGTAAGCAATCTGATACAGATTATATATGTGCAATCATGTAAAATGTATTTCCATATTAGTCATGTTGTGAAAGAAGACCAAAAAAAGAAAAAACAAAAAAAATAAAATAAAATGAAAATAGCATGCTTCAATCTGCACTGAGACTCCATCAGTTCTTTCTTCAGATGTGAACAGCATTTTTCTTCATTAGCTCTTTGGAATTGTCTTGGATCACTGTACTGCTAATAGCTAAGTCCTTCATGGTTGATCATTATACGATGTTGCTATTACTGTGCTTATAATATTTTAACTGACCAAGAAGTCCTTTCTAAATTCTCTGCCTAAGGTGAAAGGTCCCTTGCTCAAGTCTATGTCCTTCACAAAATGTCTCATGACCTACTAATTCATTCCACCCTTCACCATTACCTATGTGTTCCAGGTCCCTCATCAAAAACATTCTTCTATTTCACCATAGGCTATTATTATGCCATCTTATCTTTCTACATCCATTTCTCACCTTCCTAAACCTATTTACTCTCATCGTAATGCCAATCCCGTCACTCCACAGTACTTTCATCTATTTTCCCCTACTTTGACTTCACTTTCCTTCTTTTCCAATCTTAACCCTAAATGCACACCAATTCAACTCTATGTTGTGTTCTCCTCTTAAATATCTCACCACTTTGTCTTATCATTATTCATCCCTTTCAAAACCTCAGCACTGAGTTACTCCCACCATCTGGCCTCCTCAGGGGTCTACTAATGTACTGCTGAGTGGAGCTAGAAGTCACATAACTGTTTTTACTGGGTATATTATGAATTTGTACTATCCAACTTCAACTGGGCTCTCACTACAGCAAAGAAATCATAACTCATTCTCTGTCTCATTCCCCAAAAAAGTTACTCCAAACCTCTCCTCAAATTTCTAAACAGAGGCACCTTGTAGCACAGTTAAGAAGAGGGCTGGGTCTGGAGTAAGGAAGGCCTGAGTTCAAATGTGATCTCAGACACTTACTAGTTGACCCTAGGCTAGTCACTTAATTTCTGTTTTCTTACCTACAAAATGAGGATAATAACAGCACATGCCTTGGAGGGCTGTGGTGAGGATCAAATAAGATAATATTTGTAAAACAGCACAGCGCCATATAGACTCTTATTCTATTTCCCCCACCTCCCTCTCTGATACTTCTTCCAGTGGCCCTTCTCCTTGAATTCGTTATTATGTGCTCCTGATCCCATCCCTTCCAGTCTTCTCCAAGAGACTGCAACCTCAATCATCTTCTTGGTTCCTTCCCTATGATCTTCAAACATACTCTACAAAATCTTCACTAGATCCTATCACTTTCCTGAGATATCATCTTAGATCTATTTTCTCTCAAAGAGACACTTAGAAAAAGCTGTACACACTATTATAAGGGCAGCTAGGGGCACCTGGAAAGAGCAGTGGGTCTGGAATCAGGAAGACATGAGTTTTCATGAGTTCAAATCTGGCCTCAGATACTTACTTGCTATTTGATCCTTGGCAAATCACTTAACCCTATTTGCCTCAGTTCCCCATCTGTAAAATGAGCTGAAGAAATGGCCAGATATGGCAAACCACTCCAATATCTCTGCCAAGAAAACTCCAAATGGGGTCATGAAGAGTCAGACACGATTGAAAAATGACTGAACAACAATACACTTACTACCTTTCATTTTCTTACTTTTTCCCTGCCATGAAATCTCTGATTTAGTGACACTTGCTGTGCCTTAAGACACTCCATCTTGTAGCTCTGGCCATTTTCTCTGGCTGTCCCCCATCCCAGGAATTTTCTCCCTCATCACGTCCATATATTGGCTCCCCTTGCTTCCTTCAAATTGAAACTAAATTTCCATCTTCTACCGGAAGCTTTTGCCAATCCCTCTTAATTTAAGGTTCTTTCCTTATAATTATTTCCTATCTTTCCAGTATATAGCTTATTCACAAATGTTTGTTTGATTGTATTTACAATTCCACTTTGAGCTCCTTGAGGTCATAGAATACCTTTTGGCTCCCCAACACTCAGTACAATGCCTGGCAAATAGCAGGTCTTTAATAAATGTTTACTGACTAAACTTCCATTTCTTCTTTTCTCATTTACTCCACAATCCCTTGCAGTCTGGCTTCCAACTTCATCATTCAACTGAAACTGTTTTCTGCAAAGTTACCAAGGATTTCTTAAGTGGTCTTTTCTCTGTTATCCTTCTCACCCCAGCTACTGCATTCCACAGTGTTGGGTTAAAAATAAATCCAATAATGTCCACAGACATGGACAGGAAAAAAATTACATCTTTATTTTCAATAACCTCTAATACTGAATATATATTTTAATTTTATATATTTTTTAAAAAGTCATTATTCTGAGAAGAATAGGCTTCATTAGTCTGCCAAAGAGGTTCATGACACAAGGACAAAAACCTGCCCTCTGTGTTTTTGGTAGCACTACTTTTTCCTGGTCCTACCTACAAATCTCATTTGTTGATTCATCATCTAAATTATTCCCTCTTACTCCTTCTACACCAGACCATTACAATCAGCACATTATAACAAAATTGTTTTATGTGTTTGAAACAGTAGCCTGTGGTAGTAGACAGGTCCTTAAATTCATATATGTGGGTAGATATATATACATGTAGGTATATACATGTATACACATACCAAAATAGATTATAAACTTCAATAATTGTGTTATTAACTATGAAAGTCAGCTTTTAAAAGTATTACCTTTTCTACAGTTGCAGAAATGTTACTTACTTTGAGTAATTATAAATTAAGAAAATATTTGGAAGGGGAAGAAATATAAATTATCTTTTTTTTCCAGACTATGAATAAACAGAAATTAAGGACCAAGTTGCAATATTTTAAATTTTTCATCTTGACTAACCTGAATTAATCTTTGGTTATTGTTTTTAAAAATAGCAACAATTCCCTCAAACTGATAGATTTTACATTTATAAATGTGAGAAATTTAAAAATATATACATCCTTTATATTACCAATAAAGTCCAGCAGCAAGATATAGGAAGCAAAATTCCACTTAAAATAACTGTAGACAATATAAAATACTTGAGAGTCTACTGCAAATACAAATCCAGGAACTATAGGAACATAACAGTAAAACACTTACCAGATAGAAAAAAGTTAGGTCTAACTAAATCATTTATCTAAAATCAATATAATAAAATCTAAATCAATATACTAAATCAATATAATAAAAATGACAATTCTACTCAAATTAATCTATTTATTCAGTGCCATAGCAATCAAACTACTAAAAAATTATTTGATAGAGCTAGAAAAAATAATAACAAAATTCATCTGAAAGAATAGAAGCTCAAGGATATCAAGAAAAGTAATGAAAAGAAATGCAAGGAAAGGTGGAAGGTGGTTCCAGATCTTAAATTGTATTATAAAGCAGCAATCATCGAAACTACTTGGTACTGCCTAAGAAATAGAGTGGTGGATCAGTGGAATAGGTTAGAGGCATAAGACACAAGTCAATTACTACAGCAATTTACTGTTTGATAAATGAAAAGACCCCACCTTTTGGGATAAGAACCTACTATTTAACAAAAACTGTTGAGAAAACTGGAAAATAGTACAGCAGAAACTAGGCATAAATCAACATCTTATACCCTATTTAAATATCATGGAACCAGAATCAGGATAACATAAGATTTAGCAGCTTCTACATTAAGGGACTGGAGGGCTTGGAACATGATATTCCAGAGGTCAAAGAAGCTAGGATTAAAACCAAGAATTACCTACCCAGAAACACTGAGTATAATACTTCAGGGGAAAAAAATGGAACTTCGATGAAAATGAGGACTTCCAAGCATTCTTGTTGAAAAGACCAGAGCTGAACAGAAAATTTGACTTTCAAACACAAGACTTAAGAGTATCATAAAAAGGTAAACAGGAAAGAGAAATCATAAGAGATTTATTAAAGTTGAATTGTTTACATTCCTACATGGAAAGATATTTGTAACTCATGAGACCTTTCTCATTATTAGGGTAATTGGAAGGAATACATAGATAGAAGGAGGGCACAGGGTGAGCTGAATATTTAAATATTCTAATATTTAAATGATATCCAAAAAATAAAATCAAGGGGTGAAAGAGTAAAGTACCAGGAGAAGGAGAAAAGGAGAGGTAGAATGGGGTAAATTATCTCACATAAAAAGACAAGAAAAAGATTTTACAGTGGAGGGGTGGGGGAAGGGTGTTGAGAGGGAATGAGTGAACCTTACTCTCATTGGAATTGAATTAAGGAGGGAATAACATACATACTCAATTAGGTATGGAAACCTATCTTACCCTGTAGGAAAGTAGGGGGGAAGGGGATAAGGAGGTGGGGATGATAGGAAGAAAGGCAGATTGTGAGAGGGGGTAATCAGAAGCAAGCACTTTTGAGGAGGGAAAGGGTGAAAAGAGAGAATAGAATAAACAGGGGGTGGGAAAGGATGGAGGAAAATAGTTAGTCTTTCACAACATGACTATTATGGAAGTGTTTTGCATGACTACACATGTGTAACCTATATTGAATTGCTTGCCGTCTCAACGAAGGGGGATGGGGATGGAGGAAAGGAGAGAATTTGGAACTCAAAGTTTTAAAAATGAATGTCAAAAATTGTTTCTTTGAAGTTTCTCTGATAAAGGCCTCATTTCTCTAACACAGAGAAAACTGTGTCAAATTTATAAAAATAAGAAGCATTCCCCAATTGATAAATGATCAAAAGATACAATCAGTTTTCAGATGAAGTAACTTAAGCTATCTATAGCCATATTAAAAAAAATATTCTAACTCACTAATGATTGGAGAAATGTAAGTTAAAAGAATTCTGAGGTACTACCTCATACCTATTAGATTAGATAACAAAGCAGAAAAAGTAAATGATAAATATTGGAGTGGATGTGAGAAAAATGAGACATCAATGTACTCCTGTCTACCTGTATCCCACAGAGATCATAAAAATGTGATAAAGACCTACATGTACAGAAATACTTATAACAGCTCTTTTGATGGTGGCCAAGAATTGGAAGTTGAGGGGATGTCCATCAACTGGGGAGTGACTGAAGAAGTTGTGTTATATGAATATAATGGAACACTACTGTTCCATAAGAAACTATGACCAAGTGGGCTTCAGAAAAACCTGGAAAGACTTACATGAACTGATGCTGAGTGAAGTGAGCAGAACTCTGAGAACACTGTATACAGCAAGAGCAACATTGTGCGATAACTAATTTTGATAGACTTACCTCTTCTTAGAAATGCAAGGATCTAAGACAACTCCAAAAGATTCATGATGGCAAATGCCATCCACAAAACGAATTATGGAGTCTGAATACAGACTAAAGCACACTATTTGCTTGCTCTCTATTTTTTTGTTGTTTCTTCTTTCTTGTGGATTCTCCCATTGGTTCTAATTCTTCTTTACAATATGATTTAAGTGAAAATATGTTTGATGTGAACATATATGTACAGCCTATATCAGACTGCACACCTTCTTGGGGTGAGAGAAAAAAGGGGAGGGAGAAAGTTTGGAACTCAAAATCTAAAGGAAGTGAATGTTGAAAACTAAAAATTAATTAAGATTTTTTAAAAAATTAACAAGAAATAGAGTGGTGGATCAGTGGAATAGATTAGATACAAATTACATTATAGTAAATGACCATAGTAATCTAGTATAGTATAAGCCCAAAGATCCAAACTTTTGGGAAAAAAACTCATTATTTAACAAAAACTGCTGAGAAAACTGGAAAACCACATGGCAGAAACTATTTAAAGACCCATATCTCCCTGTATATACCAAAGTAAGGTCAAAATGAGTACATGATTTACACATAAAGGGTGATACCATAAGCAAATTAAGATAACATGGAATAATTTAATCTGCCAGATTTATGGATAAAGGAAGAATTTAGGACCAAAGATGATATAGAGAGCAATATAGAATGTAAAATAGATCACTGTTGTTATATAAAATGAAAAACTTTTTGTACAAACAAAATCAATGCAACCAAAATTATAAGGAAAGCAGAAAACTGGGGGGGGAGGTAAATTTTGTGACAAATCTCTCTGATACAGGCCTCATTTCTCAAACATATAGAGAATGGAGTCAAATCTATAAAAATACAAGTCATTCTCCAATTGATAAAAGGTCAAAAGATATGAACAGGCAGTTTTCAGATAAAGAAATCAAAACTATCTTATAGTCATTTGAAAAAAATGCTCCAAATCACTATTGGTTAGAGAAATGCAAATTAAAATAACTGAGGTACCACCCCACACCTATCAGATTGACGAATGACAAAAAAGGAAAATGTTGGATGTTGAAGGGGATGTGGGAAAACTGGGACACTAATGCACTAATGGTCAAATTGTAAAATGATCCAATCAATATGGAGAGCAATTTAGAACTATCCAATAGCAGCTCTTTTTGTGACATCTAAGAGTGGGAAATCAAAGGGATGTCCATCAACTGGAGAATGACTAAACAAGCTGTGGTATATGATTGTAATAGAATATTACTGTGCTGTAAGAAATAACAAGCAGGTTGATTTCAGAAAAACCTGGACTTACATAAACTGATGCACAGTGAAGTAAACAGAACTAGAACACTGTACACGGTAACAGCAATACTGTTCTATGAAGAATTGTAAATGACTTAGTTATTCTCAGCAATACATTCCCAGAGGACTAATGATGAAGTATGCTATCCATCTCCAGAGAAAGAACTAATATTGACTGAATACAAACTGAAGCATGCTATTTTTCACTTTCTTTCTTTCATTTTTTCCTTCTATTCATGTCTTCTTGTACAAAATGACTAATATAGAATTGTTTTACATAATTGTACATGTATAACCTATATCTGATTGCTTACCGTTTCAGGGAGGGGGAAAGGGAGAGAGGGATAGAATTTGGAACTCAGAACATTAAATAAAAATGTTAAAAAATTGGAAAACTATAATATACATGTGTGTATATACATATATATGTATGTATGTGTGTATATCTCTTATTGATTTCTTAAAATAATCACATATAACACTGAAGAATGGTGAAATGATTCAGGGAAGTAAATAATTTAAACATCTGCAGGTTCTTGGGGATATAATTGTCCTGTTACACCAAGAGTAAAACAATGCTCAAATATCCATGATTACCTATTCAATTAGGGGTAGTTCATCTCTTAATAATGTCATATTTCTTGTTAGTTTTTATCCATTTGGGGGGAGGGGATGTAGAAAACTTGTAATTTCATTTTTATATGGAACTACCAATGATGACAGGGCCTCCAGCTGGCACCTCTTCTATAATTTTGGTTCTTATTTCTTCACTTTGCATTATTTTACATAGATCTTAACATATTTCTTATGCTTGGTTTAATCATCATTGCTACAGTAAATTTCTAGATGAAGAAACTTATTCTTATCAATGCATTTCAGCACCTTCCCAGCAATTTAGTTTTAGGGAACTACTTAGAGCACTGAGAGGTTAAGTTATTTGCCTAGGGTGACACAACTATTGTGTATCAAGAGCTAAGACCGGAACCCCCATCTTCTGACTCTGAGGCCAGCTCTCTATCCACTAGAGGCCACTGCCTCTCTTCCAGTGATATAACCTAATTTATTTCACCATTCCCTAATCATTAGACATTTGGGTTGTGTGTGCATGTACACGTGTATGTATGTGTATATATCTATGTACACATATAATATATACATATATATGGATATGCACACAAACACATATTTATGTATGGGTATATATGTTTACATATATGTGTGTGTGTATATATATGTAAACAAAAAATGCTACTATAAGCAGTATCAGTAGAAAGGTGCTGAATTTAGAATCAAGAAAGATGAGGTCAAAAGCCACACTCTGACACTAGCTAGCTTCAGGTTCCCCATCTCTAATATGGGATTCACAACACATGTAATAACTATCTCACAGGGTGATGTGACAATAAATGAGATAATGTGCGGTGCAAAAAAAGGTTACGATTTTGATAAACAATGCTTGCCTGTGGCAGTAAGTTTAGTACCTTAAAATTGTTTTAATTTGAATTTATTACAGAAATGGAATATAATTTTAGTCGGTTATCTACAATTTGTAATTCATATGCTCTGACTTTGAGAACTGGGTTTTTTCTCTATTTGTGTCAATTCCTCACTGTAGATTTGACTACATCTACATCAAAAAAGTATATGAAACAGAGCAAACTGTATCGCCAGCTCTGAGCACAGTGCCTGGCACTAAACAAAGGTTTTTTTATTGAAAGAACTCCCCACTCCCCCCAAAATCCTCAAATACAAATAGGTGTAAAGGATGTTTAATGGATTTTATGATACTTCTAGCCAGAACAATGTCACCATAGCATGTCATCTCTCCGTAAAGTTAATAATACTCTAAAAGTGCTTTTGGATAGGAGGTCTGATCTGTGGGGAAACAGATGAGGAGAAAAATGCAGTTTATTGGCCTAACAGGGATCTCCTCAGTACCTATGGGGATCGTATTCCCCGGAGAGGGGTAGCGCCCCAGTCAGGAAATCTGAGCCACTCACTAGCACCTCTTCCAAGTCACTTAAATGCTTCAGTGCGGGCTCGAAATCATCCTCGTAATCCTACGGCGCTTTAAAAGCCGATGCCCTAAGTAAACGTTTCCTCAACGTCCAAAGGCGCCAACCGGGAAAAGTAAGGCCGATCCCAGCGCCAGACGCGGGCCTTGTCTGCCAGAAAAGGGGGGGGCGGCGTGCGGCGTCCGCAGCCCCCCACTTCGGGACGGGCTTTCCCGGAGCCCCCCTCTCTGAGGAGAGGGCACCTCTGCGGCCTCCAGGGCTGGCGATGGAGAGAGAGGGGCTCCCCCGCAACCCGCCCAGGACCGGCCTCCGACTGCTTACAAAGCCCGTTCCCCTGCCCGGACCCCGGACCCAACTCACCGTGAACTCCAGGCCCGGCCGGAATTGTGCGAAGGCTTAGGGACGGGGGAGAGCGGGAGAAGGGATGGCGACTGACCGGGAAAACCGTTCCCAAGAGAGAACCTAGGGCCAGAAAAAGGCCGCAAAACCCCTATGGCCGCACCCGGGAGTGGATCTCAAGCAGCCGACCCCTAGAGAGCACTTCCGGAGACTTTCTCTAGGAACCTTGGGAGGCTCAGGCATCTCTATGATTTCCGTTTTAGCTGACGGGGGAAAGAGGAAGCGAATCCAGTTCTCGACCTCGTTTTTTTTTCTCGTCAGTTTCACGCTGTAGCAAACACTGATACATTGTCGAGTCTCGCGTCCCGCTCCCCGCCGTCCGCGTCTGTGTCAGCGTCCGTCTGCGTGTCTGTGTGTCTCCCTCCAGGAAGCCATTCCAGCCCTTCTTAAGTCCAAAGCTCTTTCCCACTGACCTGTAAATATAGTTTTACTTGTCCATATTTACTTGTCTTGAGCTCCGGGATGGCACGGGCGGTCTTCTGCCTCTTTGTGCGTCTCCAGCCCCTAGCTCCGAGCCTACGTAAGGAGGTGTTTAATGAATGGAAATTAGCAACTTAATAAATGTAAATTAATTAGCCACTTAACTCCCACCTGCTTTTGTCCGTCTCCACGCCTCTCCCCCGAACTAATGGTGGAACTGTCGTTTAATAATAAAATCACATTTCAACAGCGCTTTACTGATCAAAGCCGATAAATAGGTAAAAATCACTGATGGCAAAACCCACACCACATGTGTGCACTGACAAGGGTACAGGCTCAGATGCTGTCATGTTGGTAAGACTAGTCTTTAGAATTATGTTTTCTAACAGCCATGTGTTGAAGTTAAAGCATCTGATTTTCTTAATGAATTGAATTATTATAGTCTAGTGATGTTCCCATATCACATCAGGGTTTGATCGCAATCATTTTTGCACACATACACAACTCTCTTCCCTCAATATAAATTACCCTGTCTTGTGGTCTCCACAGCTAACTGACCTAGTGTTAGGTATTTTTCTGCTTAGGTATTCAAGAACATGTCCAAGTATCAAAATTTGTAATTTTCTATGTGTATTTGTGAATTTGTAAATATTGGGAGGGTGGGGATGGGATTTTGCAAGTGGGGAAAAAGCCAAAGTGTGATATACGCTGATAAATACAGTGGAAATCTGAGGATCATCCCTATTAAGCAATTTTTCCAGTGTGATCAGCCAGAATCTTCTCCAAAACACTAAGAAGTATGTCCTGCTTGTTCTCTGCCAGCTGCCACAAGAAAATGAGGGAAACTGGTGGAGAGAGGAACTATTCTGAGTGACTTAGAAATGATAATATGGTACTGGAAATAGTAATGTAAGAATTGAAAGAGTTAAGTAGGTTTAACCTGGAGAAGGGCTTTCCTTATGGCAGAAAAAGACTAATTCTATGTTGTCCCAATGAATAATCTAGGTAGAATAGGTAAAAGAAGAAATAGATACAGCTAATATAGAAAACTTTATCATTTGTAATTAATCCGTTATCTCACTTCTTATACTCACAATACTGTGAGTCAGTCAATGGTCAACTAACATTTATGAAGAACCTATTACATACCAAGCACTGTTCTAAGTGCCAGGGTTACAAAGAAAGGTAAAAAACTGTCCCTGCTATTAAGAAGCTCAGCCTTATGGGAGAGACAACCTTTAAACTGCTAAGCATGACCAACTGTTACATACACACATATAAACCTATCTACATAAGTAGGATAAATCACTGTAGAAGGCAGCACCATCTTCCGATCCCTAAGGTTCACAACTTAGCTATCATCTTGGACTCCTCAAAATACTCACTCTCCATTTCCAATCTTTTGCCAAGGCCTGTTGATTTTACCTTTACATCTCTTATGCTGCCACCACTCTAGTGCAGGCCCTTATCACTTCATGCCTAGACTATTGCAATAGTCTGCTTGTGGGTCTGCCTGCTTCAAGTCTCTCCCTACTCCAATCCATCCTCTCTCTCTCTCTCTCTCTCTCTCTCTCTCTCTCTCTCTCTCTCTCTCTCTCTCTCTCTCTCTCTCTCTCTCTCTGCCTCTTTCTCTCTCTCTCCCTGTCTCTGTCTCTGTCTCTGTCTCTCTCTCACACACACACACACACACACACACACACACACACACACACACCTCTAGCAGCTTCCTAATGCCTCCAAGAACAAATACAAAATGCTCTGTTTGGCATTCAAAGTCCTTCATAATCTAACCCCCTCCTACCATGCCATTCTTCTTTCACCTTATGCCTTGCCACATAATCTTTGATCCAGTAACACTGGTCTCCTGACTGTTCCACAGACAAGACACTCCATCTTTCATCTACAGGAATTTTCTGGCTCTTCCCCTGGCACATTTTTCACTCCTCTACTCCAACTACTGACCTCCCTGGCATCCTTTAAGTCTGAAGTAAAATCCCACCCTCTACAAGAAGCCTTCCCCTTTTCTAACCCTTCTTAATTCTAGTGCCTTCCTGATAATTATTTCCTACTTATCCTGTATATACCTTGCTTAGTAAATATGTTTTCATGTTGCCTCCCTCATTCAATTATAAGCAATTGAAAGCAGGAATTGTCTTTTGCCTCTTTTTGTATTCCCAGTGTTTAGCACAGTGCCTGGAAGGCATATCATAGGCACTTAATAAATGTTCATTGTTGACTGATTATAGTAACACAATTGATAAATATGCACAAATCTATCACTGATCACTCCATTTTCTGAACTCTTAGAAAATTTAATTACAAACCATTTTGTAATACTTGTTAACTGTTTCATGTATGGTACTATAATCTCCCTGAATAGGAAGTAAGAATTGTAGCTTGTGGAGGGCAGTGCCTCTGTCATATTACTTTTATAACTCCTACAGTTAGTACAGATAGTATTTTTTCTATAGTATATGCTATGGGTATAGAAACTAAAAGAAACAGTCTCTACATTAAGAAGCTTGTAATCTAGTTGAAATAACAGAAGGCGTGAGGACATAAGCATTCCTACAATACCTATTGTGTACCAAGCACTGTTGTGAAGCCCTTAATATCATTTCATTTGACAAATGAATGGAAAGTATTTATTAAATACTATGCTCTAGACACCACACTAAGCTCTGAAAATGTGAGCACAAGAAGTGAAACAATTCTTGTCCTTAAGGAGTTTACATTCTAATAGAAAACAGAACACATACTGGCGGGGAACCAAGGGAGGTCTCAAAGACGTGGTGAATTAATCCATAGAGAAGTCAACTGACATACCTTTTCCAGAAGCAATGCTGTTATTGACTTTAGTGCCCAGACAGCAGGGGTGAGAGACCTGTGGCCTCGAAGTGACATATGACCCTATAGGTCCTTGGGTGCAAAGGGGATTTGTTCTGTGAAGTGTGGATTCAGTCAAAGGGCCACACTTGAGGACTTAGAGGGCCACATGCAGCCCCAGGATCACAGGTTCCCCACCCCTGACTCAGAGCAAGAGGTAGAAAGGGGGGAAAGGGTTATAGACAGATGGATGGCAACATGTCTCAGGTAGATGGTATATGAAACTAAAGCATTGTCTAGTATAGGGACAGCTAGATATTGTGATCTAAATAAGTTTGTAATCACTCAATCTCTAATTAAAATAGCTGGCAAGACCTCTAAAGATGAGTAGAAATCATGATGTAAATATATGAAAAACTGAGTAAGTAAAAGATAGTAGTATTATATAGTATATTAGACTGGAAGAAAAAAAGATCTGGGTTTAAATCCTCTGACTATGTCACCCTTCACAAGTTACTTTATCTCTGTGCCTCAGGCAATTCCTTATTAATCAACTAAATCAGATTTTTTTCCTGTTTTGATGCAGAGTTCTCATAGAAGTATCTCTGGTTCTAACAGAATCAAAGATCCATCAAATATGAAAAAAATAGCATTTTAGTTATAATATAAGATGGAGACAGAATGATACAGTGGAAAGAGGGCTATATTTGTAATCAGGCATGGGTTCAAATACTAACTTTGCTGCTTACAACTTTTGTGGATATTTTTGAGCTGTAGTCTCCTCATCAACGAAGTAAGAAACCTGCTATGCCCCTTCCAGCACTACATCAATGATATAAAATGTCATAAGATGGTAAGTAAGTGATTAAATGTAAATCAAGTAATAGCAGCCATAAATGCTTTAGAAATACATCCCCACAGTGGTTTCTCCATCTTTGGAGTAGAAATGAGTGATCCAAATAGATTTAATGTAGTTTTCTTCTCTGTCCATAAATTCTTTTTTAAAATCTATTTATTCTTAGCATTCTTTTTTTTTTAATTTTGAGTTCTAAAGTCTCTTTTCGTTCTCTCTCCTACCCACTGAGAAGGCAAGCAATATGATATTAATTATCCATGTGAAATCATGCAAAAAGTATTTCCATATTAACCCTGTACATAAATTCTTGATGTCTGTTTTGGATGTTCTCCCAGAGAAAAGGGACCTATTCTGTTTATCTTACTCAGTTGAGCATCCAGTAGTATCTAGTGCAAGAACGTAGCAAAAGCAAATACAATGAACAATTCTCGTGCATGGTGCAATTTCCCAAAACTATGGACTTAATCAGAATATGAAGAAAACATGAGGAAGCTGGTCTCTGTTAGCTCCTTTTATTTTAGCCATTCAATCAATCAATAAACATTTTTTAAATACCCACTATGTACCAGGCACTATAGTAAGTGCTGGGGATACAAAAGAGGTGAAAGACAGTCCTGGCCCTGAAGGAGCTTAGAATCTAATACAGGAGACAACTTGCAGGAAATACATGCAAAGCAAGCTAAGTACAGGATAATAGAAAATAATTAACATAGGGAAGATACTACTCCCTAGAAAGTGATTTTCAGCGTAGGTGGTCAAGTATGGCATTGCCTCTACGTGGAAAGGGGAAAATAAGCTCACAGAAAAAGCATAAGATAATGGGATTAAAGCAAGAAAGAGTAAGGAGATAGAGTGAAAAGTGTAGTGCTACTTTATCTTCTTAAATGACTTGAACACAATCTTATTAGTACATTGGTGAACCTACCCTAGGAAGATTGTAGATACCGAGAATTGATAGGGAAAAGGGTGAGTGTGGCTCAAAGCAGAACTTTCACAGTATAGCAAAAACCAACCATTGCCCCTCCTCTAAATCTTCCCTTAATTTATTTCTTTTTTTCCCTTGATCTTTTTTATAATTTCTTGATTTCTCATAAAATCATTAACTTCCATTTCCTCCATTCTAATTTTTAAGGAATTATTTTCTTCAGTGAGTTTTTGGACCTCCTTTTCCACTTGACCAACTCTGTTTTTTAATGCATTCTTCTTCTCATTGGTTTTTTGACCTCTTTTGCCATTTGGGTTAGTTTATTTTTCAAGGCATTATTTTCTTTAGTATTTTTTGGATCTCCTTTACCAAGCTGTTAATTTGTTTTTCATGATTTTCTTGCATCACTTTCATTTCTCTTCCTTTTTTTCTTCTTCTTCTCTTACCTGAGTTTCAGAATTCTTTTTGAGCTCTTCCATGGCCTGAGACCAATTCATATTTTTCTTGGAGGCTTTGGATGTAAGAACTTTAACTTTGTTGTCTTCTTCTGGTTGTATGTTTTGGTCTTCTTTGTCACCAAAGTAAATTTCTATGGTCTGAGTTTTTCCCATTGTTTGCTTATTTTTCCAGCCAATTACTTGACTTTTTAACTCTTTGTTAAAGTAGGCTCTACTTCTAATATGGAGGGTGTACTGTCCCAAGCTTCAGGGGTTTTGTGTAGCTGTTTTCAGAGATACAAAAGAGAGGCGTTTACTCCTCTCCTGGCTTGTGCTCTGGTATGTGAGTGACCACAAGCACTCTTTTATGCATTGGAACTGAGAGGAGGATTCCCTTTCCACCACTATCACCACCACAAGCTCCACCATGGCAATGCCCCTCCTCACCCCAGAACTGCCACCCATGACTGCGACACAGGTCCAAATGTGGGCAAAGCAAGAGAATCCTGCCTCAGTGCCACCAAAGAGATCCCTGCAATTCCCCTCTGATTAGCCACTTCATCCCCCCACTGTCTGTGGGCTGAGACTTCCAAAAGCAGCTACCACCTCAGATCTGGGACTATATCTCACTACTGTCTCACCCAGGTCTCATAGACTTTTCCCACTGATGTTCTATGTTGTCTTTAGTGTTTATGGGTTGAGAAGTCCAGAAGCCACCACAGCTGCCAGTGATTCAGTCCCCTGAGGCCTGCTCTGGGTTTGCTGGGACTCAGTCTGTGCTAGTATGTTTTGCTCTGGACTGTTCTCCTCTCTCAGACTGGTGCAACAGACCTTTCCTATTGACCTTTCAGGTTGTCTTGGGCTGGAAATTTGTTTTACTCTGCCATTTTTTGGGTTCTGCTGCTCTAGAATTTGTTTAGAGTCATTTTTTACAGGTATTTGGAAGAGTTTGGAGGGGAAGGTCAAGCAAGCCCCTGCTTTTACTCTGCTATCTTAACCCCCATTTTTGTTTTATCCTTTACAGAATAAAGAGCATTCATTCTCCTTGTTGGAGAAAACAAACAAACAAAGAAATAAGGGTTGAACACTGGGCCTTCTCACTGACGTATAGCATCATCATCTCAGTGACCATAAGCAATTGTCCTATCCTTACTCTCAACATAGCTAAATAATTCCTTTTTTGTTTTTCTTAGTATTGGCATTGGTATTCTCAGCTTATTTTATGCCTTAGCATTTCTGATACCATTCTTACAGTACCATACTATGGTTCTGTATTTTTTCTTAATTACTTGTTCTTCCTTGTCTTCCAAATATATATATGTTAAGTATGAGTTAATCAGTGTGCAAGTACATCAGTCTTTTTATACAACTGTCTTTTCCTTCTTGTCAGAATAATTTTTGCCTATGTCTTCAGAATGTTATTCTTTAGTTTTCTATCTACATCAACTCCAGTGATTCCCTATTACCTCCAAAATCAAATATAAAACTCATCATTCAACTTTTAAAATCCTTCTCCATCTGTCCTCTTCCTTTGTTTCCAGTCTTTGCCCTCCAGTATACTCTATAATCCAATAAAACCAGCCTTCATGCTTTTCTTGCACATGACATCTCCCAACTCTGTCCCTTTTCACTCATTGTCCTCATGACTGGAATGTTCTCCCTCCTTCTCTTTCCTGGTTTTCTTCAAGATTCAGCTCAAATCCCAGCTTCTACATGAGTACTCTCCTGATCCCTTTCCATTGCTAGTTCCTCTAGAGATTACCTCACTTTAAAATGTATGTACCTCACTACATACATAGTGTTTGAATATTATCTCTCATATTAGAATATGAGTGCTTTGAGGGCAGAGGCCAAGGTGTTTTTGCCTTTCTTTGTAGCTATCTCTAGTGCTTAACAAAGTTCCTGGAATGTAGTAAGCACTTAATAAATGCTTGTTGAATGAATAACTGAGCCGATTTCCCTTGTGGAGTTTTAAAGCAAGTTGTCCAGAATCATTACTCTTACCCTTCTCATTCTTATGAGATGACCCCTTTCCTGATGACACCTATGGATCTAGTTCATCATCCCTTAAAACACAGGCTGCTGGCTATGGGTTAAGAAGAACTTCTTACAAAACAAAGGATAGAAGTAAATACAAAAGATAAAACAGATCATTTTGATAACATAAAACTGAATACCTTTGCTCAAACAAAATTAAAATGTATAAGAGAAGAAGAAATGGTCAGTTGGGGGGAAAATCTTTTTATCAAACATCTCAGGTAAGTATTTATTATCCAAGATACATAGATAGTAGAAATATATAAAGCCAAAAGCCATTCTCAATAGGTAAGTGATAAAAGAATATGAACAAACAATTCTCAGAAATGCAAATTATTAACAACCAAAATAAAAGAATGCTCCAAATCACTAGTAACATAAATGCAAATCCAAACAATGCTGAGATTCTATACCCAACAAATGTGCAAAAATGGGAATAACTAATGTAGAAGGGGTTGTAGAAAGATAGACATATTGTTGGTGGAGCTATGAGCTGATACAACCATTCTGAAAAGCAAATTGGAATTGTGCGAATAAAGTAACTAAAATCACTGTGTGGGACCCAGAGTTTCCACTGTTAGTCATATACCACAAGGGGTCCTTTTGGTGTTTTTTTTTTAAAAGGAACTGGAAACGAATGTACATGGATCAGGAAATGGCTAATCAAATTGTGGTACGTGAATGTAATGAAGTATTATTATGCTTCAAAAAAATCATGATGAGTACAGGGAAGATTTACATAAATAATTACTACAATAGCATAAATGGAAAGAATATTCACTAAACACTCAAGATTAATGTTATGAAATTATGAATACCATACTTGGCCCCAGAAAGCAGGCATAAAAAGATTCTTTCCTCAGAAGAAGTGACGGTCCCACTGGTGTGTAACATGGTGTATGTTAGGGTACTGTTGTCGTTTGATGTGTTGATTGGTTTTGCTGAATTTATCTCTTTAAAAAATATCTAGGTCATGAATAAGGGCTCTCTGGGAGGAGAAGAAGCAGAGATACAAGGGGGAAATGTAGGAGACGTAAAAAATAAAAATATTTTTAAAAAGAAGCATCCTGACCCCCAGTCAGTGGAAAGTCTCATACCTAGTACTTGCTTCCAAGTGGGCAGTAATTCTTTCCATATCACATTCTAAAACATCTTAGGATTTCCTTTTATCTACTCAGATCCTTGGTCTTCTTTATTTTTACCTAAGAGCCCTTCCACTGTAATTCTCCCTAATAACTTGGAAAATAGAAATGCATTCCTCTAGTACTTTTGCATCATTTCTAGGAGGGAAATCAACCTGTACTCGGTGCATATATGGTAATTACTTGGCCACAGCAAAAAGACACACATCCTAAATTTTAAAAAGTCACTTCCACATTCCCCTTGCTGTGTTGTTAGAAGTGGGATCCTCATCCCTCAGTTGTTCTTGGCAGTTAATCTTAAGGCTAGCTGTCATAGAAAATCACTGCAGGAAAGTGCTTATTGACTATATTTGTTCAACCTCTTAGGGTTTCTAATCAAGGTTTTATTTATTTATAAGTCTTCCTACATTTTCAATGGAAATAAGTTAGATTGTTCAATAGCTTTTGGCTGATACTTAGTAGCTGCCTGCCAAAGATCTAGTACAAACTATAGTTGAATGTATAACTGGTATATATTATAGTTTTTGGCATATGTTCTCTCACATAGTAGAATGATAAGTTCCTTAAGAGCAGGACAATTTCATTTTTAAATTTGTATCCACAGCATCTAGCAGAGTGACTGGCACATAACAGACACATATTGTTGATGAATGAATTTTTATCTGAATCCAATTACAAGACACTTCCTACTCTTCTGTCATCTCCCAAGGATATTTTTGGAGGCTTCCTCCTCTTTTCTTTCTCTGCTGCTTATCTGCCCACTGCCCTTTTCATCTACCGTAACACTAAGACCAATTCCCTCTCCCCTAACCAGCAGATACTTACAGCTGATCCTGTTCACAACTTGGGCAGGTAGGCATCACAGTGAATAGAGAGCTAGACCTCAAATCAGGAAGATTTGAGTTCAAATCTGTCCCCAGATGTTTATTAGCTATATGACTGGACAAGTCACACAATATCTGTCTACCTCAGTTTCTTCCTCTGTAAGATAAAGGTAATAATAGCACCCACTTCCCAGGGTTGTTTGAGAATATTATTTGTAAATCACTTTGCAAAGCTTAAAACTGCATAAATGCTAGCTATTATTATTAGAACATAATGATATTTGAATTATTTGGGACCAGCAAAATTTTGATATGGTTTCATTTTGTGATAGCAATGCAAATGTTTCTACTTCTAAACATAGGCTAAGAACATCTGACATTGATCAGAAGATAACAGATTAAGCTGGTTTCCCCACTTTTTGTTAATTCAGTCATCTGAGTACTAGATTTTGTGCCATACACACATTTCATTGCTTTTTTTTTCTGTCTTTTTAATCTGTGTACTTAAGAATGCATATTATTCCAAGGAAACATTCAAAAGTTACAACTTTTAAAGAGCACATTTCATATCAGAAAGATGGCAGGAACTGTTAGTATAGGGAAATCAAGCGTTTCAAGGACCATTCAGACCCACAATGAAGCAAGATCAGTCACACTGAAACACAAAGCAAGTGATACTGAAAATGAAAAGGCTATTAATTAATATAAATAAATTAGTGTTGTAAACTAATACTGTAACACAGCTTCCTGTACTTCAGTATAATCCTATAGTTAATAATCCTCCTATATGCCTTAAGTATAATCCTCAGAAATAATCAAAAACCTTCAGAGGAACCTGACAGCTGGTCTAACGAAAGGGTTCTTAAGCTGGGGTTAACTTGTGTTTTTAAAAATGTTTTTATAATTATATTTCAATATAATTGGTTTCCCTTGTAATCCTGTAAATTTTATTTTATCATCTAAAATCATTATTCTCAGAAGAGGTCGGTAGGTTTCACCAGACTGTCAAAGGGGTTGATAATACAAAAAGGGTTCAGAACTCTTGATCTTCAGGCTTGGTGTAGTTTGAAGAACAAGACCAGTTTGGGCTTTTTTGTTTTGTTTTTGATGAAAGTGACTAACTATTTCTATGAAGAAATAATGCATACCAGAGACAACATGATACAAAGATTGGAATATTAAAGATTGGGAAAAGATTGCTTGTACTGATAAAATTCACTTTTTCATCTGAGACTATATACCAAAACCATTGTGAGAAGTCCAGATAAGCTTGTAAGATCTGGGAATAATCATCAGACTGTGAAATATCCACCCCCAAAATGTTTGGGGGATTTTTTTTTACTTCCAGTGGGCCTAACAGTCTTGTCCCCATTGAAGGGACATTGAACTCTGAAAAATATATTGATATATGGTAAAGCAAAATTATTTCACGATTACAGAATTCCTGAATGAAGACTGACTTCTTGTCATACAAAATGATCTTGTAGTATGCCATATATCATTATCCCACCCCCTCCAATTTTAACAAAAGGTTAAGAAATTTATCTAAGAGATGGAAATAAAAATGCTTCAATGAATTGGGAACTCTTCCGATTTAACTGCCATTGAAAATCTATGGGCTATCAACAAGGCTAGACTTGGAAAAATGAATTGCTCATCAAAAGTATACTTAATATCTAGGGTGATAAAAGTATAATTTTATAATCATCAATGAAAGAATGTATCAAAATTTTGCAAATTCAAATGCGAAATGTAAAAAAAACTTATTTCAACAAAATTGATATTCAATATATATTCAATTTTTAAATTTTCATTTCAGTTTTTAAAAAATATAAAAAGTTGTAAGGTTTATTGTATAAGCCAATATGTTTGTTTTACCTTGTCTCAAGTAATCAGTATGCCACTCTAAATACTAAAACTATACAAAAAATATCAGCCTTGCATTCTAGTGACACTGATATGAAGAAAGGCAAAATTAGACCTCTAAATATTTATTGTTCTATCATCCTACTAAATTCATCTAAGTCCTGCTTAGGCTAATTTATATTTATTACCCTGTATCATTTTCTTGGGGTAATAATATGTTTAATCCCATGCAATATGGTGTTTCATTTAAGCCCTATCAAAATTCTTTATGAATTCTAAATTTTGACCCTATTTCTTGGATTGAATCTTTTCAAAATAGAGTCCTAATTATCTTCAGTTTATTTTCACATATGTGGTTTCTCACATGATGAATAATTCCTGATTAATAGTTTACTCAAAGATTTCCTACATTCTATACTGAAATAGGTTTTTGTACATTGTGGATTCTCTGATGTTGAATAAGGCTTGACCTCCAAAGGAACTCTTTACCACACATATCACATTGAAAAGGTTTCTCTCCAGTATGGATTCTCTGATGTTGAATAAGGCTTGATCTCCAAATAAATTCTTTACCACATATATCACACTGAAATGCTTTCTCCCCAGTGTGGATTCTCTGGTGCTGGATAAGTCCTGTACTCCCACTAAAGCCTTTCCCACATTCTTTACACTTGTAGGGTCTCTCTCCAGTGTGACTTCTCTGATGTTCAGTAAGACCTGACTTTTTTATGAAGGCTTTTCCACACTTGAAACATTTGTGGGGTTTTTCACCAGTATGAATTCTCTGATGTTCATTAAGGACAGTGTTACCATGGAAAGCTTTCCCACATTCTTTACATTTATAGGGTCTCACTCCAGTGTGAATTCTCTGATGTTCAAGAAGACCAGACCTCTTTCTAAAGTCTTTCCCACATTTACCACATTTATATGGTTTTTCCCCAGTGTGGATTCTGTGATGTTCAATAAGGCCAGCATTACCACTGAAAGCTTTCCCACATTCTTTACATTTATATGGTCTCACTCCAGTGTGACTTCTCTGATGTCCAATAAGACGTGACTTCTTTCTAAAAGCTTTTCCACAATGATCACATTTATATGGCTTTTCACCAGTATGAATTCTCTGGTGTTCAATAAGGACTGATGTTTCTCTAAAAGCTTTTCCACATTCATCACATTTATAGGGTTTCTCCCCAGTATGAATTCTCTGATGTCGAATAAGACTTGACTTGTGAAAGAAGGCTTTTCTACACTCATCACATTGATAGGCTTTCTCCCCTGTATGTATCATCTGATGTTCAGCAAGGTCACTTTTCCTACTGAAAGATTTCACACATGCTTTGCATTTGTAGGGTCTCTCTCCACTGTGAATTCTTTGATGTTCAGTAAGACCTGACCTCTTACTGAAGGCTTTCCCACATTCATCACATTCATAGGGTTTCTCCCCACTATGTATTCTCCAATGCCTAATAAGATGTGAATTGTGACTAAAGGCTTTCCCACACTCATTACATTTGTAAGGTTTTTCCCCACTATGGATTCTCTGATGTAGAATAAGTCCTGTACTCTGGCTAAAAGCTTTCCCACATTGATTACATTCATAGGGTTTCTCTCCAGTATGGACTCTCCAGTGTCGAATAAGATCTGAACTTTGAGTGAAGCTTTTCCCACACTTATCACATTTATGTCGTCTTTCTCTTATAGGGTTTCCCTGATGGGTTTTTAACTTTTCATCATGTCCACAGGTTTCTCCATACTGTAGGATGTGGGAAACCTCACAGTTGAGTCTGTCAGATATTTTCCTTTGTGCTTCCATTTCTTCTGAATATTTCTGTTCAGGAATTAACTTGGACTTGGTGTCATTAACTGGAAAAAATAGAACATGAAGATATCATCATTTTTCTTTACTGAAAATGCAGAAATCTCCTTTTTTTCTGAACTTATACGTTGTATCTTTTACTCCACTCTTATGGAACTAGGGACATATTGCTTTGTATTATAGCTATTTGAATAACTGTCTTATTTTCCCTATGAGATTTATGGTTGATGAGGTTGCTGACACTGCCCTTACACATATCATTATTCCCCAAACATCTAGCAGAGAGACTTAGACATAGAAAGTAATTATAAATAATTGCTGAATTAGTAAACAAAACATCTGTAGATGTTAAATATGCATGTTCTAAGAGTACATGCGACTAAAAATGATATTAAAATACGAGGACAGAAAAGGAACCAACTAGAGTTCAAACTAATTCAACTAAGTGGCCTTGACTACTGCTAAATAATAATAAAATTATTTTTATGTCTTTTTGCCCAGTGATTCCTCAAAGCAAATATCCAAAGTCTCCATCATAGGCCTTCAAACCCTGGGCCACAACAAGAACATGTTTTATTTCCCCAAATGAGTAACTATGTTTCTGAGAAGCTATTGCTCAAAAAGGATGAGTGGGGTCTAAAATTGTATTTTTACATAAATGCCAGGACTTAAGTATTTTAAAAGCTATTAACAGACATTATAGAAGTTTCTTTGAAAATGTATATGTATACTGTATAGCAATGAAAGTGACACTTCTTACATATACACTGTATTTACTTATTTGTGTATATATTATATGCCCCAGTAGAATGTGTTTTTGTCTTTTCCACTTTCTCCCAAGGCTTCCTTCCTGGAATGTCCTTTCCATTATTATCCACCAATAAATTCTATACTTAACTCAAGTCCCATGTCCTCCATACACCTTTGCTGATTATTTCAGTCCACAAAGACCTCTTTAATCTCTCAAGTTATGTAGTATTTTAAAATCATATTATACATCAATTGTTAATATATCCTGTTTTGCTCTGTTCTCTAGTTTTTGCCCTGAGTTTATCTTACATTCAGTGTTATATTTATGTAGCTTTGAAGGCAATTGTTGACTATTTTTTTGTATCCTTTATTGTTTATTCATAGTGCTGAGAATCAAATAGGTGTTTATTTAACTGTTACCAACAGTGAGCAAAGAATTTGGGGGTGCTAAATATCTAGACCAGGGCTTCTTAAACTTTTTCTACTCTCAACCCCTTTAGAAATTTTTATGTCACCTCAGGTATGTAGGTATATAAAATAGGTATCCAAATCAAACATTTACTGATAATAAATCATAAGGAAATTTATTTTAAATCAGTTCTTTGGTATACATATAGTTTTACAATTTATTAAAGATGAAAGCAAATTTGCATGTTAATGAGATGGATGTACTTGTTTGATTTTTACATAAAGAATTAAATCTTGGCAGAATATCTGATACTGCAGGATGCAGAGCATCTTCAATGTTTTTCAGAGCTGATCAATATTTTGATTTTGTAATTGTCAATGCTGAGAACACCGTTTTGCATAAATACACAGTACCAAATGTCAGAAGTATGTTTAGGGCCCTTTCAGAAATGTTGGAAATTCAATCTTAATCCCAAGCCAAAATTCATGTAACAATTCTATATGTGCAATAATAACACTTCAATTCACAACATACCATAGTTTCGAATCTGAGCCAAAATGTTTCTGGCAGCATTTGTGGTGTTGCATGGTGTGACAGCACATGCAGTGCAAAGTACACATGTTGTGTGTTCAGAACTGAGGCTGCAGTGAAGTTGTACAATGCAACACCAGCAAGCTCTACCAGAAAAACCTAGGATTCATTATGCATTTGATTTTTTAATTAATTTTTAGTCATTGCATGTTCAGAAACCTTTTACTGCTGCCAAATTTTTCACATCCCCCACATGAGAGAGATGATCAGAGAGGAGAGAGAATAAACCAAATAGTAATAGTGGGATACCCAGAATGAGACATAGTGAGAAGGAGAGGAAGATGAACAAGACAGCTGAGAAAATCTATCTAAGGTGTGCTTCAATGAAACAGAGAATGGGGAGGGTAAAGACAACCAAGAAGCAACTCATTTCCAAGAAGCTATAATGTGACCAGAACCCTAACTAAAAAATGTTTCCTAATGGAGCTCAGCACTCTGTCAGGCCTAGAGGAAAAGGAATAGTCATTTGAGTCCCAAACCAGAACTCAACCGAGCCATTCAGACACCTTCACTGATACAATTAAGAAATTTTAATTTATGTTACTCTTTAATCAGTCCTTTCCTAGGGAAACTGTGTTCCCAAAATTATTCTTCCTATTTTCCTCAGAAGAATTTCTTGGTAGATGAGCATCTAGATCTAGATGCTTAAAATCAAGGGCCATGTTGGTGTTCTTGACCTCTTTTTTAGACAGAAACAGTATGAAATATCTGCCTATTATTCCAGGGACAAATTTTTTGCTCAGATCTAGAATAAGGGCAGTATTGAAGCAACACATAAGGACAGAGACCCAAAAAGGATTTTAAATGAAATGGAGTATTAGGTGGATGAAAGGGGAAAACTAGAGATAAAGATGATTGGATAAGCTAGAATAAATTTTAGGTGGGGAAATCTGGGAATGAGGAAATAGGGAAATGCAATCTATCTTTTGATCTCTTTGTTCAACTAGAACTGCCCTCTCCAAAGTTACGAATCATTTCTTAATGCCAAATCAAAGGCCTTTTCTCAGTCTTCACCCTTTTTGACCTCTCTACAATATTCAATATCTTTTCCTACAGGACATTCTCTCTTCTCTAGGTTTTCCTGACACAACTTACCCCTGGTTTTCCTCTTGTATATCCAAACCATTCCTTCTCATTTGCTAGCTGTTTATTTATGTCATGCCCACTATGGATGAGTCCCCCAGACTCTATTCTGGGCTCTCTTCTCTTTATACTATTTCACTTGATGATTATATCAGCTCCCATGGGTTCAATTTTCAGGTCTAATGCACATGATTCCCAGATTTATGTATCCTAAGTTAGTCACACATCACCAACTCAAAAATTACCTCCTGAACATCTCAGACTGGATGTCCCTCCTAGTTACCTATGCTCACTACCGCAATGTCATCCTTGACTACTCATCCACATTTACCTCATATATCCAGTCTGTTGCAAATCTTCTCATTCTTACCTTCACAATACTTTTCTTGTATATCCTCCTTTCTCCATTCATATAGTCACAACTCTGGTTCAAGGCCTCATCATCTCTCATCTGGACTAATGCATTAGCCTTCTCAATGATCTCTCATTTTCACCCATCCTTCAGTTAAATACCAGGTGATTTTTCTACATTGTACATCTGAGTACTTTGCATTTGTTGCTCTTTCTGGTTTCAACTCCATGGAATAAGATGCCACTGCACCAGTATCTCCTGAGGTCTCTCCCCACACTTCCAATTTCCTCCTTGCTTTTGTTTGGTGTCTCCCTCCCCATTAGAGTGTAAGCTCCTTAAGAGCAGGCCTTGTCTTTTCATTAATTGTATCTCTAACACTTAGCACAGTGCCTGGTACATAGTGTGCATTTAATAAATGTTTATTGGATTGGATTGACCATATCATACCTAGTTAGTAAGCTCTCTATTTCCTTTATCCAATACAAACTCCTCTATTTAACATCTAAAACTCTACATAACCTGATCCATTCATAACTTTCCAGTCTTTTTACACTTTACTCACCTCTACTCTACATACTCTTAAGTTCCAACTACTTGAAACCCCTTGAACATGACACTCTACCTCTCAGTTCCATATCTTTGCACTTGCTATCCCCCAAACATGGAATGTTCTACTCAACCCTGCCTGTTGGTCTCCCTGCGTTCTTTCTGTAGGAGGGCTTTCCAATCTTTCTCCTGCCCCTATGCACCAGCTACTTGTGCCTTCCCTCTCTATACATCTTGTATATATGTAGTCATTAACATGTTGTTTCACCCATTAGTATGTATTTTCTTGCAAGATAACAGCTGTTTTGGGGCAGAGCCAAGATAGTGGAGTAGAAAGACACACATATGCTGGCTCTCCCCACACAGCCCATAAAATACCTGTAGAGAGGGACTCTCAACAAATTTTGGAGCAGCAGAAATGGAGAACAACAGGGTGGAGGAGATTTCCAGCCCAGGGTGACCTGAAAGGCCCATGGGAAATGTCTGTTGCACTGGACATGGAGTGGAGCCCAGCCCAGGATTGGCCACATGGTGTGCAGCTTGCAGCTCATGAACAGCCCTCAGGGGAGGAATCTCCAGTCGTAGTAGCAGCAGTTCTCAGATACCTCAGCCCACAGGTGCCAAAGGTCAGTGACAGGGTTTTTTTTCAGCTGGCTGGGAAGGGAGAAGGGCCTTCTCACAACTTCAGCCTTAGGTAGTGGCCACAGAGGCCACATTGGGCAGGTAACAGCAGTTCCCACAGCAACCCCTACAGCAGCCCACATTCATTGTTGGATTGTAAAACCCCTGGGGGCACTGAGCAACCCATTCTTACCTCAGCCCTGTATAGAGGCCCTGAGGGAGCTGATCTTTATCTCATACTGAATGGCAGCCCTGCCCATGCAACTTATCTGAATCTCAGCCCCCAGTGCTGGCTTGGCTGAACTGGAGGCCAGGTGGCTGTGGAGAGGAAACTCTGTCAAGGTTCTGGGCACAAAAATCTCTTCCTGCTCCCAGAGCAGTGTACATGCTTGATTGTGCCATGTTGGAGGAACTGAAATCTTACAGATTCCCAGAGTATACCCTACTCTTGACAAAGGACCCAAAAGTCAAGTAACTGGTTGGGAAAATGCCTACATAAGGGAAAAAAAATAAAACTATAGAAGGATACTTTCTTAGTGAACAGATATCTCCTCCCATCCTTTCAGATGAGGAAGAACAATGCTTACCATCAGGGAAAGACATGGAAGTCAAGGCTTCTGTATCCCAAACATCGAAAATAAATATTCAACGGTCTCAGGCCATGGAAGAGCTCACAAAGGATTTTGAAAATCAAGTTAGAGAGGTGGAGGAAAAACTGGGAAGAGAAATGAGAGAGATGCAAGAAAAGCATGAAAAGCAAGTCAACACCTTGCTAAAGGAGACCCAAAAAAATGCTGAGGAAAATAACACCTTGAAAAATAGGCTAACTCAATTGGCAAAAGAGGTTCAAAAAGCCAATGAGGAGAAGAATACTTTAAAAAGTAGAATTAGCCAAATGGAAAGGGAGGTTCAAAAGCTCACTAAAGAAAATAGTTCTTTCAAAATTAGAATGGAACAGATGGAGGCTAATGACTTTATGAGAAACCAAGAAATCACAAAACAAAACCAAAAGAATGAAAAAATGGAAGATAATGTGAAATATCTCATTGGAAAAACAACTGACCTGGAAAACAGATCCAGGAGAGACAATTTAAAAATTATGGGACTACCTGAAAGTCATGATCAAAAAAAGAGTCTAGACATTTTCTTTCATGAAATTATCAAGGAAAACTGTCCTGATATTCTAGAACTGGGGGCAAAATAAATATTGAAAGAATCCACTGATCACCTTCTGAAAGAGAGCCAAAAAAAGAAACTCCTAGGAACACTGTGGCCAAATTCCAGAGTTCCCTGGTCAAGGAGAAAATACTGCAAGCAGCTAGAAAGAAACAATTCAAGTATTGTGGAAATACAATCAGGATAACACAAGATCTAGCAGCTTCTACATTAAGGGATCAAAAGGCGTGGAATATGATATTCCAGAAGTCAAAGGAACCAGGACTAAAACCAAGAATCACCTACCCAGCAAAACTGAGTATAATACTTCAGGGGAAAAATTGGTCTTTTAATGAAATAGAGGACTTTCAAGCATTCTTGATGAAAAGACCACAGCTGAAAAGAAAATTTGACTTTCAAACACAAGAATCAAGAGAAGCATGAAAAGGTAAACAGCAAAGAGAAATCATAAGGGATTCACTAAAGTTGAACTGTTTACATTCCTACATGGAAAGACAATATTTGTAACTCTTGAAACTTTTCAGTATCTGGGTACTGGGTGGGATTACACACACACACACACACACACACACACACACACACATACACGTAGAGAGAGAGAGACAGAGAGCACAGGGTGAATTGAATAGGATGGGATCATATCTTAAAAAAATGAAATCAAGGGGTGAGAGAGAAATATATTGGGAGGAGAAAGGGAGAAATGGAATGGGGCAAATTATCTCTCATAAAAGAGGCAAGTAAAAGGCTTTTCAGTGGAGGGAAAAAGGGGGGTGGTGAGCGAAAAAACATGAAACTTACTCTCATCGCATTCAACTAATGGAAGGAATAAAATGCACACTCATTTTGGTATGAAAACATCTTACAAGGATACCTATCTTACAGGACAGTGGGGGAGAAGGGGATAAGCAGGGTTGGGGGGGATGTTGGAAGGGAGGGCAGTGGGAGGAGGGAGCAATCAGAAGTCAACACTTTTGGAGAGGGACAGGATCAAAAGAGAGAATAGAAGAAATGGGGGGCAGGATAGGATGGAGGGAAATATAGTTAGTCTTATGCAACATGACTATTATGGACATCATTTGCAAAACTACACAGATATGGCCTATATTGAATTGCTTGCTTCCCCAAAGGGGATGAGTGGGGAGGGAGGGAGGAAGAGAAGTTGGAACTCAAAGTTTTAGGAACAACTGTTGAGTATTGTTCTTGCATACAACTAGGAAATAAGAAATACAGGTAATAGGGTATAGAAAGTTATCTTGCCCTACAGGACAAAAGAGAAGATGGGGATAAGGGAAGGGAGGGATGTTAGAAGGGAGGGAAGATTGGATGCTCAGTATTTTGGGGTGGGGGAGAGGAGAAATGGGGAGAAAATTTGAAACTCAAAATTTTGTGGAAATGAATGTTGAAAACTTAAATAAATAAATTTAAATACAAAAAAAGAAGACAAGAGCTGTTTTTATCTTTCTGTTTTTCTCTAAATCCCCAGCACTTAGCACAATGCCTGATACAACATAAGTCCTTAATAAATATTTATTACCTGACTACCAAAGACGATCCAGAATGAAGATGACAGAAATGAAGATCTTGAGATCCACTAAAGAAAAATAATGGTAAATAAATGTTGTACTTTAAGGTTTGCAAAGTGCTTTACATATATTATTCCATTTGATCCTCTCCCAATAGCCCCATTAAGTAGGTGCTATCCCCAGATGAGGAAACTGAGGCTGAGAGAGGTTAAATGACTTACTCAGGGTTCTGAGGCAGGATTTAAACTCAGATCTTCCTATCTCTAAGTCCAGCACTCTATAAGCATATAATCACTCTATAATTGCTAGCATTATATAGATGTTAGAACTTTGAGGTTTAAAAATGCATTGCTTTGTTATTTAGTTCATTATCAAATGTTGCATAAAAACCCTGTGATAAAGGTGCTATTATTCCTTATTGATGTAAAATGAGGCTAAGAGAGGTAAAGTGATTCACTCATGGTCATACAGCTTATAATCATATGAGGTAAGATTTCAACTCAGGTTTTCCTGACTCCAAGTTCAGCCCTCTGTCTTCTTTAATGTAGCTGCCTCAAGTATGAAATAAGGAGCATACCAGGACCACCTACTGAATTTTTCTATCAGCATCTATAGACCAATTAATCATCTTTCTAGATAGTCATTCATAACCTTACAGCCTTATTTTCATAGTACTTCCTCTCTTTCACTTTACAGTTTAGCTAAACTGAACAACTAGCTATTCCTTAAATTTAACATTCAATGCTCTTTCCTCCATACATTTGCACAAGGTGTCTCCCATGACTGCCATGTACTCCCTCCTTACCTACACACCTGTCAGAATTCTTGTCTTTCTTCAAGGTTTAGCTTAAGTTCCACCTCTTTGATGATCCCTTGAAATGGCTATTATGAACCTATTTCAATTCTCTACTCAAAAACTTTCAGTGACATCTTACGGTCAAACCTCTACCTAACATGGCCCTAACCTCCCTGGCTAGCTTTACCTCATGTTACTCCTCTTCATATTCTGTTTTCCAATTACATTGGGCTAATCTCCATCCCTTCTTCTTGTCTTGGCAAGAACAGTGTGAGCAAATGCCTTTTGTACAAGTACTGCTCAGACCATTTCCTATTCCTATAATGAATTCCTTCCATCATTATCTGTTGAATTTTATTCCTTCTTTTCAGACTTAATCTACCTCTTTCAGTATTCTTCCCTGATCCCTTCCTTCAGAGGGAAGCAATTTCTTCCCAAAGTTTGATTAGATCTCCCCTTGCTTCTTTCTCCCTTATTTCATAATTGTTAGTATACCTGTCATTCCTCAAGCTCCATTAAATCGTAAATTTCTTGAGAGACAAAGTCTTATCTTTGTATCCCTATCTCTTAGCACAGTACTCTGCATATGGTACATACATGAAAGCAGACAAACCCCATTCCTTCCCTCTTTTATAAATATTAAGGAAGCATTTTTAAATTATCCTACTCTGAAGCCTTTGGACTAATCTGAAATTGAAACTTTATCCATCTTTCTTTCACTATCAATACAGAAACAGAGCCCTGCTCCCTTCTCTTCTACTCCCCCCTTAAGATAATTAAGAGTGATGACCAAATGAAACCCTAATGTTTATATTACTTTTCCTCCATGCCCAGAAATGATTAGGTTAACTATCTACCTAAAAGAAGGAATAAATTTCTTAGATTATGTAAGTTAACAAAAGTTAGAATGGTACTGACCAGCTCAAAAAAGGTATCCTTGAATGGAGATAGTCAAAGAGGAATTGCACAGTCTTAGGAAAATGATTCTCTAAGAGTATGCCAGAAATTAACTATTATTCTGTTTGATGAAGCAAATGATTAACTGAACATTTACCCTGAGTTCTGGAACAACGTTTTATCAAATTGTGGATTTTTTTCTATTGTCCAGGAAAGTTATAAGGACTCTGAAATGACTTGAGTTAAAGAGACTTTCATAGTCCTGGAGTAATGGCTCTGTTCATCTCTGCTTTTGTTTCTCTCTCCCCCCCCCCCCTCTCTCTCTCCTCCTAACTCAGGTATCTTTGTGTCTCTCTCATAAAAAATTACATTAGCATAATCTAAAATTCATCAAGACTGTTTCTAGCCTACAAATGAAGAGTAATGGCAAAAGCAAGGTTGGCTTGAATTTTGGATACTGAGAGGTTGTAAACAAGATAGACTATGATGATGATAGATGGTGAGAGGTAGGTAGATTGTGGAGGGCTTTAAATGACCTTCCACAGGCCAAAACATTCACATTTTATCCGATGAGCAATGGGAAGACGCTAAATTTGTAACAGGAGTGATACCTGCTATTTTATGTAAACTGGACGAGGTCCTTTGCAAGGGAAGAAAGAAGGGTAGAAAGAGAGGATCTGGGGTAGTTTGGCTTCCCTAACACTTGAGGAATATAAGGATCAGTCTAGAGGGAACTGGTGTCAGAAATTTTACAGTATCTACTGCCCAACAGTGACAACATCTGGCTGGTTGCCGTTGATGACTGTAGATGTTGAGGAGAACTGAGTTTTATTTAAGTCATATTTTTATTACTTTAGAAATTGTATTCTCTTTAATTCCTCACTATCAGTAAAGTTTTTTATTGTATTTTATGGTTCACAAGTACACAATGAATTTTAATTCCCAAGGCTGAATCAGTAGAACAGCATAAGTTACGCCTGACCCAGAACAGAAGGTTTTTGAGTAGGAGAGTAATATGATCAGATCAATGATTTAGGAAGATTGCTTTGACAACTCTAAGAAGTAAGTCTAGAGAGGGAGAAAAGAAGCTGGAAGATAATATAGCTGACTTTTTAGTAAACTACTAATCAGTGTGACCTGGTAGCCAAAAAGCTAATAACCTTGAGTTGCATTAAGAGTGGGAAAGGAGGGGAAGGGAATAAGTATTTATATAGCACCTACTATGTAGCAGTCACAGCAGAGCTTTTCTACAAATATTATCTCATTTCATCTTTGCAACAACCCTGAGAGATAAGAGCTTTTTTTATCCTCATTTTACAGATGAGAAAACTAAGGCAGAGGTTAAATGACTTGCCCAGGCTCACACAGCTAGTGTCTGAGGCCAAATCTGAAGTTAAATCTTTCTTACTTCAGACCTGGAGCTCTATCCATTGTACACTATCCACTAGCTCTCCCAACTCTCTTTCAACAGGAATGGTGAAGGGCCAAATGTCCTCACCATAGGAGAACTGCTTGAAAGAACTAAGAATATTTGGTCTAAAAAAAAGAAGACTCAAATTCGGAACTATGTCCAAAGGCATATATAAATATATAAAAATATGCATTCCCTTTGACCCAGCAATACAGCTTCTAGGGCCGCATCCCAAAGAGATCATAAAAATGGGAAAAGAACCCACATGTACAAAAATATTACAGCAACTCTTTTTGTAGTGGCCAAGAACTGGAAATCAAGAGGATGTCCATCAACTGGGAAATGGCTAAACAAGTTGTGGCATACGAATGTCGTGAAATATTATTGTTCTATAAGAAATGATGAGCAGGTGGACTTCAGAAAAGCCTGAAAAGACTTATATGAACTGATGTTGAGTGAAGTGAGCAGAGTCAGGAGAACATTGTACACGGTAACAGCCACGAAGTGTGAGGACTGTTTTAGACAGATTTAACCCTTTAAAGCAATGCAAGGACCTAAAACATTTCCAAAGTACTCTTGATGCAAAATGCCATCTACACCCAGAGAAAGAATTATGGAGTTGGAACACAGATTGAAGAAGTCTATTTTCTCTTTTGTTATGTTTTGCTTTTCTTGTGGTTTCTCCTATTCATTTTAATTCTTCTATGCAACATGACTAATGAGAAAATGTGTTTAATAGGAATGTATGTGTAGAACCCATATAAGATTGCATGTCTTCTTGTGGAGGGAGCGAGGAGAGAGGGAGAGAAAATTTGGAACTTATGAAAGTGATTGTTGAAAAGTGAAAACAAACAAATTTGAAAAAAAGAAAAGAAGCCTCAGATAAGTCATGAAAACTGATTCAATTCCTTTATTCAAGAATACAAAGAGCTAACTATGGAAGAAGCCAGTCTAGAACCACATATACATATATATTAGCACTTACTATGTGCAGGACATCGTGCTAAGTGATGAGGATACAAAAAAGTCAAGTACATGGTACTGTGTCACAAAGAGGTTTTATACTTGTTCTGTTTCACCCCAAAGTACAGAACGAAAAGCAATGAGTGAAAGTTATAAAAGGGAAGAATTTAGGTTTCCTGTCAGGAAAAATCTCCCAACAGTAAGAACTATCCATAAATGTAATGAACAGAAAGATGGAATAAATGTGAAAATAAGATAGAGCATCTCACATTGTATACCAATATAAGGTCAGTAAGGCCACATGATTTAGACATACAGGGTGAGCAAGAGGCTAGGCAACAATCTGTCAAGTATATTATAGTGAGGATTCCTTGCTGGGTATGGCTTGGAGTAGTTGATGGCTGAGATCCCTTCTAACTCTAGATTTTGTGATTCTAGATGGCAAGTATATGGAGGTAGAATCAACATGGCAGTTATTGGATATAAGAGATAAGGGAAAGAAAAGAGTCAACTAGGGATTCTAAAGTTACAAACCAAAGTAGGTTTGTAACTAAGAAGACAGCAGTGCCTTAAATAGAAATAAAGGAGTTTAGAAATGAGGTAAATTTATCAGGGCAAGATGAGATCAATTTCTCATATGTTGAGTTTTTTATGCTATCTGCGCTTTGGAGCTCCCCATCAAGCAACTGATGATGTGTGTGACTGGAGTTCGGGAGATAAATCAGAAGAGGGAGAAAGAGAGAGGGAAATTGAGAAAGTAAATGAATAAGAAAGAGACAGAGACAGTGAGAAAACATAGATGAGTCAAGCTCCTAGAGGACACAGGAGCGAGGGCACAAGAAGGGTGGGAGGAAGTTGGTCTTGGCATGAAAGGCCACCTCTTCCCCAAAGACAGGCATGAAGAAGGAAAGGATGGGTGAAAATGTAAAAGAGTTGTAAGATAAGTAGTAGAAAAGAGAGAATTCGTTGCAGATGGCATCTGTTTTCTCAGTAGACAACTGCTCAAAACCTTGGGGAAGGCACAAGCTTAAGAGAAAGACTATTTGAACAGCAAAGGAAGAATGGAACAGAAAGAATTCATCAAGGAAAAATAAAAGTATTATTACATAGCACTGATGGTCCACTTAAAATTAGATAACATAAATTTTTAGTGAACTCAGTTAACATGGTAGCCTAATAGAATACAAGAGTGAAATGGGCCATCAAGGATTTAAATGGTGTCAGGATAAAGGAACAAGAGCATTAAGGGTGGAGGATAATTTATAACTGAACCGGTCAAATATAAGATTAAAGCTATGAAGGAAGGAGAGAAGCCAAGAAAAGTAGGGAGAAACAACGTGACCAGAGGTCAAGTTGAAAATGAAGAATAGTTAAGGAGGGGTAAATATAGGACAGGAAATAATGATTAGAAAGAGAAATTTTAAGCTCAAAATCATGGAGATGATAGAATTATGATAAGATCTAGAGTATGACTATTCCTGTGGCCTAAGGCAAAGTGAAGTTCAAGGTCATGTGAGTTGAGAACACTGATGAATTGGGAGTTCAGGGTGTTTGATCAAATGTCATCATATATACTACAGCTTTCCCAAGTATGAGGGGTTGTGCTGAAGAGAAAGTGTGTGATCCAGGTACTAAAAAAAGAAGGGAGAGTGACTTAGAGGTTAGTACATCTGTACTGCATGACAGAAATAGCTGGAATGAACCTCAAAATAGAAAACTTTCCCAGATATTGGTGGCTGAGAGGAAGGTCTGAGAATCACCTAGTGGCACAGTGGACAAAAGGCTGGACTTGGTGTCAAGAAAAATTGAATTCAAATCTGTCCTCAGACACTTTCAAGCTGTGTAACCCTGAGCAAGACAATTAACCTCTAACCTCTATTTGGCTTAGTTTTTTCTATAAAATGGAGATAAAAACAGAACCAACTTCCTAGGGTTGTTATAAAGATCAAATGAGATAATATATACAAAGCACTCTGTAAGTCTTAAAGCTATATGTAAATGCTAGTTATCATCATCATTATTAGTTTTAGTGGTAGTGGAGTATGAGGATTATGCCAAATTCTTCCTGTCCCAATATGGCATAGGAATAAGAGAATAAGTAACCAACACTAAAAAAGATGGAATAAAAGTGAAAATAAGATTGGACATCTTACACCATATACCACGATAAGGTCAACAAGGGTACATGATTTAGACATAAAAGTTGGTATCATAAAAAGTGACATCTTAAAGGATATCATGGAGGAGCATGGAATATTTTACTTGTCAGATCTGTAGATATGGTAAGAATTTATGACCAAACACGAGCATTACAAGATGTAAAATGGATAATTTTATTTGCATAAAATTAGAAAGGATCTGAACAAACAAAATCAATGCAGCCAAGATTAGAAGGAAAGCAGAAAACTGGGGGGAAATTTTTTTGCAGCAAGTTTTTCTGATAAAGGCCTCATTTCTCAAATATATAGAGAAGTGAGTCAAATTTATAAGAATACAAGTCATTCCCCAAATGATAAATGGTCAAAGAATATGAATAGGCAGTTTTCAGAAGAAATCAAAGCTATCAATAGTCATGTGAAAAAATATTCTAAATCACTAGTGATTAGACACATGCAAATTAAAACAACTCTGAAGTTCTCTTTACACCTATTAGATTAGCTAACGTGACAGAAAAGGAAAGTAATAAATGTTGGAGAGGATGTGGGAAAACTGGGACACCAATACACTGTTGGTGGAGTTGTAAACTGATCCATCCATTCTGGAGAGCAATCTGGAACTATGTCCAAAGTGCTATAAAACTGTGAATATCCTTTAACTCAGCAATCCCATTACTAAATCTGTATCCCAAATAGAGTTTAAAAAAAGATAAGGAAAAGGACCTTTATCTACAAAAATATTGATAGCAGCTCTATTTGTGGTGGCAAAAATTGGAAATTGAGGACATGCTCATGAATTGGGGAATGGCTGAACTTGCTGTGGTATATGATTGTAATGGAATACTATTGTGCTATAAGAAATGGGGGAAGCAGTACACTTTCAGAAAAACCTGGAAAGACTCACATGAACTGATACAAAGTGAAGTGGGCACAACTAGAGAACACTGTATGCAAGGCCAGCAATATTGTATGATGATAAACTGTGAATGACTTAGCTATTCTTAGCAATACAATGATTCAAGACAATTCTGAAGGACTCATGATGAAAAATACTATCTATCTCCAGAGAAATAACTGATGGAGTCAGTGCAGAATGAAGCATAATTTTTGTTACTTTCTTTATTTTTCTTGTTTTTTTAACCTATTTTTTTCTTTTGCAACATATCTAACATGGACAACAATAACAACATGTATAATCTATCTCAAATTCCTTGCCTTCTCATTGATCAGGGAGGGAAATGATGGTGGGAGAGAATTTGGAAATCAAAATTTGTTAAAAGAATGTTAATAATTGTTTTTATATGTAATTGGTAAAAAAAAATTCTTTCATTATTGTAAATTTGACAAACATAGACAAACTTGAACATTTCTAAGTACAGAGAAGAGCAGAGGAGGAGAATGCTCTATGAAACCATAAATCTCTTGCTTTTTTGGCATGTATAAATTTAATATAATAGTCAAAATATATATAAACATGTGAAAAGACAAGTGAAAAGGGTGAGTTTGGAGGGAAGATATGATTATATCATTATATTACATGAGGGAAGATTACTGACTCAGAACTCAGGACTCTGAGCTCAAAAGATCTGCCAGACTCAGCCTCTCTAGTAGTAGTTGGTATTATAGGCATGTGCCAACTATGCCTGGCTTGATTTTTTTAAATAACAAATTTAATGAACACCAAATAAAATTAACATTTCCATACACACTGCAGAACATAAGGAGATGAAACTGAGAATGTCTATTACACTGATCAGAATTCCTAATTCTTTCAAAGTTGTTGTGTTTACTATATTTTTTCGTTGTTTAAACTAGTTTCCCTTTTCTGTGCACTTCACTCCGCATCAGTTCATACAAGTCTTCTCTGAAACCATCCCTTTCATCATTTCTTAAGCACAATAGTATTCCATCACATTTATATACAATAACTTATTCACCCATTCCCCAATTTATGGGTTCCACTTCAGATTCCCATTCTTTGCTACCTCAAAAAGAGGTTTATATCCTTAGAGTTCATTTTAGGCTTAGGACTAATCTGCTCACTGGGGACTTACTGGCAATAGGGAGAATTTCTTCTGCTTGAGATGATGACTACCAAAAGAAAGGGGAACCAAAGTCCTAGTCAGTCTTTTGGAGATGCCTACTTCTTCCTGTGTGATACATTCTAATCTCATTAACTGTAGTGGACCAGTTACAGGAAGTTATACTTCCTGTACTGGAAGCACCAGGCCCTAGCATAGGAGGGCAGAGTCAGCCTTCACCAGAAGCAGTACTCATAGTGCTCCTGAAAAGGAGAAGAAGGCAGTAGCAATGCAGGTCAACAGCAAACCTTTGCACAGTGGGGTAGAGTCAAGCCCCAGCAGTAACAGTGCAACAATGCTCAGGCATAGTCTATCCTAGCACTAGGCAGAAGAGGTCAAGCCCTAGTAGTGATACTTGTCCTACACAATCATAGTGGGTAGGAGCAGAACCTGGAAAAGGTAGGAGGAAGAGACACAAGTCCCATTGGCAGTGGCAAGGGTAAAGGTACAGATGCTAACAGTACTGTGCAAGGGCAGCAGTCACAGATACAGGTGCCAACAAAACAACAGTTGTGTTGGCCTAAAGGTTATGGGGCACCAATGTGGATACCAGCATCACTGCTTAGGAGCATCTGGTATAGTGGTGGATATAAACATTCAACAGGTAGAGACATGGACCTCAGTGACAATGGAGAGCAGAATGGCTCCCAGTTGCAATGGCAACCCAATAAAAAGAGCAGGCAATAGTACGTGCAGTAGTAAAAGGCAGGTCTGCTGTAATCCAGTGCTTACTATAATATACAAATAATTGGCCCCCCACACTGTTGTCAATTTAACACCCAGTGATCATTGTACAATTCCTCCACAAAGAGGGCTTAGAGGAACAAGGAATGGCAGTTTTGAAAGGGGAGCTGCTTTCTGGAAATAAGAAAGAAATGTGTCTAATTAACCTCCAAAGAAGAAGGAGGAATGGGCAGTGCTTCAGAAATCTCTCATGGAATGAAGATTTTATATTTCTCCCTGGAGTTGCCCATAGGGAGGAAGATGTTGGCTGCTGGGCCAAGGAAAATTAAGTGGGTATTCATACAATTTTCTCCCAGACAATTATCCCCAATCTGTGATAAGGATCAGTGACTATGCAGAGAAGTGTCAGCATGTCTGCTTTATACCTCTCTAAGATCTCTGGTGCTGTTTCTGCTTATGATCACTGTTTTTAATTTTACCTGTGACTGCAAATGTAGAACATCATCTACCACCTAGAATTAGTCATTTAGACCCAAGACTCAGTTGTTCCTGGGACTCTCACAAATTTGGGGAGCTGTTACATCAGTGTGTTCTTGATATGTTTCTGTTTCAGTTTTTCTTTTCCTCCTTTGTTCCATTGTTCAGTCATGTCCTACTCTTCTTGACTATGGATTGCCCATGGGATTTTCTTGGCAAAGACATTAGAGGTATTTGCCATTTCCTTCTCTAGTGTATCCCTATTTTATAGATGAGGAACTGAGACAAACAGGGGTTAAGTGACCTACCTAGGTCACATTAGAACTCAGATCTTCTTGACCCTAGGTCCCATGCTGTATCCAGTGAGTCACCTAGCTGTCCCCTAACTGTTTGTATCCAGTTTTTGAATAACCTAAAGGTCAGGGCTGACTAATAATACTACTAAGGTCATTTAAGTAGTGGAATATCCTCTAGAAGACTGTAAGGACCTTACAACTAAGTGTGGTAGGAACAATGTCCTAACCTCTGCCTCTATTAGTGTTAGGCTAACTTTTCCTTGATAGGTATTGAGATAGGTAATGAGTTACCCGCAAGATTTGGTTGCCTCTGGTGACATAATTTCCTGATTACCTGAGTATAAAACAGACATGAAGAGCACTAGGCACTCTCAAATCCTTGGATGGTGGGTGACTATGAGCAACTCAGACAAGGGAGCTTTGACAGTCAAAATCCAGAGCTTCCAGGTTAAAGACAAAATACTGCAAGCAGCCAGAAAGAAAGAATTCTTTCACCAAAGTTCAGACAAGATTTAGCAACCACCACTATAAAACAGCAGAGAGCTTAGAATTCAGCATTCCAAAAGGCAAAAAGACAGTAAAGAAAAATTTACCCAGCCCAAATAAATATGAAATCCTAAAGGAAAAACAAGACCTTTTAATGAAATGCTTTTCCAAGTAGTTCTGATGAAAACACTAGTGCTGTGTAGAAACTCTGAAGTTCAAACAATGGAGTTAAAAGAAACATAAAAATGTGCACATGAACAAAGATATGATAAAGAGCTAAATAAAAGCATAATCTTCTTACGTTGTAATATGATGAGATAATACTTGTGTTGTACTGCACTGTATCATCATCATCACATTATAATCAGTGATGAAAAGCTTTAGAGAAAATGCAAAACTGATTTATATGAAGTACTGATTCAAATTCATAAGAACAAGAGTCATTTCCCAATAAATGGTAAAAGGACACTTAAAAAAATGTTCAGAAAGTTCTCAAAGGAATAAAATCTCATGTTTATAAGCTATTCATACCTTTATGAAAATGTTGCAAATCATTACTAGAGAAATAAAAATTATAACAACTCTGAGATTCCATTTCACACTTATCAATATTGACAAAGATGACAAAAAAAGAAAATAAGAGTTGTGAAAAAGGCTGTGAAAAGGGTAGTTACAGATGCACAAATGATATAGCTGTGAATCGGTCCAGGCTTTATGGAAAACAATTTGAAACTATGTCCCCCAAATCACTAAATTGTGTATACCTTTGGACCTAGTGAAACATCTATTATACCTATACCTGCAAAGGATCAATGAAAATCTGGAAAAATCAATGAAAAAATGGAAAAGACTCATCTATACAAAAAATATTGATAGCAGCTCCATTTTTTTGTAGCAAAAAAAAAATGGAAACTAAGGTTTCCATCAGTTAGGGAGTATCTGAGCAAATTATGGCATATGAATATAATGAAATATTAGTGTGCAAGTGATGAAAGGAATGGCTTTGTTCAAGCTAGGGAAGACATGCATTGAACTAATGCACAGTGAAGTGAGCAGAATCAGAAGAATTTAAACAAAAACAATATTGTAAAGACAATTTTGAAAGATTTGGGAACTGATCAACACAATGACCAACTATTATTTCAGGGAAGAGATGATGGTACATACTACCCTACTTCTGACAGAGAGACAATAAACTTGAGGCAAAATAATGCATATATTTTTGGATGGGACCAATATGGTCATATGTTTTGCTTTACTTGTTTAGCTAATATCTGTTGCAAAGAAACTAAAGAGGTTCATTGAAATATTTTTTAAATGTACAGGAATGAACAGTATTTCAGAATGAATGAGGCTAGCAGGAGTACTTTTAAAGCAACATATTAAATTTCTTATAAAACATTTGAAAAGCAAGCTGTGATTAATAAAAACTCATGATTTCATATACTATCTTCCTTATCTGCTCTACTTAATGTATTTGGCAATGCCCATATGATTTGGTGCTTTTTAAGTTCCATTTTTTTTAAACATAGAAAAACTTGAGAATGCAACATCACAGAAGCCAAGGAAGGAGGCAGTGTCCAGAAGAAGGGGATGGTACATGAAGTAAAATGCCAGAATGAGGGAAAGGAAACAAAGACAAGAAAAAAAGAATTTTAATAAGGAGGAAGTCGTTAGTGATTTCAGAGAGAACAATTTTGAGAGTGGTGGTGCCAGAAGCAAAAGTGCAAGGGGGTATAAAAGAAGAAACAGTTGAGTGTATAGCACTCTTTCCAAAGAGTATGGTGGAAACCCAAAGAACTCTTCCATTTTTATTGTTGTGGAGTATCCTTCTGCGATTGCCTTTACAAATGGGCTCTGTGGCCTAGTATCACCTTCTCCTGAGCCAGGTCACTTGTGATTGTCTATTGCAGCCCACTGCCTGATGGGCTGCTCAGGAGCCACCATTAAATTCACAACACCACAAGAAGAACAAAGAACAGTAGTTCCCATCACAGTTCTCTCATAACAACCCATGACTACTACTGAAAGCATTCCACTTCCAGCAACAGCTCTGTTGCTTAGTACTCTGGGGAAGTGATCCCCCACCATCCTAATCTTCCCAAATCAGACCCAGGCCGTTGGTGGGGTGGGCAAGCTTCTTCTTGAAGTCAAGTCACACATTCATTACAACTGCATTGGACTCCCAGAGTGCTCAGGAGCTTTCCAGATTGCTCATGGCACAATCACCAGTGACCTGGCTCAGGAAGCCATGAGGAGGTGACATCAACAAACCCAGAAAAACCAGCACTGGGCCTTCTCCATGTGCAGCTGCACCCTCCTTACTGGTTTCCCCCCAGCGCCATTTTGAAGTGTGCTAGGCATCAGAACAAACTCCCCCTCTCTTCTCTTGTCCCCCCTTACCTCTCCCACCTATTCCTGTAGAATAGACAGGCTGCTTAAATGTAGAAGTAGTTGGGTATATGTGTGTGTATGTGTCTGTGTGTCTGAGTGTGTGTCTGTGTCTGTGTCTGTGTGTGTCTGTGTGTCTGCGTGTGTATGTTTAAAGAAAAACAAAAGCAAAACATCAAAAAACAAGTAAAAGACACTGCACTGTTATTTGTCTGTTTTTTACTATCCACATAACCTACGTGCTTTCCAGCAGCCTCAGTAACTTTGTTTACTTTGTAAACAGAAACTAATAAACTTGGAGCAGTCTTTCAAAAAAAGTATAGTGATGTAATTGGGAGGGCTAGAACAATAGTTCAAAAGGTGGCATGTTCAAGACTTTGGGGGGGGGATCCTTTTGTTTGATTTTTTGATGTGGGGAGACCTGAAAATGTCTGTAGAGTGAGGGAGATCAGTGGAGAGACACTGGAGATGCAGGAAAGGATAATTGATAGAGCAAGATTAGGGAACAGAAGGAAGGGGATAAGGTCAAGAATGGAAGTGGCTAACTTAGCTTTAGCAAAGAGGAGGGTTACCCTCCTCTCGATTATGAAATCCAATGATGATTGATCATATGTTGCTCTTCCCCAACACACGCCATACTACATGGAATCAGCTACCTAGTCCTCTTCAATTCACATTCCTTACATCCTTTAAACCATGAAATAAAAATCACTTCCTCTAAGAAGGTGTCTATGATTACACTGCCTGACAACTCATTTCTCTGCCCAGCAATCACTCAGTTATTTCTACTGTTTGTACTACATTAATTCTTGTTGCTTTGTTAATTAGTCCTCTGGCTGTTCCATATGTTGGACCAATCCATTGAAATGAGACTGTCATATCCTTAAGGATAGGAACTGTCTCGCAATTCTTTTGTTTTCCAGCCTCTTTTCCTACCATTATATGCTGAATACTATAAGCGTTCATTAAATACTGATTTTCTATAATGTCATCACTTTCAAAACTTATAGTGTAAGATTGTATTTTCCACCTTAATTGTGCAGTATCTCAAGAACATTTTGCTCAAGGGACCTCACAAAATTCTCAAAATAAAATTAATTTTATTTTCAATTCCTATCCATGTTCTCCCAAAAGTTTAAGATTGGGAGTCCATCCAATAATTAGCAGCCTCCTTCACTTTCTCCTGCCATTTCAAGGATACCAGTGAAACATCCTGGCTATCAACCTATTATCCCTCATTCTTATCACAGGGTCAGCCCATCTTTTTTTTTTCCTATCATACAATTCCAAAGATGACATCTTTTACTCTTGTTTATCAGGGTTCCTCATCAATGACACATTACTACCTACCTGCTCATATACCCTGAGCAGCTTTCCATTTAAAATATTAAATGGTTTACAATAGAACTTAGTCCTAGGTCTTATTCTGTGTAATATTCCTATTGAGGGTAGGTGAAGAAATCAAGGTGTTTCTCATTAGTTCTGCATGTGATACTAAAGGAGTTTTGCAAACATTTTCTAAGAAATTAAAATGAAAATGACTCTGACCTATTAAAAATACTCAAACAAATCAAGATAAAATGCAATAGATATAAATAAAAAATAGCATCAAAACAAATATGAATAAAGGATGGGGAAATGATTGGTTAGGCAGAAAGGTGAAAAGAGTATAATGAGGTTGGGATTATAGTGAAATAGAAATTGAATAGAAATTAGATGTATGTGGTACTGGTGTAAAAAAAAAAGCCAACAAGATCCTAGATTATATTCAAATAAGTATGAGATGCAAAGGCTTAGGAAGAATTATTTTTTTGTCCTCTGCATTATTAAAATATTTACAGTTGTGTCTAGTCTTGGTTACTTCATTTTTAAAAACATGAGGAAAGCTACTATTCAATAGTCTCCTCCAAAACTCCTCATAATATAAATGTTTAGCTTTCTCTTAATATTCCTTTAATATTCTTTCAAAGAATTTCTTTTCCATCTCACTAATCATTGCTACCATTCTTCTCAAGGCCTTCTCTAGTTTTCTTAAGTGAAGAGACCAAAATAATAAATGTAATCCAGAGAATTACAAAAGGATTCATTCCAATCCTTTGTGAATCATACTCTGCAGAGGAATAAGCTTAAGAGAAAAGCTTAATTTTTTTTTTTAGGCAACCAAAATTTTAATAACAAAGATTCTATTTGTGACATGGTCAAACATACTTGGCTAAGTTCAGATAAAAAATGCTTTCAGCCTCAACTGTAACAAGTATACGCAGCTTTATACAGAACATTCCATAAATCAACAGAAAATACTTGAGCATAAAAAAAAATAAAAAATATTTAAGGGACTATTCTCTAAGCAGCAGTTTATTTTTTGCAAAACAAAGGTACTTCCTGGACTGATTAAATACCTACGAGTACTTTTTCTTTACAAAAATACATATATTCTTAATAGACTAAGTCATTAACAATGACCTGGTATTTCTTTCACTTCAATTTGAATGATTTATAGGCTAAATTTTACAACCACAAAAAAGTTTATTTGTATTAAGATGTTATCACTTTTGACAAAAAGCTTTAAATATCTTATATTTTAAAAGAAAATTAGCAACATAACTTTACAATATAACCTATGATCTTTTCAGTTTTGTGAGGGCTATTGTATTAAAAACTGACAATCACTCAGGTGACTGACCAGATTCAAGAAAGCATTAGAACACTGGTATATCTTAGGTCCTTTCTTCTCCTTACTTGGATCACAGCTTTACTTAAGGTCACTTAGGCCCACCCCGCCTCCCATTCCCTTCCTAACAACAAAACAAAAATTCCAAAGATCAAAAGAAAACTGCTTTGAGCTCGTCCCAGTATATATTTTAACATGTAGAACTCCCACTTCAGTCTATCCCTTAATAGACCAAGGGATGAAATTGTTTATATGTTTTTCCAAACACTACCTAGAAACATAAACTAGTCAGCATCTGTACTTGATTAGATCTATATCCCATAGAGATGTATAGAAGAAAGGAAGAAAATTAGGTGTAATAATGTGTGTACATACTTTTATATATACATATATATGTTTTTACTTGAGTAACTGAGTTTCATTAAAATTGAGGCAGGGAAGAAATCAGCTTAAAAGTCAGGTTTTAATGTCAGAAAAATGCATAAATGGATATACTAAAATGGTCATTACAAAGGTGTTCAATCACTTTTTCCTTTTTTTTTAAATTTTCCTAAGTAAGATGTGCTCAGTTTCCTGCAGTACTTTATTTTTAAATACAAGGAAGCAAAATTTAGTAAAAATTTTATGTTGCCATGTTAAAAAGTCATCCTTTTTTGTTTTTAATATCAGTAATCTAAAAGTATTGAAAGCAATGGCATTGCTTTAAGAGGAAAAAGCCATCATACCTTGTGTGATAGATTTAAATATATTTTTATGAACCTTCAAATTTGCCCTTCTCCATCAAAATATTGCTAAGATAATTCAAGTAAATCCAGAAGGAGCTAAGTATCTTGTGCTTTGGAAGGGTTGTGAGTCTGACAGCACACTTTAAAATTTTGTTCAGGAGCCATAATGGCAGACTCTGTGTTCCTGCTCCTCTCTCTTGGCTTCGTGACCTCATCCTTGAATCATAGGACTTAATGAATTTGAATTATGATCATGGCATTTCCAAGCTTTTCTGATTGTCAATCAAAAGATTAACAGTTATACCAATCATTTTGTTTTCTAAATTCATGGAGCCAGCCAAACAACATTTGGCTGATACACAATTTACTTTAACTGAATTATCATTACACCTAAACTATCACATTTTTCATGAAAGGGCAGAATTTGACATGAGGTATATCCATCATGGAAACCCCATCCAAAGTGGTTTTGGCACTTAAGAGATAATTTCTCCTAGAAGCTGGTCAAACAATATAGATCCTGAGGACAAAAATGTAGTTTGGAAAATGGAAAAGCCCTTAATTGGATCCCTACTTGGATAACAACAATAAAGTAATTCTTCACAAAGTTTTTTTTTTGTTTTTGCTTATAAGAATAAAATACAATCCCCCATTATGAAAAGATATGATTTTTCTGATGGCAAAAATAGCTGAGAAAAAATTAAATTAACACACAGTGTAAATCTTGACAGACTTTTTTTATGCTGACTTTTATTTACATGTGCCTAGAAATGTGTTCATCTATCTCTAAACATATATGCTTGTCGATGGGGGATTAAACCATCTGAGAAGCCTCACAGAGACTTTAAAAGACCCCAAAGCTTCAAGTTCTAATACTTACCTCTCTCTTGTTGGGCATGAAGCTCTGGCAACTCACACTGGACCTGGGCCTCCCTGGTCTGGAGCTGGCCATGCCATGATTCTTGTACCTTATGTGCCATCTCCTCTGGAAGGACCTCCTGTCTGTAAGCACAGTTTGGAACCTGGAAACAATTAGGTATGATTACATTCATGAGGAACTTGGAATTACAAATAGCATCTCAAAGATGACACCATAGGTAACATACCCCAGAGTTCCATTTGATCCCAAAGGTCATGAAGTAGAAGGGGGAAATGAAAAAGGATACGGAGACTAATATTCCAGCTAGCCTCTGTGCTCCTTGGACCTGCAGATCACAGCCCTGCTCTCTGAATGTAGTGCATAATCTTCCCCTAGCACATTCCCACCTGCTGTCCTGGTTCATCAGGCTTTCTCTCCAAATCCTCCAATATAGTCACCACTTCCTCTCCATTCTGTGGATGATGTTCTCTCACCCAGGCCTGGACTTCCTTGGGCAGGATGGTCAGGAACTGCTCCAACACTAGTAACTCCAGGATCTGTTCTTTTGTGTGCATTTTTGGCCTCAGCCACTGATGACAAAGATTCCGGAGTTGGTTCAGAGCCTCACGTGGCCCAGGGCTCTCCTGGTAGCAGAACTGTCTAAACCTCTGATGGAAAATCTCTTGAAGATCGGGTTTGTCTCCTCCTAAGCTGGATTCCTGGTGCCAGGAGTAATCTTGATCCTCCACCTTCACTGTTAAAAGTTCTAATTCCTCTTCTGAGACTTGGTTGTCCATGGCTATAGACTCCATCAATCTAGTAGCCATCCTGAGCTTCAAGTGCTCAGAAGGTTTATTCAGTTGAGTTCTACACTTTGGGAAGTTTTAACTCAAGTGTTTCCTTTGCACAGGCTGTCCTAAAGCACAAGAAACCATTGTTAACTTAGCAAATTGACAAACTGCTTTAGAACTAATAAAATAAAGGTCAGTCATTAGAGCAATTCAGAGAAAAGGGAAGCAATTCAAAATCAACCAACCAAGTATACTAATACTTCTATCACTATGCTATAAATAAGTGAAAAAAAATTGGATAAAATGAAAATATAAGATCTTGTTCTTGACCTCAAGAAGTTTATAATCTCTTGGTGAGACTAACGCAATAACTGCAGAATACAAAGGTGCATGCAAATAATTTCTAAGTATGAAGCCAAGTGTGGAGTGGAGTTGCCTTAAAAAAAAAAATCTGTCCAGGTCAGAGCAGTGGGGTAATGCTGTAAGAGGCAAAGGGCTTTAAATATCTTAACGCAAAGCTAAGGAAAAAATAAATAAATCAGTGGTAATGTATGTTTTGCCTCGCTTGGAATGGAAAAGTTGGTTTCTAAAAACTAAGAACCAAGCTTTAGAAATATAAATAACATGCTGATCATAGGAAATTCAGGCAAAAGACATTTACCAGACATCACCTGGAATGGTTCTATTGGGAAATAAATTCATAGAAGTTCTCTTGTTTATCTGGTTGCAGTTTTGTGAAAATGCTTAGGAAATGAAGCAGCTGGACACTGCAAGAGGAGGGAAGCTTGCAGGATGCAGGAGGCTAGAGAAGGCTCCCCAGTGGGAAAGGGAGCTGCCACGTCACTTAAAGCAACACGACTTCAGCGCTTGAAGCCACTTAGGAGCCCTCCAAAGGCACACCACGGACAGAGGCACCACGGACAGAGGCGCCGCGGACCTCCTCGGAGAACCGAACCCAGGACGTGAGCCAGGTCGGCTCCTGATGGCGGAGCGGGAGCCGCAGCCTACAGCCCCACCCGCGTCCCAGAAGCGCCGATTTCTCCCTAGTCTCTGTTTTTGTCTCTCCGAGAATATGCGCTTCCTGCGGAGGCCAAGGCTGGAGAACCAGGGTACCCACGGGTCTAAGGCGGGACTGCCTTGCCTGGCTTCTCGAACTCCCTGTGCCTCAGCCCTCAGCCCACTTACCTAGGCAGCGCAGGAGCACGGAGGGACAGAAGGGCTGGACACACCGTTTTTGGATCTGCAGAAGCCTTGACTCAATAGTCCGACCTTGAATTCTCCAATCTGTGGTCAGCCCACGCAGCTCCAGGCACTGCTAGGTCTCTCTAGGACTCTCCGTCTCGGTGGTACAGCTTCTCTCCTCTGCTCAACGGAATCTGGCCTGCCAGGAGGTTGAGCACATATTATCCTTTCTGTTCTGTCAGTCGGCTTCTTGAACAGTTGCTCAAACTGAGCCCAAGTTAAACCATTACCAAGTTATCTCAGACAGCCGCATTGAAGGAGAGAGGAATGCAGAAGACCTATAGTGTATGCATCTCTACGTTAGTGACAAGGTTTTGGGGCGCTGGGATGTGAGGGATGAGGAGAAGACTAAGAAGAAATGAAAAAAAAAAAAGAAATAGAATTCAGAGGCTCTCATTCGAGGCTGTCCAAACTCAGAAAATCCAATGTGGCTTAATGTGTTGGTGGAGTAAAGAGTATGGTCTGCATGGTGCAGTAGAAAGATTCTCCAGACCAAAGCTACCTGCACACATTTAGCATTTATTATGCTCAAAGGCTTCTGACACTAAAAGTTCCAGCCTATTTTGATGGGGCCTCCTCATTTTCTGGTTCCAATGCCTCTACCTAGGTGAAAGCTAGACATTTCAATATCTGGCACCCCCTAAAGGGGTCCATCAATTTACTTCTCTCACTAATATAGTTATTTGATCCCCACTCAAGTTCTACCTGTGCATATCAACAGCATTTCCCTAAAGGAGGGTCATCAGCTCTCCAATGTACAGATTCAACGCACCCAGAAGGAATTTGCAGCTGAGCCCAGACAAACAAGAATCCCCTTTCCAATAGGCTCCTGACCTCTGCAAGGGTTGTGTAATAATCACAACTACCACATAGTTATAGCCTCAATAGAGCCTCCCTGATTAAGAATTCAAAATTCCAGTAAATGGGAAGTAAATAACCACCCTTATACCCAGTGAGTGTCGTACACAGCCCCCCACCCTTACCTCCCTTAACAGTGAGTCACCCTTCTTAGTCCCTACACTACTGCCTTGCATGGGGCTCAAATGAGAATTTAAGTTTGCTGTTCTCTAGCTACCTGTGGCTCATTGCTCCTTCACTGATAGTTCGTCCAGCTACTACTCCACTCTGATTCTGCTTCCACAAATCTGATTCTAGCTCTTACATCTGGCCCCCTTCTCTCTACCCACACAGCCATCACCCTAGTTCAGTCCCTTATCACCTTTTGTCTTTGCTATAGTAATCACCTCCTAATTGTTCTATATGTTTCACATCTCATCTGTTCTCCACACAGCTGCAAGTGATTTTTCCTATGTGCAAATCTGGCTATGTTATTGACTTAGTAAGAGCAATATTTCCTAGGACCCCTCCATATAAGCTGAGCTTCCTTTTCTAAGCCCCTGCCCCACTCAGATCAGGGTAGTTCTTTTCCTTAAGAGGTCTCTAAACTCTTGAGACATGATTGACTAAAATTATAGGTTAAGGTTAATGGCATGACTTCTTGGTGACCCAAGAACAAATGGGCCTCAGGAGAAGCTCCAGAACTCTCTCTGAGGTTTCTTACAATGTATTAACAGCATGACTAATATGTGCTCACCTGAAATAATATGATTTCCTCACTAAATATACTGGCTGAATGTCCTTTCTCAACTATGGCTAAGAAAATCTAATTTAGCTATTGAATGCCTCATTTCATTCCAGTATCAGACCTAAACCTGAGTTGGGGTCGATCCGCAACACTTACCCACTCAATAAACTCCAGTGGCTCCCAATTGCCTCTAGGACAAAATATAAATTTACTGTTAGGCTTTTAAAAATCCTTAATATCTTTATCCCAAGAGATTTTGCTGCCCTCATTATACTTTCTTCCCCTTCTCCACACTAAGGTTAAGCCAAATTGGTCTTCTCTCTGTTCATTATAAATAGTACATCTCTCATCTCCAAGCATTTGAAATTTTTTAGTGAAGGCTTTTTTTTATTAACTTGTCACTTATCTACTCCCATCTTCACTGCAAATTTTTTAGAAGTACAAATAATAAGTTCAATACATATCAGCATAGTCTGGCAAAATATACATTGCCACCTTAGCCAGGTCTCTCTCTGCATTTTGGTTTCTTGACAAAGGTAGGTGGCATGTTTCATCTTCACTTTTTTGGAATCTTGGTTTATCATTCTATTGGTGAGAATTCTAAGGTCTTTCCAAGCTGTATTTCTTTGTAACGTTGTCATCGTATAACTTATTCTCCTAATTCTGTTCACTTTGTTCTGTGTCATTTCATAAAGGTTCCCCCAGCTTCCTCTGAAATTATCCATTTAATCATTTCTTTTGGGACACTAATATTCCATTACATTTACATATCACAGTTTGTTTAACCATTCTCCAATAGGAAGACAGTCCCATAGTTTCCAGTTTTCAGCTACTATAAAAAGAGCTACTATAAATATTTTTGGACTTATAGATTCTTTCCTCTTTCTTTGATTTCTTTGAGGCATAAACCTAGTAATGATGTAGCTTAGGTCAAAGAGTATGTGCAACTTGTTAACTTTTTGACTGTACTTGCAAAATGCTTTTCAGAATATGTAGACCAATTCATAGATCTACCAACACTGCACTAGCATAACTCTTCCTGTGGTACCTCTAACATATTATTCCTCTTTTGTCATATTTGCTAGTCTGTTGGAGTCAGGTGGAACTTCAAAGTAGCTTTAAATTATATTTCTCTAATTATTAGTGATTTACAGTAATTTTTCATATTATTATTTATAACTTTGATTTTTTTCCTTTGAAAACTGCCTGTTCATATTTTTTGGCCATTTGCCTATTTGGAAATAGCTCTTCATCTTATAAAGTTGGATCAGTTCTTCATACAACTTTTAAATAAGACCTTTAACAGAAAAATTTGTTGCAAAGGTTTTTTTCCCCCCAGTTATTCATTTTCCTTCAAATTTTTACTATATCAGATTTGTTTATGAAAAGAATTTCTGGGGCAGAGCCAAGATGGCAGAGTTAACAGCATACACTTTCCAGAGTGCTGCCCCCAAGCCCAGCCAAATACCTGTAAAAAATGACTTTAAATAAATTCTGCAGCTACAGAACCCACAGAATGATGGAGTGAAGCAAATTTCCAGCTAAAGACAGTCTGCAAGGTCACAAGGAAGTGTCTACAATGCCACACAGGTGGTAGAGCACAGTCCAGTGTAGGCTGTTCCAGCACAGACAGGACCTGAGTAGGCCTTGGGGAGACTGAATCTCTCACACCTGTGGCAATTTCCAGACTTCAGGATTCCAAATCACTGAGGACAAATTGGAAGGTCAGTGGAAAAAGCCTGTGGGACCAGTGTAGGAGAGTGCAGTGGTCCAGCCCCAACCCCATGGCTACAGAGAGGGGAGGGGTGGAGGAACCCAAAGCAGCCACAGCAGCAGCAGGGGCAGAGACAGCAACTGTTTCTGAAACACTGGGCCCACAGATTGTGGGGAAATCGAGCAGCTGACAGTATACCTCCCCACCAACACTGGAAGCAGAGAGCTATCTTGCCAAAGAGCTCAAAAGTCAGTTAAATGACTGGGGAAATGAGCAAAAACTGGAAAGAGAATCAGACTATAGAATCTTACTTTAGTGACAAGGAAGATCAAAGCATGCACCAAAACACAGTCAAAGCTCCTTCATCAAAAGCCTCCAAGAAAAATATGAATTGGTTTCAGGTCATGAAACAGCTCAAAAAGGATTTTGAAAATCAAGCAAAAGTAGAGAGGAGCCAAGATAGAGGAGTAGAAAGATACACATATGCTAGCTCCTAACCCACAGTCCATAAAATACCTGTAAAGAAGAACTCCAAACAAATTAGGGAGCAGCAGAAGTCACAGAACAACAGAATGGAGGAGATATTCTGTTCCAGAGAGACCTGAAAAACTGACATGAAAGGTCAATCGCGCATAGGACCTGGAGCAGAGCCCAGCCCTGCCTTGGCCTCGCAGCACCAAGAAGAGCAGATCTGAGCAGGCTTCAGGAGCAGAATCTCCAGTGGCAGCACAGGTCCCTCCACCCACAGACACCAAAGGACAGTGAGAGAGTCTTTTTGGCTGGCCGAGAGGGGAGTGGGGTGTCCCCATAACTCAGGCCCCCTCGGGAGGCAGCATCAGACAGGGGCTCCCAAAGCAGGCAGGAGCTCGGATCCATTGTTGAAGGTCTCTGCATAAATCCCCTGAGGGAACTGAGCCCAGTGTGGTGGCCTTGCCCCCACCTGAGCACCTGAACTTAATCTCACACTGAATAGCAGCCCCACCTCAACGAAGCCCTGAGGCTGGGAAGAAGCATTTGAATCTTAGACCCCAAACTCTGGCTGGGTGGATCTGGAGGCAAGGTGGGTGTGGAGAGAAAACTCAGAAGTCAAGTAACTGGCTGGGAAAATGCCCAGAAAAGGGAAAAAAAATAAGACCATAGAAGGTTACTTTCTTAGTGAACAGATATCTCCTCCCATCCTTTCAGATGAGGAAGAACAATGCTTACCATCAGGGAAAGACACAGAAGTCAAGGTTTCTTTATCCCAAACATGCAAAATAAATATTCAGTGGTCTCAGGCCATGGAAGAGCTCAAAAAGGATTTTGAAAATCAAGTTAGAGAGGTGGAGGAAAAACTGGGAAGAGAAATGAGAGAGATGCAAGAAAAGCATGAAAAGCAGATCAATACCTTGCTAAAGGAGACCCAAAAAAAATGCTGAAGAAAATAACACTTTGAAAAATAGGCTAACTCAATTGGCAAAAGAGGTTTAAAAAGCCAATGAGGAGAAGAATGCTTTCAAAAGCAGAATTAGCCAAATGGAAAAGGAGGTTCAAAAGCTCACTGAAGAAAATAGTTCTTTCAAAATTAGAATGGGACAGATGAAAGCAATTGACTTTAAGAGAAACCAAGAAATCACAAAACAAAGCCAAAAAATGGAAGATAATATGAAATATGTCATTGGAAAAACAACTGACCTGGAAAATAGATCCAGGAGAGACAACTTAAAAATTATGGGACTACCTGAAAGTGATAATCAAAAAAAGAGCCTAGACATCATCTTTCATGAAATTATCAAGGAAAACTGTCCTGATATTCTAGAACTGGGGGCAAAAAAAATATTGAAAGAATCCACTGATAGCCTTCTGAAAGAGAGCCAAAAAAAGAAATTCCTAGGAACACTGTGGCCAAATTCCAGAGTTCCCTGGTCAAGGAGAAAATATTGCAAGCAGCTAGAAAGAAACAATTCAAGTATTGTGGAAATACAATCAGGATAACACAAGATCTAGCAGCTTCTACATTAAGGGATCGAAGGGTGTGGTATATTATATTCCAGAAGTCAAAGGAACTAGGACTAAAACCAAGAATCACCTACCCAGCAAAACTGAGTATAATACTTCAGGGGGAAAATGGTCTTTCAATGAAATCGAGGACTTTCAAGCATTCTTGATGAAAAGACCAGAGCTGAAAAGAAAATTTGACTTTCAAACACAAGAATCAAGAGAAGCATGAAAAGGTAAACAGCAAAGAGAAGTCATAAGGGACTTACTAAAGTTAAACTGTTTACATTTCTACATGGAAAGACAATATTTGTAACTCTTGAAACTTTTCAGTATCTGTGTGGTGGGTGGGATAACACACACACACACACACACACAGAGACAGAGAGCACAGAGTGAATTGAATAGGATGGGATCATATCTTAAAAAAATGAAATCAAGCGGTGAGAGAGAAATATATTGGGAGGGGAAAGGGAGAAATGGAATGGGGCAAATTATCTCTCATAAAAGAGGCAAGCAAAAGACTTTTCAGTGGAGGGAAAAAGGGGGGAGGTGAGAGAAAAAACATGAAGCTTACTCTCATTACATTCGACAAAAGGAAGGAATAAGATGCACACTCATTTTGGTATGAAAACCTATCTTATAATACAGGAAAGTGGGGGAGAAGGGGATAAGCAGGGTGGGGGGGATGATGGAAGGGAGGGAAGTGGGAGGAGGGAGCACTCAGAAATCAACACTCTTGGAGAGGGACAGGATCAAAAGAGAGAACAGAAGGAATGGTGGGCAGGATAAGATGGAGGGAAATATAGTTAGTCTTACACAACACGACTATTATGGAAGTCATTTGCAAAACTACACAGATATGGCCTATATTGAATTGCTTGCCTTCCCAAAGGGAATGGGTGGGGAGGGAGGGATGAAGAGAAGTTGGAATTCAAAATATTAGGAACAACTGTGGAGTACTGTTCTTGCTACTAGGAAATAAATAATACAGATAATGAGGTATAGAAAGTTATCTGGCCTTGCAGGACAAAAGAGAAGATGGGGACAAGGGAAGGGAGGGATGTTAGAAGAGAGGGCAGATTGGTGATAGGGGCAATTAGAACGCTTGGTGTTTTGGAGTGGGGGGAGGGGACAAATGGGGAGAAAATTTGGAACCCAAAATTTTGTGAAAATGAATGTTATAAGTTAAATAAATAAATTTTTTAAAAAAGAAGTAGAGCAAAAATTGGGAAGAGAAATGAGAATGATCAAGAAAATAATGAAAAATGAGTCAACTGCTTCCTGAAGGAGGCCCCCAAAAATGCTGAAGAAAATAACACTAAAAAATAGGCTAACCATAAATCTAACCTCAAAATAAACAAGAAAGAGGTTAAGGAGGTAAATAAAACTCTGAATAAGGTAGATATGATAGATCTTTGGAGAAAATTAAATGGGAATAGAAAGGAATATACCTTTTTCTCAGCGGTACATGGAACATTTACAAAAATTGACCATGTATTAGGACATAAAAATCTCACAATCCAGAGCAGAAAGGTAGAGATAATCAATGCATCCTTTTCAGATCATAATGCATTAAAAATTACATGTAATAAAAGGCCATGGAAAGAGAAACCAAAAATCAATTGGAAACTAAATAATCTAATTCTAAAGAAGGGTTGGATTAAAGAAGAAATCATAGAAACAATCAACAATTTCATTCAAGAGAATGACAATAGTGAGACAACATACCAAAACTTATGGGATACTGCAAAAGCAGTTATTAGGGGAAGTTTTATATCTCTGAATGCTTACATAAATAAAATAGAGAAAGAGGAGATCAATGACTTAGGCTTGCAGTTGAAAAAGCTAGAAAAAGAACAAATTGAAAATCCCCAAGTAAATACCAAATTAGAAATACTGAAAACCAAAGGAGAGATTAATGAAATTGAAATTAAGAAAACTATTGAATTAATAAATAAAACCAATAGTTGGTTTTATGAAAAAACTAGTAAAATTGATAAACCTTTGGTCAATCTGATTAAAAAAAAGAAAGAAGAAAATCAAATTACTAATATTAAAAATGAAAGGGGTGAACTCACCTCCAATGAGGAGGAAATTAAAACAATAATTAGAAACTACTTTGCCCAACTTTATGCCCACAAATTCGATAATCTAAACGAGATGGATGAATATTTTAAAAAATACAAATTGCCCAGATTAACAGAAGAGGAAGTTGAATACTTAAACAACCCCATCTCAGAAAAAGAAATTGAACAAGCCATCAATGAACTCCCTAGGAAAAAATCTCCAGGGCCAGATGGATTCACAAGTGAATTCTATCAAACATTTAAAGAACAGTTAATTCCAATACTATATAGACTATTTTTGAAAATTGGGGAAGAAGGAGTCCTCCCAAATTCTTTGTATGATACAAATATGGTTTTGATACCCAAACCAGGAAGAGACAAAACAGAGAAAGAAAATTATAGATCAATTTCCCTAATGAATATAGATGCAAAAATTTTAAATAAGATTTTGGCAAAATGAATACAGCATCTTATCACGAGATTAATACATTATGATCAGGTAGGATTCATACCAGGATTACAGGGCTGGTTCAATATTAGGAAAACTATTAGCATTATCGATCACATCAACAACAAAGCTAACAAAAACCACATGATTATCTCAATAGATGCAGAAAAAGCTTTTGACAAAATACAACACCCATTCCTACTAAAAACACTGGAGAACGTAGGAATAAAGGGAACTTTCCATAAAATAATAAGCAGTATCTATCTAAAACCTTCAGCAAGCATTATATGCAATGGGGATAAGCTAGATGCATTCCCAATAAGATCAGGGGTGAAACAAGGTTGTCCATTATCACCACTATTATTCAATATGGTACTAGAAATGTTAGCTGTAGCAATTAGACAAGATAAAGATATTCAAGGAATAAGAATAGCCAAAGAAGAAACTAAGTTATCACTCTTTGCAGATGATATGATGATTTACCTAGAGAATCCCAGAGATTCAAGTAAAAAATTACTTGAATTAATAAACAACTTTGGCAAAGTTGCAGGTTACAAAATAAACCCACACAAATCTTCTGCATTCCTATATATTAGCAACAAAGTCCAACAGCAAGAGATAGAAAGAGAAATCCCATTTAAAGCTAGGGTAGACAGTATAAAATACTTAGGAGTCTACCTGCCAAAACAAACCCAGGGATTATATGAACACAATTACAAGACACTTTTTGCACAAATAAAGTCAGATTTAAGTAAGTGGAAAAATATTAGTTGCTCATGGGTAGGCCGTGCTAATATAATAAAAATGACAATTCTACCTAAATTAATATACTTATTTAGTGCCATACCAATTAAACTATCAGACAATTACTTTCTAGAGCTGGACAAAATAATATCAAAATTCATTTGGAAAAACAAAAGGTCCAGAATATCAAAGGGACTAATGAAAAGAAATGCTTGGGAAGGTGGCCTAGCGCTACCAGACCTCAAACTGTACTATAAAGCAGCAATTAGCAAAACCACTTGGTATTGGCTAAGAAACAGAGAGGTAGACAAGTGGAATAGACTTGGCACTCAAGATGCAGTAGGCAAGGAATATAGCAACCTTCTGTTTGATAAACCCAAGGACCCCAGCTTCTGGGATAAGAACTCATTGTTTGACAAAAATTGCTGGGAAAACTGGATAACAGTGTGGCGGAAATTAGGCATAGACCCATACCTGACACCGTACACAAGAATAAAGTCCAAATGGGTACATGATTTAGGTATAAAGATTGATACCATGAATAAACTGGAGAAGCAAGGAATAGTGTATTTATCAGATCTATGGAGAAGGGAAGAATTATTTACTAAAGGAGAGATAGAAAGCATTATGAAATGCAAAATGGATAACTTTGATTACATTAAACTGAGAAGTTTTTGCACAACCAAACCCAATGCAACCAAAATCCGGAGGGATGTAGTAAATTGGGAAAGAATTTTTACAGCTCAGCTCGGGGATAAAGGCCTCATTTCTAGAATATATAGAGAACTGACTCAAATGTATAATCACACAAGTCATTCCCCAATTGATAAATGGTCAAAGGATATGAACAGACAATTTTCAGAGGAAGAAATTAAAGATATCTACAATCATATGAAAAAATGCTCTAAATCACTATTGATTAGAGAGATGCAAATCAAAACAACTCTGAGGTACCACATCACACCTATAAGATTGGCAAACATGACAGAACAAGAAAATGATAAATGCTGGAGAGGATGTGGGAGAGTTGGAACACTAATTCCTTGTTGGTGGAGCTGCGAGCGCATCCAACCATTCTGGAGAGCAATTTGGAACTATGCCCAAAGGGCTACAAAAATGTGCATACCCTTTGACCCAGCAATATCGCTGCTAGGACTATATCCCCAAGAGATAATAAAAACGAGAAAGGGTCCCACATGTACAAAAATATTTATAGCAGCACTCTATGTAGTTGCCAAAAACTGGAAGTCAAGGGGATGTCCATCAATTGGGGAATGGCTGAATAAATTATGGTATATGAATGTAATGGAGTACTATTGTGCCATAAGAAATGATGAACAAGAGGACTTCAGAGAGGCCTGTAAGGACTTATACGACCTGATGCTGAGTGAAAGGAGCAGAACCAGGAGAACTTTGTGCACAGCAACGACCACAGTGTGCGAAAGTTTTTTCTGGTAGACTTGGAATTTTGTAATAACGCAAAAACTTCTTATAAAAAAAAAATCCCAAAGGTGGTTCTCAAGGCAAAATGCCTTCCACACTCAGAGAAAGAAATATGGAAGTCATTCAAAAAATGTAGCAGATCATGTTTGTGTATGTGTATGTGTTTGTGTATCATGTTTTGATTTGTTATACGATTTCTTTCATTTATTTTAGCCTGACTACATAGCATGACTATAGTGAAAATGTACTCAATAGGAAAGTATATGTAGAACCTATACAGAATTGTATGCAGTCGTGGGGAGGGAGGGGGGTAATAGGGGGTAGGTGTGGGGGGGATATAATCTCAATTGTGTGGCAGTGATTGTTAAACATTAAAAAAAAAATAGGCTAACCCAAATGGCGAAAGAGATCCAAAAAGCCACTGAGGAGAAGAATTGCCCTAAAAAGCAGAATTGGACAGATAGAAAAGGAGATTCAAAAGCTCACTGAAGAAAATAATTCCTTAAACATTAGAATGGAGCAGATGGAAGCTAATGACTTTATGAAAAATCAAGAAATTATAAAAACAAAACCAAATGAATAAAAAATAGCAGACCTTGTGAAATATCTCATTTGAAAATCAATTGACCTGGAAAATAGATCCAGGAGAGACAATTTAAAAATTATGGGACTACCTGAAAGCCATGATCATAAAAAGAGCCTAGACATCATCTTTCATAAAATTATCAAGGAAAACTGACCTGATAGTCTAGAACCAGAGGGTAAAATAAATATTGAAAGAATCCAATGATCATCTCCTGAAAGAGATCCAAAAAGAGAAACTTCTAGGAATATTGTAGCCAAATTCCAGAGTTCCCAGGTCAAGGAGAAAATATTGCAAGTACCTAGAAAGAAACAATTCAAGTATTGTGGAAATACAATCAGGATAACATAAGATCTAACAGTTTCTACATTATGGAACTGAAGGGCTTGGAATATGATATTCCAGAAGTCAAAGGAACCAGGACTAAAACCAAGAATCACCTACTCAACAAAACTGAGTAGATACTTCAGGGGGAAAATGGTCTTTCAATGAAAGAGAGGACTCTCAAGCATTCTTGATGAAAAGACCAGAGCTGAATAAAAAATTTTACTTTCAAACACAGGAATCAAGAGAAGCATGAAAAGGTAAACAGGAAAGAGAAATCATAGGGGACTTACTCAAGTTGAACTGTTCACAATCCTACATAGAAAGATAATACTTGTAACTCTTAAGACTTATCTCAGTATTTGGGTAGTTGGAGAGATTATATACATATAGACAGAGGGCATAGAGTGAGTTGAATATGAAAGGATCATATCTAAAAAAATAAAATTAAGGGGTGAGAGAGGAGTGTATTAGGAGGAGAAAGGGAAAAATGGAATGGGGCAAATTATCTCCCATAAAAGAGGCAAGAAAATGCTTTTTCAGTGGAGGGGGAAAGCAGGAAGGCAAGAGGGAAAAAGTGAAGCTTACTTTCATCACATTTGGCTTAAGGAGGGAATAACATGCACACTAAATTTGGTATGAAAATCTATCTTATACTACAGGATAGTAGGGGAGAAAGGGGGAAGTGGGGCGAGGGGGGTTGATAGAATGGAAGGCAAATGGGAGGGGGGCTAATTAGAAGTAAACACTTTTGGGGAAGGATAAGATCTAAAGAGAGAAGAGAATAAATGGGGGGCAGGACAGGATAGAGGGAAATATAGTTAGTTTTTTACAATATGACATTTATAGAAGTCTTTTACATAACTATACATGCATATCCTATATTGAATTGCTTGCCTTCTCAGTGGGAATGGGTGGGGAGGGAGGAAGGGAGAGAAGTTGGAACTCAAAGTTTTAAAAATGAATGTTAAAAATTGTTTTTACATGCAACTGGGAAATAAGACATACAGGTAATGGGGCATAGAAATCTATCTTGCCCTGCAAGAAAATAGAGGAGATGAAAATAAGGAAAGGGAGCAGTATTACACAAGGGAGGACAGATAGGGGGAAAGTGTAATCAGAATGCAGGGTGTCTTGGGGTGGGGGGAGGGAGGAGATGGGGAGAAAATTTGGAACTCAAAATCTTGTAGAAATGAATGTTGAAAACTAAAAACAAATTAATTAAAAAACAATTTCTAATTTTCATAGTGCAAAGGAGTTTAAATGAAGAGCAAAATACTATGCAGCTGCAGCTTTTAACAAAAATCTATTGATATTTAATAAGAGGGGAGGAGAATGAATGCCAGGAGAGAATAGTCTTAGTGTGTATCCTCAATACTCAAGGAACAAAGTACCAGGATGACTCCAACAGGGTACTTCCCAGTTAGCTAAAGAAACGAGAGAAATGAAGTCATTTTCTAAATTTTCTAAAAATTAGGCAGTTATTAACTCTAATAGTGCCATTCAGCAAAGAGCTAGAAAGGAAGAGGGAGTAATGCTCAGTCTCTGGGTCATGCTTACATACAAGGGGCCTGAGGTTTTACCGGTCAAACTGGTTTTCACTGACTCACAAGCTATCTCCCAGTTCTCAGCACTCCACAATCTGAATCAAAAGCTCTTCTCTTCAGGGAATATATAAGGTAGATGGTGAAGGAATGAGAAATTTAGTACTGGATATTTTGCAAATACATAATAAATTATCATCAGGATTATAACTATGCCTATCATGTAAAGACCCTAAGTTTGGAAGGTACTCTAGAACCAGGCTCCTCAGGAGAAAAACTTGAGTCATGAGGTCAAATCCTATATTCTGGGGTTGGTCTAGTGTCACTCTGATGAACCAGATGACCTATTTCTTAATTTTTCTTATGACTTGTTCAACTTTCCCAGCGGCATTAACCCCAAAATAAGAGAAAGTATTAATTAGGGAACAGACTCCTCTCTGGATGTATAATAGCAAATAATCCAGGACAATAAGTCTATATATCACTTTGAAGAGTAGGGAATTCCGACTGGGAACCAATACTCCAAAGTATTCTTTTTTGTTTGTTTTGTTTCAAACACTCATAACCATGAAACCAAGCTAATGGAACCATGTATGGAACTTAAACCAATGGAACCTCAAATCTGACCTCTCTGGGAGATGATAACACCATGACCTCAACAGCCCTTCTCCAATCCAAGACAGGTGGAAACTTCAATCAATAATGAAGTGCAGAGCCATCATCCAAGGGTATGTTTTTGGCCAGGGATAATGATAAAGAAAGCAATGCCATCACAAATATAAAGGGTCCCATTGCGTACTTGCTAATTTAGACTCTGGTCTATGACTTTCCTTGTTTCATTTCTACAGGTAGCATTAGATATTAGATGGAATGATTAAAATGTCTGACTTCATTTGCATTGTTCCCATTGACCTGTTAGATCTTCAAGCCTGGCTATCACCTATATGATGGAGGCATTCAGACCCACATGGCACCTTTCACAGGTGCCCCTATTTTTCACAGGGGCTTTCTTGTTTTTGTATTTTCCCCTAGATACATCATCACTGTCAACACAACTCTTTCCTACTCCTGACTCAAGTAATACAGCAGTAGCTGACTTCAGCAGCAGATGAATGTTGCCTGGCTGAGGCTTTCCACTTAATACAACCAATGACTCTGGAGGGATTGTACAATTTACGGATTGTGACTTGGAAGGAGGAAGAAATGACAACATGAAAAAACACCAATGTAGTATCACATTTTGGCAGATGAATTGCCACCTCAAGGATAGAAGGTGGAGTTTTGACTACTATTGATAGATACTTCAGTGACAATGAAGGTACCTTTTGCAAATTATGCTATACAAACAGCATATATGAAATATTAGTCAAATGTGAATCTCCTCTTCCACCATGCCTCCTCCTTGGGAAATGACTATGCCAGCAAGTGTCCCCAACTCTGCACTTCCCAGGCTCTGTGAATGGGAAGTATAAACATTTGACATGCTTGCTCCTCTCAGGAGAAGAATGAAATTTTGTATTTTGTGAGACTACTGCCTATCAAAGAATTCTCTCTATCTCAATGAATGAAACATAGTGCAAGCTCTAGGGAAACAGATAAAGAGCTAAAATCTACCACCTAGCTGGAAGCCAACAAATGGTTTGGCACATATCAGCACTTATTGGAAATAATCCCAAAAGACAGATTATTTCAAACCAAAGGAGAGGAATACTATAACAGGGAAGCAAGAGACTTAAATCTCATTTAGTTCATTGAGGATTTTCATCTAATAGCTGGTTGGGATTTACAATTCACATCAAAGTGGTGATTCATTGGTAGCTCGGTGTCATAGTGGATAAAGCATTGGGATTGGAGTAAAGAAGATCTGAGTTCAAATGTGATCTCAGATACTTACTAGCTCTGTGGCCTTTGGCAAGTCACTTAACTTCAATTTACCTCAGTTATAATACCTTAACTATAAATAATACTTGCCTCCCAGGGTGAGATAATATTTGTAAAACGCAACATAGGGCCTGGCAAATAGTAGGTACTGTTAAATGACAAGTATTACTATTGTAATACTTGTAGAAATACTGATACCCCATCAGAAAAACACAGTATAATCTATAGGAATTAACTCCAATTTAATTGAATTAAATATTTCAAATGCATTTCACATCATTCACTGGATTTTATTTGTTATGACAGTTCATGCGGTCTATTTATTTTACTCTACCAGAATGAAATCTTTCCATCTTTGAGAACACTGCCCATGAAAAGATTTCTTATATTTCAGCAAATAAAACAGTACTATCTCTATGAATAAAGATAAAGAATTAGAGATCAAATTTTCCTACAATCAAATAAATTGTTTAGATGACACTTGATTCATTCATGTTCAATTTGTCTTGTTCTTAATTCACAAGATACATTATTTCAATCTAAAAGGAAACACTATTCTTAACAATTAAATAAAGACCAAATTCCATCCAGTTCTTTGAGTTCTTTCATCCTATAGCCTATATAGATTTCCACCTCATATCAGATGGAATCTGTAGGGTGATTCCTGGAAATCATAAAGGCAAAAACATATAATCCATAGGAATATTCAAAAAGCAATATGTTACATTTTTTGGAAATATACTTTAATTTCATTCTGTATGATTTATTCCAGTGTGGTTGTTAGTATTATCCATTGATCTTTTTCTTTCAATGGCAATGCAATCTTGCATTCTATGAGACTAAGGCTTATCAAACACTCCTTTTATCTTAGCAAATAAAGCATAGTACTACCTCTGGGGAATAAGAAAAAGACCTGGAGATATGTTACCTTTCTGCAGTCAAATAAATTATCTGGTATGCATCTATTTGATCTGCAATGATATTCATTTTACTTAATCGGTGAAATAGATTGTTTCAAACTAAAGGAAAGGAATATTGTATGTAACATGGCACAGCCAGTTAAGACTTCCAGTTCATGTCAGATTATGGCCAATAATAACACTGAAAACCAAGCCAGAAAATCTCAATATAATCAGTAGGAATCAATGAGTGACCAATAATCTGGTATGTTCCTTAAATTAAATTCATTTCACATTATTTACTCTACTTTGCTTGTTTTTGCAGTCAATGAAATTTTGTTTTCTATGAGAATGTTACCTATAAGATTATTCCTGATACCTCAGCAAATATATCACAGTATAATCTGCAGGGACATAGATGTAGAAGCAGATATTGGATAGTTTCTTGGAGTCAAATAAATGGTTTTAAGGCTCACCTGGTTAATTTCCACAGTGTTTGTATTGCTCTTAATCAATGGACTAGATTATTTTCATTTCAGACAAAAGAATATAAATTGGGGAACAAGACACAAATCTCATTTAATTTTCATCAGATTGCCACTGGAAACTTCTACATTGCAGTCAGTAGGACAAATCCAGGAAACAGGTCTGAGTTAGCTGATCAACCATTACAAGATGAACTTGACTTGCTTAACTGCTATTAATTGTTCATGGGTAGGCAGAGCCAATATAATAAAAATAACTATTTTACTAATTCATATAATTAATGCCATCCCAAATAGATTTCAAAAAAATATATTTTACTAAATTAGAAAAAATACTAAAATTCATTTGGAAGAGCAAAAAGTCGAGAATATCAGAGGAAATAATGGGTAGAAATGTAAAGGAAGGAGGTTTAGCAGTACCAGATCTTAAACTATATTATAAGGTAGTAATTATTAAAACTATTTGGTACAGGGTAAGAAATAGAAAGAAATAAAATAGAGGAGACATGCAATTTAAAGCAGTAAATAAACAAATAGACATAATAATCTTGTATTTGAAAAGTGTAAAGACAATATTTTGGGATAAGAATTTATTATTTGGTAAAATTTTTTGGGAAAACTGGAAAACAGTAGAACAGAAAGTGGGCATAGACTAATATTTTACACCATGTACAAGATAAAGTCAAAATGGATACATGACCTAGATATAAAGAGAAATTTTACAAGAAAATTAGAAGAATATGAAATATATTACTTATCAGACCTATGGACAGGTGAACAATTTATGAATAAATCAGAGATAGAGAACAAAGTTAGGTGTAAAAAGGATAATTTCAGTTACGTTAAATTGAAAGGTTTTGTACAAATAAAACAATGTAGCCAAGATCAAAAGGAAAGTAGAAAATTGAGGGAAAATTTTTTATACTTTATCAGATAAAGGTCTCGTATCTAACACATACAAAGAACCTTGTCAAATCTATAAGAATATAAATATTCTCTAATTGATAAATGGTCAAAGAGTATGAACAGGCAGTTTTCCAATGAAGAAATGAAAACAATTTAGTCATATAAAAAAGCTCTAAATCTTTGTTGATTAGAGGAATGTGAATTAAAACAACCCTGAGATATCATTTTACATCTATCAGAATGGATAAAATTATTGAAGGGGAAAGTGAAAACTGTTAGAAAGGATGTGGAAAAAATGGGACATTAATTCCTTGTTGGCAGACTGTGAGGTGATTCAACCATTTTGGAGAGCAATCCAGAATTATACCCAAAGAATTATTAAACTATCTGCACTCTTTGACCCAGCATTAGCACCACTGGGTTTATTTCCAAAGACGACTGGGGAAAAGGAAAAGAACCTATACTTTTTAAAAATGTTTAGGGTGCTCTCTTTGTGGTGGCAAAATGCTGGCAATTACAAGGATGCTCCTCAACTGAGGAATGGCTGAACAAGTTGTGGTATATGATTGTTATGGAATACTATTGTGCTATGAGAAATGACGAGTTCAATGATCTTAAAAAAAACCTTGAAAAGACCTGAACAAAATCATGAAGAGTGAAATGAGCAGAACCAAGAGAACATTGTATACTATAGCAGTATTTTTATTAATTTATTTTAAACTTAAATATTAAAACCTAAATACACAAGAAAAAAATATTATAAACTTAAATACAAAATAAGAAAAGAAAAAAACATTGCCATATGCACAACAGAACATAAGAGAAGATTCAAAATACACAGCAATAAATTTCCTTTCCAAAAAAATCTACATAATAAATATACATTCTGTTTAACACTGCCCATCTTGTCTTTGCTTCCTTGGAAGTTTTCTTTTCTTCTCTGATGTGCACTTTATACTTTGTTCTTTTGTCCCCCTTCCTCTCCACCCCCAAGAAGGCTATAATTAAGTGCAGATATATTTATATATACATACACATATACAAACATATATGCATACACACCTACACATACAAAGATATATACACATATACACACAAAGATTCACATACATAGATATACACATATATACATACACATAGATATCTATAATCATACTCATACATAGATATATATACTCATATGCATCTATGTAATACTGTATTGATTTGTCCTCAGTGTCTCTAAGGGATAACCTCTTCTTTCATAAGTCCAAGTCTTTCTGTTTTTTCCCAGCAATATTGTTTTATTTTTTAAATTCATTTATTAATTTTTAGTTTTTAACATTCATTTCCATAAGATTTTGAATTCCAAATTTTCTCTCCATCTCTTCCCTCCCCCACCCAAAGACACCATATATTCTGATTACCTGTTCCCCCAATCTGCTCTCCCTTCTGTCACACCCCTCCCTTCCCTTATCCCCATCTTCTCTCTTTTCTTGTAGGGCAAAATATATTTCTGTACCTCATTACCTATATTTCTTATTTCCCCGTTGCATGCAAAAACAATTTTCAACATTTGTTCCTAAAACTTTGAATTCCAACTTCTCTCCCTTTCTCCCTCCCTACCCATTCCCACTGAGAAGGCAAACAATTCAGTATAGGCTATACATGTGTAGTTTTGCAAAAGACTTCTATAATAGTTACATTGTGAAACACCAACTATATTTTCCTCCATCCTATCCTGCCCCCCATTTAATCTATTCTCTCTTTTGACCTTGTCCCTCCCCAAAAGAGTTTACATCTAACTACTCCCTCCTCCTATTTGCCCTCCCTTCTATCATTCCCCCACACACCCTTCTTATCCCCTTCTCCCTACTTTCCTATAGTGTAAGATAGATTTTATTACTAAATTGAGTGTGAATATTATTCCTTCCTTAAGCCAAATGTGATGAGAGTGAGTTTTACATTTTCCTCTCACCTCTACCTTTTCTCTTCCATTGAAAAAGTTTTTTCTTGTGTCTTTTATGAAAGATAATTTCCCCCATTCCATTTCTCCCTTTCTCCTCCCAATATATTCCTCTCTCACCCCTTAATTTTACTTTTTTAGGTATCATAGCTTCCCTATTCAACTCATCTTATGCTCTCTCTCTCTCTCTCTCTCTCTCTCTCTATATATATATATATATATATATATACATATATATATATATATACATGCATGTATGTATGTATACATGCATGTATATGTGTATATAATCCCTCCAGCTACCCAAGTACTGAGAAAAGTTTCAAGAGTTACAAATATTATCTTTCCATGTTGGAATGTAAACAGTTCAACTTTAGTAAGTCCCTTATGATTTGTCTTTCCTGTTTACCTTTTCATACTTCTCTTGATTCTGGTGTTTGAAAGTAAATTTTCTATTCAGCTCTGGTCTTTTCATCAAGAATGCTTGAAAGTCCTCTATTTCATTGAATGACCATTTCCCCACCTGAAGTATTATACTCAGTTTGGTTGAGTAGGTGATTCTTGGTTTTAATCCTAATTCCTTTGACTTCTGGAATATCATATTCCAAGCCCTTCAATCCCATAATGTAGAAACTGCTAGATCTTATGTTATCCTGATTGTATTTTCACAATACTTGAATTGTTTCTTTCTGGATGCTTGCAATATTTTCTCCTTGACCTGGGAACTCTGGAATTTGGCTACAATGTTCCTAGGAGTTTCTCTTTTTGGATCTCTTTCAGGCAGTGATCAGTGGATTCCTTGAATACTTATTTTGCCCTCTGGTTCTAGAATATCAGGGCAGTTTTCCTGAATAATTTCATGAAATATGATGTCTAGGCCCTTTTTTTCATCATGACTTTCAGGTAATCCCATAATTTTTAAATTGTCTCTCCTGGATCTATTTTCCAGGTCAGTTGTTTTTCCAATGAGATATTTCACATTGTCTTCTATTTTTTCATTCTTTTGGTTTTGTTCTGTAATTTCTTGGTTTTTCATAAAGTTATTAGCTTCCATCTGCTCCATTCTAATTTTCAAAGAATGATTTTCTTCAGTGACCTTTTGAACCTCTTTTTCCATTTGGCTAATTCTGCTTTTTAAACCATTCTTCTTCTCATTGGCATTTTGGACCTCTTTTGCCATTTGGCTTGGTCTATTTTTAAAGGTGTTATTTTCTTCAGTGTTATTTTGGATCTCCTTTAGCAAACTGTTTACTCACTTTTCATGATTTTCTTGTATCACTTTCATTTCTCTTACCAATTTTCCCTCCATCTCTCTTACTTGATTTTTCAAAATCCTTTTTGAGGTCTTTCATGGTCTGAGACCATTGCATTTTTTGGAGGTTTTGGATGCAGAATCTTTGACTTTGATGTCTTCCTCATCTGAAAGAGTGGAAGAAAATGCCAGCTCACCAAGAAAATAACCTTCTATAGTCTTATTTTTTCCCCTTTTTGGGACATTTTCCTAGCTGGTTTCTTGAATTTTGAGTCCTTTGTCAAGTGGAGGGTATACTCTAGAGACCTGTAAGTTCTCAGTTCCTCCAAGGTGGCACAATCAAGGGAGAGGAGTTACTCCTTTCCTGGCCTGCACTCTGGTCTGGGAGCTACCACAAACTTTTCTGCCCTGGATCTGTGAGTAGAATTCCCTCTCCAGAGCCTCCACCACCTCCACCACATCAGTGCTCCTCCTCACCCCAGAGCCACCACTCATGGCTGAGATTCAGATCAGCCACTCACTTCCCCCAGGGTCTTTAGGCCAAGGGCTCCAAAAATGGAATGCTACTGCCATTCTGGAGCTGGGATTAGGGCTGGAACCTGCTCCCTTCACACCCAAATGAAAGAGTTTTTTTCACTGACCTTTGAAGCTGTTTTTGGCATTGCTGGGTTGAGAAATCTGGGAACTACAGCTGCTACCCATGATTCTGTCCCCTGAAGCCTGCTCCAGTTCCTGCTACACCTTACGGCCAAGGCTGGGTTGTGCTCCAAACTGGTGTGATAGACTTTTCTTGTGGACTTTCCAGGTTGTCTTGGGTTGGAAATCTCTTTCACTTTGTTGTTTTGTGGCTTCTGCTGCGCTAGAATTTGTTTAGAGTCATTTTTACAGGTACTCTATGGGCTGAGGGGGAGAGCTTCTACACGTCCATCCTTCTACTCTGCTATCTTGGCTCTGCCCCCCATAATATTGTTTTAAAAATGATTTTGCAGGGGCGGACCCAAGATGGCAGAGTAACAGCACAGATTTGCTAGTGCTCTCCCCCCAAACCCAGTAAAATACCTGTAAAAATGACTCTAAATAAATTCTGGAGCTGCAAAACCCACAGAATGATGGAATGAACCAAATCTCCAGTCCAAGACACCCTGGAAGGTTACTGGGAAGTGTCTATTGCAGCAGCACTGGGAACAGAGCACAGTCCAGCATGGGCAGTGCTGGCATAGATCAGACCTAAGCTTTGGGAGGACTGAATGTTGGACACCTATGGCAGTTTTCAGACTTCACAACCCCAAATATCAAGGACAAATTGGAAGGTCAGTGGAAAAAACCCGGGACCTGTGTGAGAGAGTAGAGTGATTGCATCCCAGTCCCAGGGCACCAGAGAAGGTGGAGGAGCCCACAGAAGAGGAGTCCATGGCAGCAGCAGCAGGGACAGAGGCAGCAACAGGGACTTCTTCTGGACTCTAGGAGCACAGATTCATCTTCATTCACATTCCATCAATTATCTCTCTGGAAGTGGAGAGCATTTTTCATCATAAACCCTTTAGGAATTGCCTTGGATCATTGTACTACTGAAAATAGCTATGTCATTCACAGTTGTCCCTTGCACAGTATTGCTGTTAATGTGTACACTGCTTTCTTGGTTCTGCTGTATTTACTTTGCATCAGTTCATGTAAGTCTTTCCAGGTTTTTCTGAGAGCAACCTGCTCCTTATTTCTTATAGTACAAAAGCATTCCATCAAAATTATATACCACAATTTTTTCAACCTTTCCCAAATTGATATGCTTCACCTCAATTTCCAATTTTTTGCCACCAAAAAAGAGCTGCTGTAAATACTTGTGTACATGTAAGTCCTTTTTCTTTATTCTTTTTTTTATCTCTTTGCAATATAGATTTTGCTGTATGAAGGAGTTCTATAACTTTTTGGGCATAGTTCCAAACTGCTCTTCAGAATGTCTGGATCAATTCACAACTCCCCCAATGATGCATCAGTGTCTCAATTTTCCACACCCCCTCCAACATCTGTTATTTTCCTCTTCTGTCCTGTTAGCCAATGGGATAGGTGTGGGTGGTACCTCAGATTTATTTAAACTTGTGTTTGTTGGATTTGGAGCTCTAAATCATGGATTTAGAGCATTTCTTCACATAAGTATAGATAGCTTTGACTACTTCACCTGATTATCAATTGGGGAATGGCTTTTATTTTTATAAATTTGACTCAATTCTTTATACATTAGGGAAATAAGGCTTTTATCAGAGAAACCTGCTCTAAATTTTTTTTCACAGTTATGATTACTGTGTATTTCCCTCAAACCTATTTTCCCTCCATTTATCCTATTCTCTCTTTTCACTCTGTCCATTATCCAAAGTGTTTTGCTTCTATCACCCCTCCCAATCTGCCTTCCCTTCTCCTTCTCCTATTTCCTTTCTCTTCTACTTTCCTATAGAGGAAGATAGACATTAGGAAGATAAGACATGAAAAAGTCAAGGTCCCCATTGCATCTTGAGCTATCTCCAGTTATCCTGATCTATTTCTGGCCACTGGACCCAAATGGCTCCAGAGGAGAAAGTAAAGCTAGTGACTTTATGCAATCCTCCCTCATTTAAATCTGTCACTCACATGTCATGGCATCACCTCCCTGCTGTCATATTCCTGTTTGAGAATGAAGGACAAATAGCAGCAGTAAGCAGGGTAAGATAGATGTCTACACTCAACTGAGTGTGTGTATTATTCCCTCTTTTAGAAAATTCTGATGGAAAGAAGGCTCAACTGTTCCCCTTACACTCCCCTCTCTTTCCCTCCACTGTAAAAGTTTTTTCATGTTTCTTTTATGCGAAATAAAAGGTCTAATTCCAGCCTTATTTATACCCAGATTTTAGGCTAAGCTGTTCAGTATGCTCCCTGACTGCTCAAGACACTCTTAATTTTGCAGTTTCTTTTGCTAGCTTAGTGTGAGCTAATATTCTTGTCTTGCCAAGAAGAAGTTTTATTATGACTCCAGCTTCTTCTCAATTCCCTTCTCAACATTCCTCTCCTCTTTACTATTTAAATCAGGTGTAGGGTTTGTACAGGGAAGATTAGCACTCTGGTGGGAGAGCTCCTTTCAGGGCTGCTTTCCACCTTTGGTATCAACTTGATCCACCCAACTCTCACGTGTAGCTCCAAGAAGCTATAGCATGCACAGTGGTAAACCATTTTGGCAGTTTGATGGCAACTGAGGGGTCTCAAACCTGTTAGTGAGTTAGGGGGGTGTCTAGTCAGAGCAGGTGAAGACTTCCCCTGGTGGAATGAGCAGATGAGAATAATTTGTTCCAGTGGCCATGAAGACAACTGAAACAGGCACTATGGAGTGCGAAGAGCTTGGTTAGACATCAAAGATGCCAGGGTCATCTGCTGAATCTTGAGCCATCACTATTCATCTTCACTCTGTCCTGCCACTGGACTTTGTTGACTCTGGAACAGAGAGTGAGGCCAATGACTTCACGTAACACAATGACTTTATGTAACAGTGCCTCATTTAAATCCAATTTACACACAATTCAAAAAATATTACCCATACTATTTTACGTGTTTTAAAGTCCTGTGGTAACGACAATGAAGCAGCAGGTGTAGATACTCTGGGAGTTGTAGTCACAACCCTGCACACGGGTGGTCCAGGCTATAAGGTTGTCTTCTCACTGGAAGCAGCAGTGGGATTCAGCAACCACCAGGGTTGCCGAGCAGCCTTTTAAAGATTGCACTGCTCACCTCCTAGTGTGAAGAATGGACTGGAAAAGTGTCCTAAAAATTGTCTCTTTACCCAACAGTGGTCTGATTACCTCAGCAGGTAGGGATCCCACATCGTGATTGAAACACAAAAAAATATACAAAAACATCTGCAAAGATGATTCCACTCACCATCACTACTTGGAATGTGCATGCATTTATAGACAACACAAAATCCAGTAGACCTGAAAGATGAACAACTGTTGTTGTGAGAGAACTCAGCAGGTATCTCATCCAAGTAGCTGAGATACAACAAAATATGGATCATTTCTCTGCTGCTTGTGTAAATTTTGACCTAACAACACCAAGAAAACACAGATACTCCATTAGTTACTAAGCACCACACCACCTATATGTGGAATCATTAGTTACAGCAAATGGAAAAGTTTTGAATGCTGTGGATAAGTTCACTTACCTTGGCAGTATACTTTCAAGAGATATATACATAAATGATGAGGTTGATACACACATTGCCAGAGATAGCTCAGTGTTTGGAAGGCTCTGAAGGAAAGTATAGGAGAGAAGACATATTAGACTGACTACCAAATTGAAGGAATACAGAGCCATTGTGCTGGCTTCATTGTTGGATTCCTGTGAAACCAGAACAACATACCAGCATCATGCCAGGAAACCAAATCATTTCCATTTGAATTGTCTTAGGAATATTCTGAAGCTCACTTGGCAGCATAAGGTACCAGACACTGAGGTCCTTTCTCAAACTAAACTGCCAAGCTTTCAAACTCTATTGCAGAGAGTGCAACTACAACTGGTTGGCCACATTGTTTAAATGCCATACATATGCTTGCCTAAAAGACTATCTTATGGAGATCTCACACAGGGCAAGTGCTCACATGGTGGTCAGAAGAAGCAATACAAGGACACTGTTAAGGTCTCTCTTAAAAACCTTGAAACTGATTGTGTGACATGGGAGACACTCTCACAGGACCACGCAGCATAGTATGCCCTCATCAGAAAAGGTGCTGTGCTCTATGAGCAAAGCAGAATTGAAGTAGTTCAAGTGAAACATATGATGCACAAATTTAGAGAATCCACCCCAAGTGTTCACACGTACTATTTGGGCCTGACCTATGGTAAAGCATTCCAAACTTGTATTAGTCTGATCACCCACATTTGGATACATTGTAACTTGACTCTAGCATAGTGATATCAATTTGTCCTCTTCAAGAATGAAAGACAACACCTGACCAACCAACCAACCAATGATTTGAAATAATTTACCCCATTTCACTTCTCTTTGGCCTTCTCTCTCTTTCTCACTCCTTGATTTATTTTTTAGGTATCATTCCTTCATATTCAACTCACACACATGACCTCCATCTATGATTGCTTCTAACTGCCTGAATAATGATAAAGTTCTTTCTTTTTTTTAAGAAATCAAACAATACTGCATACCACTGGTAAACTCATGGGGGGTACTTAATATAAAAGAGATTAACATGTGTAACATGTTTAAAGTTGTTGGAACTGAATATTCCTATTACCTAATATGAAGAATGGACATTCTCAATTATTCGCTCCCTGAATGTAATGAAATTGACTTGGGACAAGTAACTTTTGCATGTGATGAGTCATCCTGATTGGTCTCATATATTTTTAGAGACAGTCCTTCAATCATTTATCTATTCTACTATCCAATCCATCAATTTAATTTCCTTCATCTGATTTCTTTCAAAGATTTACCTCCTTTCTTTCTCCCCTTGCTGATTGCAGAAATCTTCTTCCAGTCTTAGTTTTTGTAGTGCCATGACCAAACTTAAAATACAAAGCTTCTTCATACAAATATGAAAATTAATCACTTTAACATATACCTCCATCTTTCTTAAAATCCAATTTAGTCTTATTTTTCTGGACCTAAAAAAAGGGTACAGATGATAACTTTTCCTCTCTGCCAATACAGTAAGATTTCAGTTTTGCCCTTTTTTAATGCCAAATAAATACTATCATGAACCAGTAGAGCAGAAGCACAAGGAAATATTACTTGGTTGCTGTGTTTACTTAGTAAAGTTTTTAATGAAATAAAGTTGAATTTGGTATACTGTGTCATGGTTTAGTGTCTCAATAAAATTTTATTTGATATTCTCCTATTCCATCAGATGGCATACATATACTATATTATACCATACTATACTATACTATACTATGCTATACTATACTATAACTATACTATACTATACTATACTATACTATACTATACTATACTATACTATACTATACTATACTATACTATGGAAATCTTATTTGAGAGTGCATCATGTAATAAAGACATAGCTTTCACAAATCAATGCCAGTAAGTCAAAAGTTACTACTCAAAAACCTTTATATGTAAATAATTTAATCTGTTTATACTGTAGAAGCATTTGAGTACATGCTACATTTTCTGTATCATCATTTGAAATTTACCTGTTGGCATTGCTGACACTTCAGCTGTCACAAAGCTTTTTATCCCCAAATTTGATAAGTCACCTCTGATTAAGCTACATGTAAATGCTAAATATTTAGGAGCAAGATCTAAATACTGTTTTCCTCTTGACGTCTGAGTCAGGAGTTGTAATTTGTTGTGTTGAAGCACATAGATGCCCTGATGATTTGTCCTTAGGTTATCATTTTGTTTCTTGAAAACAGTGGTTCAAAAATCTCTGCAAATGAACTTCATGAGATCTAATTCATCTTTGAACCTTGCAGTGAGTGTCCTTTGTAAACCTTTCTATCAATCCTTGTCCTGTTCTAAAACCCATGCTCTCCAGCTGAGTAATACATCTTCCATTTTCCACCTCCCCCTGATCTGTGTGGTCTTGTAGATGTCGGTCTTCATCTTGTTGTGGAGAAGCAAAAAAAATGCCTCATCTACCATTTCCTGCTGCTTCTCTCAGACTCCAAGGACCCAGAGAGAGTGACCGTGGTGGATGCGGCCACCTCCAGAGTCACTGCCTCCAGGGCCACCTTGGGACCCCACAATGCCAGAGCCCAGTTCAGTGGGTCAGGGGGCAGAGGCCTCACTGTGTCCCCTGAGACACCGCTGTGACCCTTAATGATAAAGTTCTTAGCAATTATCTTTCCATGTTGGAAGTAAACAGTTTAACCTTATTGAATTTCTTATGACTTCTCTTTCCTATTTTTATGCTTCTTTTGAACCTCATGTTTGAAAGTCAAATTTTCTGTTAGGCTCTGGTCTTTTCACCAGGAATGCTTGAAAGTCCTGTACTTCATTGAATGCCATTTCCCACAACCCAAAGGGTTATATTTAGTTTTACTGGGTAGGTGGTTCTTGGTTATAATGCTAGCTCTCCCTTCAGAATATCATATTCCAAGTGCTCTGATCCTTTATGGTAGAAGCTGCTAAATCTTGTGTTATCTTGCTTGTGGCTTCATGATATTTTAATTGTTTCTTTCTGGCTGCTTGGAATATTTTCTTCTTGATCTGAGAGTTCTAGAATTTGGCTATCATATTCTTGAGAGTTTCCATTTTGGGATATCTCTCAGGAGGTTATCAGTGGATTCTTTTAATTTATTTTACCTTTTGTTTATAATATATCAGGTCAATTTTCCTTGAAAATTTCTTGAAAAATGATGTCCAGGCTCTTTTTTTAACCACAATTTTCAGGTAGTCCAATAATTTTATAATTATTTCTCCTGCATCTATTTTCTAGATCAGTTGCTTTTTAAATGAGATATTTCACATTTTCTCCTATTTTTTCATGCTTTTGGTTTTGTTGTGTTTCTTCATATCTCATAGAGTCAGTAGTTTCTACTTGCTCAGTTCTAATGTTTAAGGAATTATTAGCTTCATTGAGCTTTTGTACCTCCTTTCCCATTTAGCCAATTCTATTTTTTTAAGGCATTTTTCTCTTCGTTGGATTTTTGTGCTTCTTTTACCATTTGGCCTGTTCTATTTTTTGAAGATCTCATTTTCTTCAATATTTTTGTGCATAGCAGAACATAAGGGAGGATTCAAAATATGCAACGATAAATTTTGACTTCAGGAAAGCCTGTACGATAAATAATACATGCTGTGTTGAGAATTGTTCACCTATTCTTTGCTTCCTTGTGAGTTTTCTTTTGTTCTCTGTTGTGCTCTTTTTTTTTACTTTGTTCTTTTTTTCCCTCCCCCAACCCTTTAGAAGGCTACAATAAAGTTTAGATATGTTTCTCTATAGCTATAAATATATACATACACATATCCAAGCATCCATCCATCCATATATAGACATATACTTTCTCAAAAATATTTTACTTCTGATCTTTGCTTTTATGTTTGTGCAAATCTTTTGTACCTATCCCTCTTGCCTCCTCTGCTTTACTTCTGTCCATCACCTTGCCCTATTACTTGCTGATCCCCCCTCCAAAAATCCACCCCCTATCCTCCCATTCCCATAAATCTAAACAGCCTTCTATACCCTCCTTTACCTATGCCCTCACCCTCCCCTCTAAAGATCCCTCCCTTGTTCTCTTCCCCCTCCCTATGCCTCTACTGTTTTTTTCTCTGAATTTGGAAGATTTTTATAATCTTCTAAATATATATGTATTGTTTGCTCTAAAATCCATTCCTGATGATAGTAGGTTACCAGAGCTACCAGCCCTCCTCCCACATCTAGTTCCTCTGTATCAGTTCTCCCACCTTTATCTCATTTGTATAAAATAATTACTCTTTTTAGCTATTCCTAAATGGTTTTACTTTTCAAATTAATATTAGGGTCAGATTTACCCCAATATTTGCTATGGGTTACCCAATTAATAAGAATCTTAGATATACATTTTACATTTATAAAAGGGAAACAGTTTGTCATTATGAATCCCTTATAATCAGCCATTGATATATACCTTATATTTCTCTTTGTTCTTGTATGTAGAATCGTCTATTAAGTTCAGAATTTTTTTTAACAAAGTCTTAAAAGTCTGAGAGTTTATCAAATTTTTTTCATTTTTTTCATTCATAATAATACTTAACTGTGCAGGGCATGATGTTTTTGGCCAGAGCCCCAGTTCTTTTGCTCTGTGATATATTGTGTTCCAAGACTTCTGGTCCTTAAATGTCTCTGCTAGTAGGTCTTGTGTGATTCTAATTGTGGCTCCCTCATATTTAAATTGTTTTCATATTGATGCTTTTAATATTTTATCTTTGAGCTGGGGTTTTGGAATTAGGCAATGATATTCCTGTGATTTTTTTTCTCATAGGATCTCTTTTAAGTGGCAATTGATGGATTTTTCTTATTTCTACTTCCCCCTTGTTCTATTGCTTTAGGACAATTTTCTTTAATTATTTCTTGTATTATCATATCAAGATTCTTTTTGTAATAATAACTTTCAGTTAATCCAGTTACTTCTGTATTTTCTGTTCTTGATCTATTCTCCAAATCAGTTGTTTATATTGTAAGATGTTTCACTTTCTCTTCTATTTTTTTCCAGTATTCATATTTTGTTTAATTATTTCTTGATCTCTTGTAATTTCATTGGCTTCACTTTGTCCAATTCTAATTTTCAAGGTGTCATTTTCTTCCTTAAGATTCTGGATCTCCTTTTCTAATTGGTTGACTTTCATAACCTTTTTTTCTTGGATTCTTCTTCTTCTTCTTCTTCTTCTTCTTCTTCTTCTTCTTCTTTTAGTTTTCCCTCCATCTCTGTCATTTGATTTTTAAAGTCTTTTTTAAGATCTATAAATTCATTTTGGGCAGGTAACCATTTAACATTACTCTTTGGGAGTTTCTTTACTTCAATATCCTCCTCTAAAGATGATCCTTGGTCATAGTAGCTTTTTGTGTATGGTTGGATTCTTTATGCTTTACCTGTGAAATTTTTTTGTGGTAATAATTTTTCAAATCACCTTTAGCCCTGGGGTATGAGAAATGGTGCTTCTCATCTCAGATCTGAAGCTCTCCTCTGTAACCAAACCTTTAACCTCCTGTAAGTGTTTTCAGTCAGAGAGACTTTCTGCCCCACAGCTTCTGCATTTAATGGGCACATGCTGGTTCCTTCTCATCCCTCCTCACATCCCCTCCTCCCACAGCTCTTCAGTGCATATCTGGGTCTGGTGTTCCTTACCAACAGAGGTTCGCTGAATCTTCCTGGGCTCAAACATCCAACTATTTCCACTGTCCAGGGTAAAAGTTTCTGTCTATGGGCTAAGAGCTCTGGAAACAGCCACTTCCACTATTGATTCAGCTCCAAAGGTTTGTTGCTGGTTTGCTGAGGAGTAGCCTGTACTAGCACAGTTTGCATTCCACTCTCACCCCAATGCAATAGTACTTTCAACCTTCTAAGTTGTCTTGCGCTTGAAAATTGCTTACCATGTCCTTTTGAGTATACTTTCACTTCAAAATCTATTTTGAGATATTTTTAAAAGTTATTTGGGAGAACTCAGACTAGTCCTTGCCTTTCTCTGCCATCTCAGCTCTGCCTTGAGCCTGTTTTCTTTTAATGTTATTATTTTTTGCTTCTCTTTTTCTAGGTTATCCTTCACTTCTGTGCATTTACATCTCTTATGTCTTTTGTTGCTTTGGTTAGGCCTGGCATTGTAGATTCCTGTGTTTCTGTTCAGTCTATTATTTTTCCTGTATAGTTCATAAATTTTGTTTTTATAATTCTTATTTCACTGTTAAACCACTCAGGGACAACATGTTGTATTTTCACAATCTCCCCCAAATCCACAGAGTCCTCTACGTTCAAGTGTTGGATCATTTTTCTGTTTTGTAGCACAGATTTCTGAATCTGTTTACAGGATCTGGAGGTCATCTTTCTTTATGTTTACTTATTTATGTTTCTTTTGTTGATTTATATATGCTTTTGTTCAAAGTGTTTGCTTTTCTTCTTCCTGAAATGTTCAGTAATTTTAGTGTGCTCCCTCCCCCCCATATTGTATTTTCTCCTCCTGTCATTCACTTTCTGGTACCCTCTGTTCTGACTGTGGTGTCCTTGAGGATAGTTCACAAAGTGTCTCAACCTCCTCCCTCCTTGGGCAATTCAGTGTGAATTGTGAATTCATAGACCAGCCTAGGTCTCTCCCAAAAATGTCTTACCAGATGCTATGCATTTCCCCTCATGTTTAGTGGAATCCTATCCAGCACCATTTCCCCATCTCTTCCCCTTCCCCCAAACACACACACACCTCACACACAGTGTCTTGCTCTGGTTTACTGTCCTTTGCTCTCTGTTCTTTAGCTCTGTAGCCCAACACCTACTTTTTCAAGCTTTATGGTGCTGGTGCTACAAGATTGTCTGTCCTGACATTGGCTCTGCTACTGTGAAGGAGTTGTTGATTCAGCTGTCTCTACCAGAGCTACAGTATTGTCCCCTCTGTCACCATCAATTCAGAGCTTTGCAATACTGGTGCTACAGAGTTGTGACCCTGGCAGGATTTTGCTCCTGAGGGGCTATAGTCACCTGGTTGTCTTTCATGGCCAAGGCAAATTCTGTGGTCTGGAGCCAAGGTCTCTACCATACTGGAAGAGGAAGGAGAAGCTGAGCTGTGTGTGGGGGGGAGGTGGAGTGGGTATTTGTTGTGTCATGTTTGCTACTGCAACCCTATTGCTGAAGGTGTGGAAAGTAGGAGAGAGGTACTATGTGAGCTCAGGCTCATTGGGTATCAGATCTTGGATTTGGAGGCCCATTTTAAACCTTTGTTTGAATTCTGGGTACCCTAGACAAGAAAGAGGGGTGTAGGGTGTATTCAGGGAGGACCAGTACCTTTGGTGATGGATGCTGAGTCCTTTTCAGGGCTCTTTCCACCTTTGATGTCCACCTGCTCCACCTAACTGTCACCTGTGGCTTCAAGAAGATGCAGCATGCACAGTGGCCACACCCCGGTAAACTGTTCTGGCAGATAGGCCAAACCAGGTTGAGGGTAACCAAGGGTTCTCAGACTCATTGGTGAGTTAGGGAGGTGTCTACTCCAAGCATGTGAAGAGTTCCTCTGATGATATGGGCAGATGAGAACAATTTGTTCCAACAGCCATGAAGTCAGGTGAAGTAGGTGATCTAGCGCACTTAGAGTTTGGTTAGACACCAGAAATGCCAAGGTCATTCACTGCATCCTGAGCATCACCAGCCATCTTGACCCTGTCCTGCCACTGGACTATGATGCCTGGAGGAGAGAGTGAGGCTGATGACTTCATGCAACTCTGCCTCACTTAAATCCAATTTACACACAAATCAAAAGACATCACTCATACCATTTCACCATTATGCCTCGTCCTGTGGCGACAGGCAAGTAATGGAGCAGCAGGTGCGGATACACTGAGAGCTGTAGTCACAACCCTGCGCACAGGTGGCCCAGGTCATAGGGTCATTTCTCACTGGAAGCAGCAGTGGGACTTGGCAACCCCCAGGGTATCTGAGCAGCCTTTTAAGGATCACACTGCTCACCTCCTGGTGTGAGGAAAGGGGCTAGAAAAGGTGCCCTAAACATTGTCTACTTAGCCAACCCTGGCAGATTACTGAGGCAGGCGGGGAATCCCACTATGTGGTGGAAACACAAAAAATGTACAAAATGTATGAAAACATCTGCAAAGATGATTCCACTCACCTTCAACACATGAAATGTGCACACACTAATAAACAACACAAAATCAGTAGACCTGAAAGAAGAACTGCTTTTGTTGCAAGAGAACTCAACAGGTATCACATCCAAATAGCAGCCCTGAGCCCAAGGTTGGCAAATGAAGGCTAGTTTACTGAAGCTGGAGTTGGATACACCTTTTTCTGGAGTAGGCACAGTGAAAGGGAATGCCGTGAAGCTGGAGTGGGTTTTGCAATCAAAACTAATCTAAGTATGCCTGCCAAAAGGAGTGAATGATAGGTTCATGACAATGCAATTGCCACTCACAGGAAAATGCTATGCCACCATCGTCAGTGCCTATGCTCCCACCATGACAAACCCTGATGAAGTCAAAGAAAAATTTTATGAAGACCTAGAGATTTTTATCGTCTATATGCCAAAAGAAGACAAGCTTATAATTCGGGGAGACTTTGATGCTAGAGTAGGTTCAAATTACCAAACTTGGCAAGGAGTTCTAGGGAAGAATGGAGTTGGAAACAGCAATAGCAATGGTCATTTACTACTGAAAACTTGTGCATCGCATGACCTTCTCATCACCAACACTGTCTTCCATTTACCTAAACGCGATAAAACTTCATGAATGCACCCTTGCAACAAACATTGGCATCTAATAGACTATGCAATTATAAGGAGAAGAGACAGACAAGATGTGAGAGTGACAAAGGCAATGTGTGGTGCAGAGTTCTGGACTGATCAGAAAATTATCCTTTCCAAGCTAAATATTCACATTCATCAAAAGCGCTGCCCCCAAGGCAAAATTACTACTAGAAGAATTAATGTCAACAAATTAGAGCTCTTCTTTGAGCATGAACAGCTTGTTGCTGACTTGGAGGGAAAGTTGAGCCAACAAAGAGTTGGCAACAGTGGAGCAAAAGAGGAGTGAGCAGCTTTCAGAGATTTGGTGTACAGCACTGCATTTGCTCATCTGGGTCAGAACACTTGCAAATACCAAGATTGGTTTGATGAAAAGTGATGGGGAAATTCAGAAGCTGCTAAATGAAAAATGAGAACTCCACAGAATTTACCAGCAGGATAGTTCATCCACCTCTAAGAAGGCAACATTTAATTCCATCAAAAGCAGAGCACAAGCAAAGCTTAGATTCCAGGCTCAGTAAGAAGGCAGATGAAATTCAGTTTTATGGTGATAGTGACAATCCAAAGTGCTTTTATGATTCCCTGAAAGCTGTTTATGGACCAAAAACCTATGGTGCATCATAACTACTCAGTGCTGATGGAGCCACATTGATTAGTGATAAGGACATGATCCTAGAGAGATGGGCTGAACACTTTCATAGTGTTCTCAACAGACCATCATCAATCAATGCTGAGGTCATTGACCATTCACCTCAGGTTGAAGTCAGTCCCTCCTTAGCTGAACTTCCAATTGAAGAAGAGGTTTGGAGGACCATTAGGCTCCTTTTACGTGGCAAACCACCTGGTGCTGATTCTATTCCAGCTGAGATTTACAAGGTAGAGGGACCATTGCTCATACAGATATTGACTGAAATTTTCCAGGCTATATGGCAAAAGGGGGTTATTCTTCCAGGTGTTCAAGGATGCCTCCATTGTCCATCTCTATAAGGGTAAAGGGAATAGATTGTCCTGTGACAATCACGGGGGGAATCTCTCTCTTAGTCGCTGGCAAAATTCTTGCTAGAGTCCTCCTTAATAGGCTGATCCTTCACCTGGAAGATGGTCATATACCTGAGAGTCAGTGTGGCTTCAGAAAAGGCTGAGGAAACAATCAATATGGTGTTTACTGCCCAAGAACTCCAGGAGAAATGCCAGGAGCAGAACAGAGGTCTGTACACAACATTTGTGGATCTGACCAAGGCCTTTGACACTGTTAGTCATGAAGGCTTATGGAAAATTATGTCAAAATTTGGTTGTCCAGAGAAGTTCATCAAGATTGCATGTCAATTTCATGGTGTCATGTTTGCCTGAGTTCTGGATAGTGGACAGTTCTCTAATGCCTTCCCAGTCACCAGTGGAGTGAAACAGGGCTGTGTGCTTGGTCCCATGCTTTTTAGCATGATGTTTTCAGTCATACTGACAAATGCTTTCATTGAGGATGAACAAGGCATCAAGGTTAACTACTGTACTGATGGCAAGTTCTTCAATTTGAAAAGGTTATAAGCCAAGACCAAAGTGGAGGGAGGGATGGTGCATGATTTTCTGTTTGCAGATGATTGTGCACTCAATGCAGCCTCTGAAGCTGAGATGAAATGGAGTATGGATCGATTCTCTGCTGCCTGTGCTAATTTTGGCCTAATAATTAACACTAAGAAAACACAGGTGCCCCATCAGCCACCACCACACCATTCATATGTGGAACCATTGGTTACAACAAATGGAGAAGTTTTGAATGCTGTGGATAAGTTCACTTACCTTGGTAGTGTACTTTCCAAGGATGTACACATTGACAATGAGGTTGATGCACGCATTGCCATAGCTAGCTCAGTGTTTGGGAGGCTCCAAAGAGAAGTTCAGGAAAGAAGAGGCATTAGATTGACTACCAAACTGAAGGTCTACAGAGCCATTGTGCTGACTTCATTGTTATACGCTTGTGAAACATGAACAGTCTACCAGCGCCATGCCAAGAAACTGAATCGCTTCCATTTGAACTGTCTTAGGAAGATTCTGAGGATCACCTGGCAGGATAAGATACCATATACTGGAGTCCTTGCTTGAGCTGAACTGCCAAGTATTCAAACTGTGCTTCAGAGAGGGCAGCTCTGATGCACTGGCTACGTTGTTTGAATGCAAAATGTACGCTTGCCAAAAAGATTATTTTATGGAGAACTTGCATGGGACAGGCGATCACATGGTGGCCAGAAGAAACAATACAAAGATGCTCTCAAGTTCTCTCTCAAGAAATTTGGATTTGACTGTGAAACATGGGAGACACTGGCACAGGACTGCTCAGCATGGTATGCCCACATCAGAAAGGGTGCTGTGCTCTTTGATCAAAGCAGCATTGAGACAACACAAATTAAATACAGGATGCACGAACTTGAGATATCCACCCCAAATATTTCACATGGACTATCTGTGCCCAACCTGCAGCAGATCATTCTGAGCTTGCATTGGTCTGATCAGTCAGTTGGACACACTGAAATTTCACTTTATCATGATGATGTCATTTTGGTCCTCTTCGAAGATGGACAACAACAAACAATTTTTTTGGTGTATAATTTCTGTTGTGGAGATGTTTGAGAGGTTGTAGCAATATTTAATATTCTATCATGTTGCTCATATGACCCAGAAGTAATCTCATTTTGGGGTTTGTATTCCTAATGCCTAGAGTAGTACCTAGAATTTAATAAGCTCTTTAAAAAATGCTTGTTGATTTCACAGCTATTTGAATGATTCCTGTTTTCCACAAGCAAGTCATATAAATTCTTTGGTCTTCAGTTTCCTCATCTATAAAAAAGAGTTGAGCTAGATAGTTTTTGAAGTACCTTTTATCTCTCCATCTTGTGGTGCTTTTGGGAAGGAGGAGAGAAATAGTTTTATGGAAAATATAACTTTGGTTTAGTTGATATCCCAAACCTTAATGTAATTGGGTTTAGTCAATATGCCAAACTTTAGTGTACTTTGAGTGAGGTGGATTTCTCCTCAACTCCCTTGTTCATGAAATCATAGAAAAGGTAAGTAATAAAGATAAAGTTTTAACATGTTAAACAATGTGCAAAGAGGTATCTCTACTCTTTGATACTGGCCGTTGGCTGATCAAATGTCAATTACTCAACAGGTGATCTCTAGTTTGCTCTAGAAACATAGTCTAGAAAGAATAGCTATGTGAGATGCCTGGTAGCAGAGAAAGGAGCCAGTTATAAAGGTAAAATCTGTCTCTTGAAGAGGGAATTACTCTCTTCTTTTGTCCTTTTTGCTCTTACTGGGAGGAAGAAAAAGAGGGGGAAAGGATTTCTCTTTTATTCCTTTCCCTCCCCATCAGTCACATGTTGCAGTAAGCGACAGTCATTCAAGGCAACTTTGAAGAATGTCATCTACAATTCAACTGAGAAACAGTCCTCACAGTCAAGAGCCAAACTTTAAAGAGGAACATGGCCAAGGTGTCTAATTAGGAAACACATCCCTAATGGAAAGCAATATGACAAAAGAAAGTACTGCAGGGTGAGTTTCTTTGGCCATAAATGTTCCCTACATGTGTGTCTTGTCACCCCTGTGCAATGTGTATAATGTATGTACTGGTGCTATATGTTGTTAGGCTAGAATGCGCATATGCTTTTGTTTCATATATATACACACTTGTTATTGTTCATGTTATTTCATCTCAGTAAAAGCCTTTGCTTTGAGCTAATCATGTCCTCTGATTTCTTGGAAATGTTTTGATGTTTTTGTTCATGTTATCTTATCTCAGTTAAAGTCTTTGCCTCGAGCTAATGTCTGCTAAAGAGCTTATACTTTGAGCTTTGTCCTCTGACATAATTAAAAACAAATTACCATGCCAGTGGACAATTTGTTTGTTGATTCTGAGGAGTTGCCCTGGAGGTGTTTTCACTTCACTCTGGCCAAACCTCAGTTCCAAGAGGCTGAATTTTGGGGGGGTTTTCTTAAATTGTCTTAGGAAGACAACTGCTTTACCTGGCTCCTGTTTATTTCTGCTACTCTAAGTTCACTCTGAGGTGATGTTTTGCCTTTTTTTTTGTGGAAGAAATTGGGGCACTTGAAGTTTTCTGACCTACTCTGCTATGTTCCCAGAATCCTCTAATCACCTTAGTCTTAACAGACTTAACAGTCTTAGAAATATTTTTGCTTTAAAGGGGTTAGTAAGTTATCACATACTCACCATCGATGTGAATTTACAGAATGGGATTACTTTTTAAAATGCTAATGACTGCTTTTTACATCAGGATGAGTTTTAAGCTATATTTGAGAAAGAGAAATGCTAGAAGGAAATGTTAAGCAAAATCCTCTGTGTGATTTTTTTTCTTCATTTTTCTCTGTATTGGTTTGTAAAGGTCTTCTGAAGTTTTCCACATCATTATTTTTATGGAACAAAAATATTTCCTTACATTATCATATAACATTTTATTTAAACATTCCCTGTTAGGAAGACATCCCTTCATATTCAAATTCTTTGGCATACATATACATACATATATATATATATATATATATATATATATATACATAATATGTGTGTGTGAATGTATATGTATAGTATTCTAATAATATATATATAATATCTGATTAATGTTGTATATAACTTTATTGATATGTTAGAAATATTTTATACATTATACATACACACAAATATATACAAACTTTGGTCATGTCCTAGTGATAGTTTCAAATTTCTGTCCAGAATGACTGGGCCCGTACAGTAGTTTAACAATAGTACATTAATTTTTCTATTACCTCACAGCTCCTCTAACATTTGGAATTTTCATCTTTTATCATTTTTGTCAGTCTGATAGATATGAAGTTGCTTTAATTGGTTTTTCTCTAATGATTAGTGATTTAAAGTAAATGGAAATTCGCAAATTTCATAAATCATAATCATTATTATTGATACCTTGGATTTCTTGCTTTGAAAGCTGCTTGTTCTTATCTTCGACCATTTGTTTCCTTTTTTTAATTTAATTTTTTTTAATGTTCTACAATCATAACATAAAATTTAGATTTTTAACCCCCCCACACCTACCCTCCACTACCTCCCTCCTTCCCCAAAAGGGCATACAATTCTATATAGGATCTACATATACTTTCCTATTGAATACGTTTTCACTATAGTCATGCTATGTAGACAAACTAAAATAAATGGAAGAAATCATATAACAAATCAAAACATAATACACAAACACACACTCATAAACATGATCTGCTACATTCTGCGAGTGAATTTCATAGTTCTTTCTCTGAGGGTGGAAGGCATTTTGCCTTAGAAAACCACTGGGATTTTTTTAAGTTCTTGCGTTATTACGAAGTTCCAAGTCTACCAGAAAAACTCTCGCACACTGTGGTCGTTGCTATGCACAAAATTCTCCTGGTTCTGTTCCTTTCGCTCAGCATCAGATCATATAAGTCCTTCCAGCCCTCCCTGAAGCTTCTTGTTCATCATTTCTTATGGTGCAATAGGACTCCATTACATTCATGTACCATAATTTATTCAGCCATTCCCCAATTGATGAGCATCCCCTTGACTTTCAGTTTTTGGCAACTACAAAGAGTGCTGCTATAAATATTTTTGTACATGTGGGACCCTTTCCCATTTTTATGATCTCTTGGGGATACAGTCCTAGTAGCAATATTGCTGGGTTGTGTGATTTTTTTAAAAGAAAGCCTGATAACTTTTTATTAGTTAGCTAATTTACTGCAACAACTTGAAAGAGTTGATAATGATTGTATTCAGTCAAAACTGTAATTAGTGAAATTTCTCATTAGTGAAACTTGCTTGGAAGTACAAAAACTGGGCAAATTATTAATGCTCATCTGAAAAATGAGGGATGTGGACTAAATGATATATTAAGTCCTTTGAGCTCTAAATATTGTGATTTAATTATATTGTATTAAAAAAAAAAAACAGTCTGGCTGAGGTTAGAATAAACCAAAGTACACACTCAATTGGGTATGGAAATCTATCTTAGCCTACAGGAAAGTATAGGAGGGAAGTGGATAAGAGAAGCAGGGGATAATAGAAGAGAGGGCAGATCAGGGGAAGAGGTAGTCAGAAGCAAACACTTTTGGGGAAGGACAGGGTCAAAGGAGAGAACAGAATAAATGGGGGGTGGGATAAAATGGAGGTTAAAAAAGAAATGGCAAGAATCCACCAATCACTTTCTGAAAGACATCCCAAAATGAAACTTCCAGGAATATTACAGTCAAATTCCAGAGTTCCCTGATCAAGGAGAAAATATTGCAAGTATCCAGAAAGAAACAATTTAAGTATCATGGAACTGCAATCCTTATAACACAAGATTTAGCAGCTTCTACATTAAAGGACTGGAAGGCTTAGAATATTCCAGAGGACAAATGAGCTAGGATTACAACCCAAAATTACACACCCAGCAAAACTGAGTGTAATCATGAGAGAAAAAAATGGATTTTCAATGAGATACAGAAATTTCATGCATTCTTGAGAAAAGACTAGAGTTAAATAGAAAATTTACTTTAAAATACAAGACTCAAGAGAAGCATGATAAAGGTAAACAGAAAAGGGAAATTATAAAGTTTATTAAGTTTTAACTATTGACATTTCTACATGGGATGATGATATTTGTAACTCATAAGACTTTTCTCATTATTAGGGTAGTTACAAGGAGCATATGTAGATAGAGAGCACAGGTGTGAGTTGAATATGAAGGGATGATATCTAAAAAATGAAAGTAAGGGTTGAGAGAGAGGTATGTACTGGGAGAAAGAGAAAGGCACAAGTAGAATAGAGTAAATTATCTCACAAAGAAGAGGGAAGAATAAACTTTTTCAGTGGAGAGGAAGAGGCAGGGAGGTGAGAGGCAATGAGTGAACCTTTCTCTCATCAGAATTGGCCCAAAGAGGGAATAACATACACACTTAGTTGGGCATAGAAATCTATCTTACCCTACAAGAAAGTAGATGGGAAGGGGATAAGAGAAGGGGGTGTGTGTGATAGAAGGTAAAGAAGACAGAGGGAGGGAGTAGTCAGAGGTAAAACACTTTTGAAAAGGGATAGGGTGAAAGGAAGGAGAGAATAGAATAAATGGGGGGGGGGGTTGATAGGATAGAGGGAAATATAGTTAGTCTTTCACAACATGACTGTAATGGAAGCATTTTGCAAGACTACACATGTATAACTTATATCAAATTGCTTGCCTTCTCAATAAGCGTGGGTGGGTTGGGAGGAAGGGAGAGAATTTGGAACTTATTCTACAAATGAATGTTAAAATTGTTTTTATATGTACCTGGGAAAAATAATACCAAAAGAGAGAACCAAAACTTAAGGAAGAATAATTCCTTTAAAACTAGAATTGGGCAAAGGGAAGCTAATGACATTCTAAGACATAAAGAAATAATAAAATAAAATCAAAAGAATGAACAAATAAAAGAGATGTGAAACATTTATCAGAAAAACAACTGATCTGGAGAACAAATTGAGGAGAAATAATATAAGACTAGTCAGACTGCCTGAAAATTATGATAAAAAAAAGAATCTTGATACAATATTACAAGAAATTATCAAGGAAAATTGTCCTGAAGTTCTAGAACAAAAAGGTAAACAGAAATACAAAAAATTCACTGATCTCAGGAGGAAAATTTACAGGAATATATAGTCAACTTTCAAAGTTCTCGGGTTAAGGAAAAAATATTCAAAGCAACAAGGAAAAAACAATTTCTATATCATGGAGATACAATAAGGATTACATAAGACCTAGTAGCCACCATGTTGAAGGACTGTAGGTCTTGGAATGCTATATTTCATAGAGTAAAATAGCTAGGGTTATGACCAAAGGTAACTTACTGAGAAAAGTTAAGTATAATCCTGAATTTTTCATTCAGGATTTTTCATTAAATAATTTAATTAATTAAATTAATAAAAAATTTTCATTAAATAATTTTATATTAAAGAAACATTTAAGGAACTGAAAGCCTTGGTATTTATGACAAAAACACCAGAACTTAAGGGAAAACTTGACATATAACATACAGGAGAAATACAAAGTAAACATTAAGGACCAATTAAAAGGGACTCAATAAGGTCAAATCATTTATATCTTACATATGAAAATATCACCAGTTAAAAAAGAAAGAAATGAACTAGATGTCAATGCCTATGACTATATATTGGTAGCAGTCCCCCTAATATCTTGGTGAGTTTGGCACTGTGATCCAGGACTCAAAACACAAAAGGCAGTGACTGAACCACATAACCTGCTGGGAGGGAATCCTTTATCAGAATATTTGTGTTATATCTGTCTTGTCCTGATACCAGTTTAATTGATGGAGTTTCATTGATGAACCAGTCCTCTAATATCAGTCTTACACCCATTTATTTAGAAGGACCTCAGGTTAATGAAGGAAGCTCTTACATGTATTAGTTAAATAAACTGTTGTGCAGGGTTGGGCATTTGTGGGTTGAACGTTCATACTTTAACAATAGGGAAACCATTTTTCTCCTTCTCAACCTTCCCTATGAACTTCTCAGGAAAACCTTTGTCGGATATAAGTGTTTAATATTGTTTGTAGATTCTGCTACCTTGGAGATTTCTAAGGAAATAAAGACTTCTCTTACAAAAAAAAAAAAAAAACCCAAAGAAGCAAACAAAAAACCTGCAGCCAGAGAATTTAGAATGGTGAGGAGGATTAATGAAGTTTCATATTTAAAACAAATCTCTCAGCTTTATGTAATTTCATGCTAAACTCTCCTCAAAAAAAGAAAGAAATTAGAATGTAGAAATTAGGGTATTATAAGTTAGAGACTAAATTTGTAACTGAAATGTAATTATCTTTGTTGTAAACTTACAAATTAGGGTTTAAAGATTTTTTTAAATGCTGAAATACTTTAAGGAGGAAATGAAAATGTGAGTGTCACCATAAATCTTTGGAATGGAGTTAAATGAAAGAAGAGGGCTCTATGTTTTCAGCTGCTGGCCCTTGGGAAAATTTAGATTTTGAATAAAAACCTTTATGATTATAAATCCATATTTTATTCATTATAATGTGATATCATTTATTGTGAGATAATTGTGATGTTGAGCTCTTTATGACTAGATCAGACCTTAATGGAAAATACACTTGATATCTGGCATTACTTAGAAACTGAACGAATAAGAATTCACAAGTGTAATTGCTTCTCTATACTGGTTTTTGAATGTGATTAGTATAAAATGCTACACTGAGAGATGGATGAAGTGATTGGTGATCCCACTTGGGATTTTCTTGGCAAATATAACGGAGTGGTTTGCCATTTCCTTCTCTAGCTCATTTTACAGATGAGGAACTGGGGCAAACAGGGTTAAGTGACTTGCCCACGGTCTAGTAAGTATCTGAGGTTGGATTTGAACTTAGGGATTTGAGTCTTCCTGATTCCAGGTTTGGAATTCTATCCACTGCACCACCGAGCTGCACAGATTAGCATTATGAATGATGATCAAATTAACTTTGAAATGGTTCCTGAATGGACTTTATTATAGACCTATCTCCTATAGCCTCACTCACCATTCCTTTAACTTTCTGAACTAAAGTACCTCTCCATTAGAATGTAAGCTCCTTTAGAGCAGGGACTGTCTTTGCTTCTTTACTTTTTTGTCTCCCCAGCATTTAACACAATTCTCGGAACATAGCAAGTACTTGATGCTTTTTTTCTCATAGAGAGGAATAGGGAGTAAGAGGGTACAACGAGCTCCTTAGCTTACTTTTTGCTTTGGCTCCAATTCATTTGCATCCAGAAAATCTTTTGGGAGCATCTGAGAATATTGTATCTTAACCCTCTAACAAAAGATTTTGCTTCTCTCTAGACATAGGAGTGAAAAAAAGAAAAGGCCTAATGTTGGATTGTGGGCATTCTGTCTGACTTTTGTGAGGGAAATTGTGATAGGACCACTGTATACCAAAGTTCCATCTTCTGCGCCACTCCACTCAGCATGGGTTAGGCTAGTTTTTCCCTGAAAGATGACAAAACTATCCCTCGGACTTGACTGGCCGGGTGATGTAATTTATCATCATATAGCTATGACTTCCTGGTCACTCAAGGACATAAAAAGGCTCACTTGCGTAGATTTAGGGGCTTTTAGACTTAGGAGGTACTAATATTGCTGTTATCCTACTCTGCCATGCTGACCAGGAGATGAAGAGAACTGTATCTACTCAAGCTAAGTAATTGAGTATCCTTGTTGAATATCCTTTCTATGCTATGACTAAGCAAAATTCCATTTGTTAACGACTGAATGACCTATAAGTGCTTCTTTTAGTTCTGACATTGAATTTGAACAAAAGGACAGGAGCCTGAAACAGGTGTGCTCCTAACAGGAATGTCTTATGGTAGATCTTTCATTGAATTACTTTCTTTCAACTCCTTGTGTCCTCTGGGTGACTACAGAAAATGTAAACAAGGCAGTGGATATGAACTCACCAAAAATCTTGAATGTAGGGTAAGCTATTCAAGGGATCACACATGTGAAAAAGCCCTAGATATTATATTTATAATCCTATTTCTTTCTGATTTTTCTTAGAGTCACCAAGCCTTTAGCTATCATGCTCTTATTTACACTAGTCTTTCCCACCAGTATGGACATCACTACCCTATCTTACAGGCAGCTAGGTAGAGCAGTGGATAGGATGCTGGGCCTGGAGTCAGGAAGACCTGAATTCAAATTTGGCCTCAGACATTTACCAGCTGTGTGATGCTGAACAAGTGACTTAATCTTGTTTGCCCCAGTTTCTTCATCTGTAAAATGAGCTGGAAAAGGAAACAGCAAACCATTCCAGTATCTTTGCCAAGAAAACCCTCCCAAAAAGGGTCATTAAGAGTTGGACGCAACTGAAAACTAAACAACATCCTATCTTCCTTCTCATTTTCCAAATTTATTAGATTCCTTACTACTTCCCTTTAATTGAAATTTCCTGCTCAACCCATCTTCTTTGCCTTCCTCTTTGCTTGGCTCTATTCCTGCAAGTTGATGGGGTCCTCTTCATTTCCCATTTTCTACTGTCTTTCCAGTCATCCATCGATGACCCAGCCTACTACTAATACAGGATAACCCTAAATCTCAGGGGCAGTCTCTCCACTTTTACTATGAGCTCTGGCCATAAAACTTTCCCCTGATATGTCACAGCCACTTCTCCTCCTTTTTTGTGTAAGGTGATGCCATTATACAGCTATCTAAAAAGCAGAGGAACAAAGCATCTGGAGCCAGAAGGGACTTCAGAGGCTATCTAGTCCACCTCCCTATTTTGCATTTGAGGCAACTGAGGTATAAAGAGGTTAAGTGACTCTTCCACAGATACACAGGTAGCAAAAATATCAGAGGCAGAATATGAATCCAGATCCTCTGATTCCAAAGGAGGTTCCAGAAGCTGTAAGAAAGGCACACCGAGATGATCTGCTCATGTCCTCATGGACAGCAGTAAATAAACCTCTTGCACTTTTTCATCACCTTCTGAAATCACCCTAGGATAAGGGATGCTCTGTGGATTGTCTCAGCCACTCACTGGAGATTGGCATGGCTAGAACTAAAAGTCCTCACCGAAAAGCCCTATCTTCCCGCTACATTATTCTCATTTTCAGACTAAGGAAGGTATCTAAAATTCCCCACCTCTCACAACCTGCGGTCTAGCAGCTCGCTACGGGGTGTGCGGGTAGAAGTATTTAACCACCTCTTCGGAAGGAAAAAAAGGCTCGCGTGACGCTGTTCTAAGTTTAACCTGCATTATTAATGCGTTTTCTTCCATGACTTTCTGAAGTCTAGACCACGGGCAAAGCAATGACTCAAAGCCTGCGTATCTGACGGTTTCCCGAGGTGTGCATTCTCGCATTAAAAACCGAAGAAGGGTTCCCATAGCCAGGGAGATCGAGCTCCGGCGCTCCGAAGTCAGGGCGCTCTGGGAGCAAGCCCTCACGGGTTAATGCCGAGGCCAAGAATGAGAGCACATCACCGAGACTGGGGTGCTAGCGTGGCCCGGAAGTGCCTGGGGTTCCCTGGCTTCGGCTCCGCCGAGCCCGCTCCGGGAGTTCCGCGTCTTCGTCGCTGGCGGCGGAGAGCCTGGCCCGGCGTTTCTCCCTCCATCCGTCAGGACCGCACGGGCCAGCCCCGGGCTAGGCTGTCCAGGTGAGCGGGGCGGGACACAAATACACCCGGGGGATCCCGGGGCTTGGTCTGTCCGGCTCTCCATCGCCACAGCCAGCCCCGGGCTCCGTACGGAGAGACCCACCGAGGGACCAACCTGCGTGGGAAAAAGGGAAGAGCAAAGAAAAGCCTGGCAGCCGGGGGAGGAAGGCGCTTTGTCGTCACTCGGAGGCGCCTTCGGGGGAGGGGTCGCCCCCGCCCCCCGCCTCGCCAGGTCGGCTCCCCGCTCTGGGCCCAGCCCCGGCCCTGGGCTGCCTTCTCTGGCTGGCTGCTCCGGCCGTGGGGGGTGGAAGGCTGGCTGGAAGCGTGGCATCTTCCAGCATCAGCGGAGGAGCCGAGGAGGCTCCGGGGCTCCGCTGGGCAGGTGCACCTTTTGTGCCGGGAGGAACCCCTTGGGGTGTCCTCAGAGCCTCGTAGCCTGAGAAACTGCCGCTGCTTTCCCGTTAACTTAGCTCCTCGCTCGCCCTGGCTAAAGTGCTTCTTCCTTATTTTCTTCATTTCGTTTTCTTGGGCTTACATGACAGCGGACACTGGAAAATAAGATAGAAAGCCCTTTGCCGATTCTCTCTTAGGTCTCAACTCTTCATAAAAAGTCCTTACTGAATTGCGTTCATTCACCTTGTAGCAGGGCAAATGAGTTCCGTTACTACTCATAAATGATTTTAGGTGTGTGTAAAACACAACTCCCCTAAAGCCAGTGTCCACTTGAGGACTGTGCATTTCAAAAGCTCACCTTTTATCGAGGCTGGGGACAAGCTCTTTTCTAAAACTCTTTTTAAAATGTATTCCTGGCTTTAAGCATGTAAAGCAATGTTATTCGTGCTTTCCTGTTCATAATTTATGCAGATTGACTTTATCTTCTATCCCGAAACTATCATCTGTTAAAAATAACTTTTCTTAGATTCCTACCACGCCTCGCAGGTACAGCTATTGCATTACAACAGCGTCAGTTTGTTCTAACCTGATCTTTGTCAGGATCCAGCCTTGTTCTTATCAACATAATTGTAACAAAGGTCCTTAAGTCAGTTTCATGTTACCTGTCATCTTTCTCAACTGTAATGCAACTTTCAGTGATTCCTTACTGTTGAATCTGTCCTCCATTACCATGTACATAAAGTAGCTTTTAGCAGACCTTTTCATGAATCTGTAATGATTTCTCACCTTTCAGGAATTCCCTGAAAAAGTAAAAACCCCAGCTGGAGTGAGCCTCCGTTCGGGGAACTATTCCAACTCAGAATGGCTACAGGATCCAGGGATACTGCAGCCTTGGACAACCAGACTCCTAAGGAACAGTTGAGACATCTAGCCGTGAAGATGGAAGAAGAGGAAGAACACGGCTATGTAGGGAAGTCTAGTCCACATAGAAATAGTCCCTCCAGCTGGGAGATGTATAGGCATCGCTTCAGGAATTTTTGCTACCAAGATACCCCTGGGCCTCGGGAGGCTCTGAGTCAGCTCAGGGAGCTTTGCTGCCAATGGTTGAGGCCAGAGAGTTGTACAAAAGAACAAATCCTGGAAATGCTGGTGCTGGAACAATTCCTGAGTATCCTACCAGAGGAGCTTCAGTCCTGGGTTCTGAACCATCATCCAGAGACTGGAGAGGAGGCATTGAACCTATTGGAAGATTTGGAAAAAGAGTTTGATGAATCAGGACAGCAGGTAAAAAGGAAAGGTGGTTTGTTAATACAAGTGTTACTCTACTAGTTTATACTGATCTAATTATATAAGGCAGGTTAAAGGGGTAATTTCTAAGCCTGAATGGGTGGGATATTAGTTTAGTGGTTGAAAAAACCTTGTTAATGTTCTGTTTGTATTAAGGTTATAATGAACTGTGTCCCTGAGAGGATCTCCTCCTTTCTTATTTTATGCCAGTGCTATGTTTTGCTGAGGTGTTATTTCTGGGTCTCACGGTGATTTTCTCAGAAGCAAAAATGTACCTAATTGCTTGCCTCCAGGTCCAGGCCAGTACACAGACAAAAGAAGGACTCTGGAACAAGATGACTCCTCTGAGCTCAGCCCAGGAATCCCAATGGAGTATACAGCTCCAGCCTGTGGAGACCAAACTTAAGTGTGAATCTCAGGAACTTCACTCCCTCCAAGAGAGAGGTGAGTGTTAGAGTCCTCTGAGGTCTCCCCAAAACTGAAAAGAAGTGCCCTTTTGATCAAGAGATATTCTTAATAGTGTAACAGAGACAATCACAAATTTAAGTTCTTTAAATTCATTGAATTGACTTTGAGTCAATTTTTTAGACATTTACTATATACGCTGAGATGGTAATGATATTTTAAAAATTATTCTTTTATAAGTCTCAATAATAAAATAGTACAAGAATGATGATGTGGACAATGTTGGTGAGAATTTTATTTTAGTCCTGAATGTGCATTTAACTACCATGAAGTTAACCTAACTAACTAACCTAACTTATCCTCAGTGTAGAAATCATTGGATGTCTTTTCCATGTGGCTTCTAGTAAAAACACTCCTTCCTCCTCCCATAGTTGAGAGACTCCCTAAAAAACAACATTCCAGGATATCTCTTTCCACAAGGCATTTATGGTTCAATCTGGGTATTGCATGTTATTATTCATTATTATTGTTATTATTGTTATCTGTTCTCACATGCCTGTGGTTATTATATAGCAGCTACTTGGAAGTGTCTTCCTTTTTTCCTATTTCCTTCCCCAGATTCCATACTTAAGGCCACTTCTAGAAAGCACCTGTGGTGCTACACACTTGGTGTATAATGGAGATAAAGTAAATGAAATATTTGGAAACATTTGTTTTAGGCCTTAAGAATGACAGGTATAGAAATCAGGCTTCTGGGGGTATAGTTTACAATTTGAACACACCATATGGATGCAGATATTTAATGTAAAGATTAAGGATTCTTATTTCCACCACAAGGGGAGGCTACATGACCTGGTCTTAATCAAGACTCCTTTCTTTGTTCATAGCCCTCCAAGTTCCTGCCTGCTTCCCAAAAGATATCTATAGCAACCTGGAAACAGCAGTTGTGCTTCCTACTCCAAGGCTTCAGGTGAGCTACAGCCTCACATGTCCTCACAGAGACCCTAGAGCTGCTGCTTCATCATGGTCTTGTCTTTTCCCTTTATTCCGCAACTTGTTCAGTAAACTCCCTGCAAGAAAACTTAGCCCAAGTTCTTTGGCCCTGATGCAAGAGTCTTTCAGATTTAGACTATAGATGCCCAAACTTCTTAATCACCAAATTTCTTAAATTCTAAACCAAATAGTTTTGCCTACTTAAATACCTTTGTCTTTTCTTTTAGTTTATACCTATATTAGCCTTGGAATTCTACGTAGTACAGTGGAGAGTGCCAGAGCTGGAGTCAGGGAGACTCATCTTCCTGAATTCAGATCTGGCTTCAGATGCTTATTAGCTGTGTGATACCTAGGCAAGTCACCTGACCCTGTTTTACTTCAGCCTCCTCATCTGTAAAATGATCTGGAGAAGGAAATGGCAAACCACTCCAATGTGCTTGCCAAGAAAACTCCAAACGTGGTAATTAAGAGACAGACACGATTAAAAATGACCAAAAAACAACAGCGACAAAATACTAGCCTTAAAAATATTCAGTTAAGCAAATATCTTTTCTATATTCTGGATTGCACAAGATGTTATTTTCCCTTTTGTCCATATCACCACCTTTATCTTCATACTTGATCTTTCCCATCTTCCCTGGACTGTTATGAATTCTATGGCATTTTCTATGCTAAATTCTTGGGTCTGTTCCTTTTTTTTTTTTTTTCTAGTTCTCTTTCTCCTCCTTGAGATCTTCACAGTTCTTATCACTACCATACTTTGTTTTCTGAGTCCCCTACATCACATTATCTCATTGTGTAGTTGGAAATACTTGTTCTAGATATTTACTGTTTGTGATGAGATCACATCTTACTCATCCCCTTCCTTTAATTTTGTTTTCTTGGTAAAGATAATTATTCTGCCCTTTGGTAAAATATTTGTAGCTTTATTTCTAAGCTCGTTTTCCTTCAAAGCATTCTCAATAGATCTCAGTAATGGAACAGTAGAAATTGAGTGAAGATTTCCTTGTTTCAGGGGTTGCTGAAGATAGAAGATAAAGCCTTGTCTCTAATCCCTGATAAGTGGGGACATCTGGAGCCATCTGAAGTGAACCTCTGTGGAGGTGACAGTCAGGAGAATTTTGGATACATGATCTCCTTGGGTAAGAACTTATGGAGAATTAATCTTTATTTAGATTTTGTTTTTTGATTTGCAATATTATTAGAAGCTATGGGGCCTTTTTTGAGTTAAATTTTGAATCTCTCACTTGTAGGGAATACTACAGAAGAACTTTGAGATGATGCCTTCAAAGCATAGAATTTTAGACCTAAAAAGAACCTTGTAGATAATTTAATCTAAATGTATAAAGGTTAAATGCCTTGATCATGATCATAGTGGCATTAGTGGCAGAGCTGGAATTAGAAACTAGGTCTCCTGCATCTAGTCCAGAATTCTTTTTACCACTGTTTTACTTTTGTAGAAACTGACAGCTCCTTGCTTGTGTCAGATGCTGACCAAAAAAAATTAAATTTAATTTAAAAAATTAAAGTTAGAAATGCACAGTTTTCTTATGTGTTGCCTGAATCCCCATCTTTGCTGTTCTTCTTTTCAATGTCAGAAAAAAATTATGTTTGCTTTTTTTCATTCATTCAATAAATATTTATTAATTATTGACTATACGTCTGTCACTATGCGTGGTGCTATGGATACAGGGACAGAAACAAAATAGTCTCTGCCTTCAAGTGTACAATCTACTGAGGGGAAGTAACATATACATAGAAAAACATATATAAAATATACAGAATTTCCAGGGCGGAGGACGCTAGAAATTAAGGGATGATTAGCATAGACTTTAATTGAGCTGAACCCTGAATGAAGCTAGGGATTATTTGAAGTGAAGATGGAAGTAAAAGTACATCGCAGGGATGGGAAACAGTTTGTCCAAAGGCACTAAGAGGTGCAGTACCACATATGGAGGAGCCATAAGTTATTGGGCTAGAACAGACAGTGCATGAAAGAGAGTAATATTGGCTAGAGTGAGATTGTGAAAGACAAAGAATTTATGTTTTGTTGGAGAGGCATGTTGAGCTTCTTCAGTAGAGGATATGACATGGTCAGACCTATCATTTAGGGATATTATTTTTGCAGATGAATGGACAGTGGATTGGAGGGGAAAGAATAGATTGGAGGGGAAAGAGATTGGAGGTAGCAAGAACGGTGGTCTGTTAGATTATTTCAGTGGTCTAGGCCAGTGATGTCAGACTCAAATAGAGATGAGGTCCTGTAAACCATACGTAAGATTCCCTGCAGTCTGCATATTGACTTAGAAAATGAAAAATTAAAATTATATTCTATTGTATTTTTATTTATTTTGCTAACTGTTTCTCAATTACATTTTAATCTGGTAGATTGCTGTGTGTTTGACAACTCTGGTTTAGTCTATAAATGATGAGCACTTGAACTAGGGTGCTGGCTATATGAATGGAGAGAAGGAGATAGATGTAAAGGATATTGTAAAGATAGGATTTACAAGACACAGCAAATGTGCTATGGTGGATGTGGTATGCTGATGGATATGGTGTGTAATGGTGGATATGCTGGAGGATGGTGGTGCCTTTAGCAGAAAAGGGGAAGTTAGAAAGGAGCAGAGAATATCTATGAGGGAAAGATGATTTCTATTTTGGACTTAGCATGTTTAGTGTGTTTAGAGGACATTTGTTTAGAGATATCCAATAGGCCTTCGGTAATGGGGGGCTGGAGTAAAGGAGAAAGACTAGAACTACATGCACACATCTTGGGAGTCATCTGCATATGCTGGTAATTGAGCTCCTTGAAGCTAATGAGAGGAGAGGGTCCGGGTCAAAGCACTAGCTATGTATAGGGATAAGACACAGATGGATAATCTAGAAAAGGAGACTGCTATCTTTCTCTGATCCTTATTAGTTCTCCATATTTATTCTTTGCATGGGATTTTCTTTCTGGCATCTCCATTCCCTATTACTTTGCATAGTATGTAATTTTTTTTTACAGTTGACCAGGCTCTGTTATACCTAAGCTTCTTATCTAGTATTCTGCTTAGTCTCTCAGTTACATCTTCAGCCTGAAAAAGGAATGATACAGGAAGATACAAGCTGTGCATTCTAAGTAAATATTAAAGATCTATATTCTTTACTCTCCCACATATTTTTCTTGTTATTATAGTAGCTTACTTTTATTTCACATCCTAACACCACAGTCCATATTTACAGAACACATTCACAAGACTCTGTAAAGGGTAGCATAAATATTAGGTAGTATAAATATTATTGTCCTCATTTTATGTGTGAAGGAACCCAAGGCTGCTACTTTTATAGAACATTGCCACTAGTATGCCATATTAACATTTGATGATATATTTGTTGTTTCAGATGGTGGACTAAGGAAGGATATCAGAGAAACACTTCAAAAAAAAGAACTTCCTGAGGAATCACACCCATCTTGCCAACTTAGTGGAGAAGTTCTCAGGGGTCTAGAGGGTGGAGAAGCTTATGAACAAGAAAGCAAGTTAGAAAAAAAACAGAGAAACACTACTGGAAGAAGACAGTATAAATGTGGTGAATGTGGGAAATGTTTTGCTCAAAGTTCAGGTTTGAGTAAGCATAGGAGAATCCACACTGGTGAAAAACCTTATGAGTGTGATGCATGTGGGAAAGCCTTCATTGGGAGTTCAGCCCTTGTTATACACCAGAGAATCCACACTGGAGAAAAACCTTATGAGTGTGAAGAATGTGGGAAAGCCTTCAGTCACAGCTCAGATCTTATTAAACACCAAAGAATCCACACAGGGGAGAAACCCTATGAATGTGATGACTGCGGGAAAACTTTCAGTCAGAGCTGCAGCCTTCTTGAACATCACAGAATCCATACTGGGGAGAAACCTTATCAATGTAGTAAATGCGGAAAAGCTTTCAGGCGGAGTTCACATCTTCTCAGACATCAGAGAATCCACATTAGTAATAGATTTTTTCATGATCCTGAGCATAGGGAGGCCTGTGAAGGTAAGGAAGAGGTAGAAACACAATGGGAAAATCTTGAAGGACGAGAACTACGTGAATCATTGGCATGTGAGAAAAATTTTACTGGGATCACAGGTTTTGTTGAACATCAGAGCATCCATGTAGGGGAAAAACCTTAGTATAATGAGTGTGGAAGAGCTTTTAATCAGAATTCCTACCTTACTAAATATCAAAGAAGCCACAATAGACAAAGGCCTCTCCCAGTATAGCAAGTTTAGTAAACACTAGAGTTATATTTTGAAATGCCACCTCACATTCTCTGTAATTATAGGATCAGAATTCAAAGGACCTCAGAGAACATATACTTGAACAAAAATCTCTTCTACAAAATACCTGACCAATGGCCTTCCAAATTTTGCTTAAAGATGTCAGGTGAAGAGAACTGACTACCTCCTTAGTCCACTTTTGGATAGCTCTAATTATCAGGAAGTTCTTCCTTCACTAAGGCTAAAATGCACCTCTTCTCAACTCCTACTTATAGCTGTACATGTGGACCAAATAGAACAAGTCTGATCCCTTTTCCTTGAAAAACTTTTCAGATAATTAGAAAGGTATATCTTTTCTTCTCAAGGCTTAACCCCAAGTTCTTTCAGATGACCCTCATATGAAATGATCTTCACCATCTTAGGTGCTCTCTTGACACTCTAACTTGTGTGGGGAAGCTGCAACCTGAAGGCTGCATGTGGCCTATGTAGGTCCTCAGATGTGGCCCTTTGACCGAATCCAAACATCACAGCATATGTAGAGAGTCACATGTGGCCTCAAGGCCACAGGTTCCAAACCCCTGCTCTAGCTGATCAATGACTTTCCTGAAGTATGGTACCCATGACTGAACATAATACATCAGGTGTGATTTAACCCAGGCAGAGTATATATAGTAGGATCACATGCTCTCGAAACTCTATGCCCTTCTCAATGTAGCCTGAGGTTATGTTAATGGTTATTGCATTGCCTCATTGAATTTAAAACCCACCATGTCCCCAGATCTTTTTTACACAAACTAGCAATACCTTCCCAATCTTGTACTTGTGAAAGTGATTTTTGAACCTAACGTAAGACTTTACATTTACTCCAACTGTGCTTCGTCTCATTAGAATTGGCCAACTGCAGAATGTCAGGATTTGTTGATATCCTAACTTGTTCATCAGTATGTTAGCAATCCCTTCCATCTCTGCTTTATCTGTTAATCTGATAGGCATTCATTAGATCTAGAAGAGACATTAGAAGTCACTTAGTTGAACCCTCCCTTTTTATAAATGAAAAAACTGAGACTCAGAGATATTAAGGTTCCAGGTCACACAGGTAGTAAGTAGCAAAACTGGTATTTGAGGAGAACTGGATTCTTCTGACTACATGTTCAGCATGCTTTCTATTGTGTATTCCAGCTAATCTTTTCTTCAAGTCAATGATACGCATATTAAATAATGTAAGACCAAGCACAGATTCCTGGGGCTTACCATCAGAGACTTCTTTTAATGAATTCTTAACTTGGGTTCTTTGAACTTAAAAAAAAATTGGTAACTATTTCAGCTTAGTTGTGTTTTTTTTTTTTAAATAATCCTATGTATTTTATTTGTTCATTTAAAAACATTATTCTGAGAAGGGGTCCATAGGCTTCACCAGACTGCCAAAGTGGTCTATGATACAAAAAGAGAATATCATGAAAGTCAAATGTTTTGCTATTCTACAGTATTTTCCTGATCTAGACTAGTGAACCTGTGTCCCCTTCCCCCAAAAGGAAATAAGTTTAGTTGTTCATAGTTCGGTTTTTAAAAATAAATTTTAGTTGACATCCTTTGTTTTTATATTGTACTGAATCCCTTCAACCATTCCCTCCCAGAAAGCCATACCTTATAATAAAGAATTTTTAAAAAGAAGAAAAATTTAGCCAGTCTAACATTGCAAAAGTCTGTTATTATATGTAATAGCCATTTCAGGTGTGTCTTTTCATATCTCTTCTTTGGAACCAATTTTTAACATTTTCAGTATTTTGTATTGCTGTAGTCATTATGAATGTTTTCCTGGTTTTGTTTCACTTTTCATCAGTCCCCATAAGTGTTGCCATGCTTCTCAGTATCCATCATATTCATCATTTCTGATAGCACAGAAATATTCTATTACATTTATGTACCTAAACTCCTTTAGTCCAATTCAGTGGGCATCTATTTTGTTACAAGTTATTTACTACCACAAAAGGTATTGCTTTAACTGTTTTGGTATATGTGGGGCCCTTATTTTTATCATTGATCTTTTTGGGAAGTAGAATCTCTGAATCAAAAGTATTTGTCATTTTTTTCACATAATTCCAAGCTGCTTTCCAGAATAGTTGTAATTCCAACCTCCACTAAAAAAAAAAATGTATTTCTGTGCCTATCTTTCCACATCCTCTCCAACACTAACCATTCTTATCTTTTATCATCTTTGTCAGTTTCCTGGATATGAGAGAAAGGGACTTAGGGGTGGTTTTGATTTGCTTTTCTCTTAACATTAGAAATTTGAAGGCATTCTTTCACATGATTGTTAATAGTTTGCAATTTTTCTTTTTTCATATCTTTTGACCTCCAATATATTGGGCAGTGGTTTTCTGTCATGTATTTGTGTTAATTCTCTCTATATTTTGCCTGTTACACTCATACCCAAGATATTTGATTCAGTTTTTTTTTCTGGTTAATTGCTTCCCTTCTTATCCTGGTTATGTTTATTTTTTTAAATGAAAAAAGTTTCAAATGTATGCAATTTGAAATTGTCTTTTATAATCACCTTTATATCTTGTTTGGTTAAGAAAGATATATGATTTGCTTCCCCTTTTTTTAGAGTATGATATTTAATATTCAAGTCATGTGTGCATTTTTCTTTTTGGTGGTATGTGATGTAATATGTTGGTATAAACCCAATTTCTGTCACTACTTCCAGTTTTTCCAGTAATTCTTATCAAATAGGAAGTTCTTTCTTAGGTAATTTATGTTTTCAAGTTTTATGAACACTGAGTTACTGAGTTCAGTTATTTCTCATTCTTCTTTTTATAGTCCCTTCCATTGATCTAATTTTATGTTTCTTAACCAGTACCAAATGCTAGATTGATATTTTCTAGTGCTATTGTTTCCTTCAACTATATCTCTTCATTTCCCTTAATATTCTAGATCTTTGGTTCCTCTAAATAATTTTTTAATTGTTATTTTATGTAGCTCTGCAGAGTATCCCTTTGGTAGGTTGGTTACCGTAGAGTAAGTCTGTAAACTACTACTGTAGCATTGTCGTTTTTATTATATTAACATAGCCTAGCCATGAGTAATGAATATCCTTTTAATTATTTAAGTTCTACAATGCTGAGTAGCATTTTATAATTGTATCTATGGAGATATTGAGTTGCTTTGCTGGATTGACTTCTAGGTATTTTGTACATTTTGTAGTTATTTTAAATGGGTCTTTGCCTTTCTGTTATTACTTCCTGGATTTTGTTATTGTAATATGGAAATGCCATTGATTTTTATGGATTTATATTGTAGCCTGCACCTTTACTGAAGCTACCCATTGTCTTTTTCTTTGCTGATTCCTTATGTCATCACAAAATAGGGATAATTTAATTTTTTCTTTACCTATTTTTATTTCTTTCTCTTATATTTTTGCTACCACTAGAATTTTTCTAGAACTGTTGTCATATAGCAGAAGGAAAAAAGGACATCCTTGCTTTACTTTTGTATTTATTGGGAAAGCTTCTTGTGTTTCTCATTGAATATATTACATATTTGGTTTTGGATGGTTTTGAAAATCATATTTCAAAAATCCTCTGCCTGCTATTTGTAGGGCTTTTAGCTAAAATGAATGTTGAACTTTGTAAAAACCTTTTTCTCCCTCTGTTGACATAAGCATGATTTGTTTTAATGAAGACATGCTGATTCTTTGTAATCACTACTTCCTTTTCTAAATATTCATTTAGAAATGTAGTAATGTGTTCTAGACTTACTGGGAAGTCAGGTTACATTTTCTTTTCCTTTTTTTGAAAATCAGGATATTTCCCCATCTCTAGTTTTGTGGTATGTCTTTCATTCTGCCTGGTCCAGTCATCTGCTATTTCTTTAAGTATCTTGGGATATACTTCAAATTAGGTTTGGTGACTACAATACATTAGGGACATTTTCTTACTATCTTCCTGTTTGTCTTGGGTATCAACTCTCTATTAACCACTTTTGTATCTTCTAGTCCAAATATCATTCTACATCAGGGCTTCTTAAACTTTTCCCACTTGAGACCCCTTTTCACTTTTTGGCAGTTTTCATGGTGTTATGTGGCCTGAGGGCATGCGCAGTGCGAAGCGCACATGCTTTGTGTTCAGAATCAAGGCTGCAGTGAAGTTGCAACATGGGCAAGGGCTGCCAGAAACACTTAGGATTCATAACATGTTTCATTTTGAATTATTTTTTGGTTGTTGTGCATTCAGAAACCTTTTCCTGTTGCCAAATTTTTCATAACCCACAGTTTAAGAAGGGCTGTTCTACATGATAGAGAAAATAAATGCAAAATAAGAGTTGAAAAGTTGTGGTAATACCATATAAACTCACTGTACCAGCAACCATTTCACTTCTTGCAAGAAAATTTTCAGCAGCTTCCTCATAATTAGATAAAGTCCCACATCCCCATTTATAGTCACATATTTAATATTCTATAATTAAATTTATTTCTTATCCTGTTTCTCAAATTCAATTTTATTTTTATTTTCTGTTCCAAATTCTTGCCCTCCACCCCCTGCTTCAACCTTTAGGAAGACAAGAAATATAATGGTTCATTGAATTTATCAGAAGTACCAAGTCCTTCACAGGTTTACCATATTGCTGTTAGTGTGTAAATTGTTCTGGTTCTGTTAGATTCACTTTGCATCAATTCATATAAATCTTACTGAATTTCCTTACACTATTTCTTTTTATTTTTGTATTTATTTAGTTTATTCAGCACTCATTTCCACAAGATTTTGAGTTCCAAATTTTTCCCCCACCTTTTCCCTTCCCCCCACTCAAAAATGACTTGCATTCTGATTATCCTTTCCCCCAGTCTGTCATCCCTTCTGTCATGCCAAGCCCCAACCCCTTATATGCCTGTCCCCCTAACTTTCTTGTAGAGCGAGATAGATTTCTATACCCCATTGTCTATGCATCTTATTTCCTATTTGCATGTAAAAGCAATTTTTAACATTTGTTTTTAAAACTTTGAGTTCCAAATTCTCTCCTTTCTTCCCTCCCCACATACCGTCATTGAGAAGGCAAGCAATTCAATATAGATTATACATGTGTAGTTATGCAAAACACTTCCATAATAGTCATGTTGTGAAAGAATATATTTTCCTCCATCCTATCTGCACCCCGTTTATTCTATTCTCTCCTTTGACCCTGTCCCTTTTCAAAAGTGTTTGCTTCTTTCCCCCCCTCCCCAATCTGTTCTCCCTTCTATCATCTCCTTACCCTTATCCCCTTCCCGCTACTTTTCTGTAGGGTAAGATACCCAATTGAGTATGTACGATATTCTCTCCTTAAGCCAAATCTGATGAGAGAAATATTCACGCATTCCTTCTCACCTTTCCCCTCTTCTTCTCCATTGTTAAAGCTTTTTCTTGCCTCTTTTATGTGAAGAAATTTATAGATAGAATTTACCCAATTCTGTCTCCCTTTTTTGCCTTCTCCCAATATGTTCTTCTCTCGCCTATTAATTTTATTTTTAGATATCATCCTTTTATATTCAACTTACCCTGTGCCCTCTGTCTGTACACACACACACACACACACACACACATTCCCTCCAATTACCAATTACCCCTATCACCAATCTGCCCTCTCTTCTATCATCCCTCCCTTCCCTTGTCCTCATCTTCTCTTTTGTCCTGTAGGGCCAGATAACTTTCTATGCCCCTTTACCTGTATTTCTTATTTCCTAGTAGCAAGAACAGAACTCGACAGTTGTTCCTAAAACTTTGAGTTCCAACTTCTCTTCATCCCTCCCTCCCCACCGATTCCTTTGGAAGGCAAGCAATTCAATATAGGCCTTATCTGTGTAGTTTTGCAAATGACTTCCATAATAGTAATGTTGTATAAGACTAATTATATTTCCCTCCATCCTATCCTGCCCCCCATTGCTTCTATTCTCTTTTTTGATCCTGTCCCTCCCCAAGAGTGTTGACTTCAAATTGCTCCCTCCTCCCACTGCCCTTCCTTCCATCATCCCCCCCACCCTGCTTATCCCCTTCTCCCCCACTTTCCTGTATTTTAAGATAGGTTTTCATACCAAAATGAGTGTGCATTTTATTCCTTCCTTTAGTGGAATGTGATGAGAGTAAACTTCATGTTTTTCTCTCACCTCCCCCCTTTTTCCCTCCACTAAAAAGTTTTATGCTTGCCTCTTTTATGAGAGATAATTTACCCCATTCCATTTCTCCCTTTCTCCTCCCAATATATTTCTCCCTCACCACTTAATTTCATTTTTTTAAGATATGATCCCATCCTATTCCATTCACTCTGTGCTCTGTGTGTGTGTGTGTGTGTGTGTTATCCCACCCACTACACAGATACTGAAAAGTTTCAAGAGTTACAAATATTGTCTTTCTATGTAGGAATGTAAACAGTTCAACTTTAGTAAGTCCCTTGTGATTTCTCTTTGCTGTTTACCTTTTCATGCTTCTCTTGATTCTTGTGTTTGAAAGTCAAATTTTCTTTTCAGCTCTGGTCTTTTCATCAAGAATGCTTGAAAGTCCTCGATTTCACTGAAAGACCATTTTTCCGCCCTGAAGTATTATACTCCGTTTTGCTGGGTAGGTGATTCTTGGTTTTAGTCCTAGTTCCTTTGACTTCTGGAATATCCTATTCCATGCCCTTTGATCCCTTAATGTAGAAGCTGCTAGATCTTGTGTTATCCTGATTGTATTTCCACAATACTTGAATTGTTTCTTTCTAGCTGCTTGCAATATTTTCTCCTTGACCAGGGAACTCTGGAATTTGACCACAATGTTCCTAGGAGTTTCTCTTTTTGGATCTCTTTCAGGAGGTGATTGGTGGATTCCTTGAATACTTATTTTGCCCTCTGGTTCTAGAATATCAGGGCAGTTGTCCTTCATAATTTCATGAAAGATGAAATCTAGGCTCTTTTTTTGATCATGGCTTTCAGGTAGTCCCATAATTTTTAAATTGTCTCTCCTAGATCTATTTTCCAGGTCAGTTGTTTTTTCAATGAGATATTTCACATTATCTTCCATTTTTTCTTTCTTTTGGTTTTGTTTTGTGATTTCTTGGTTTCTCATAAAGTCATTAGCCTCCATCTGTCCCATTCTAATTTTTAAAGAACTATTTTCTTCAATGAGCTTTTGAACCTCCTTTTCCATTTGGCTAATTCTGCTTTTGAAAGCATTCTTCTCCTCATTGGCTTTTTGAACCTCTTTTGCCAATTGAGTTAGCCTATTTTTCAAGGTGTTATTTTCTTCAGCATTTTTTGGGGGTCTCCTTTAGCAAGGTGTTGACCTGCTTTTCATGTTTTTCTTGCATCTCTCTCATTTTTCTTCCCAGTTTTTCTGCCACCTCTCTAACTTGATTTTCAAAATCCTTTTTGAGCTCTTCCATGGCATGAGCCCATTGAATATTTATTTTGGATGTTTGGGATATAGAAGCCTTGATTTCTATGTGTTTCCCTGATGGTAAGCATTGTTCTTCCTCATCTGAGAGGATGGGAGGAGACACCTGTTCACCAAGAAAGTAACCTTCTATGGTCTTATTTTCCCCCCTTTTCTGGGCATTTTCCCAGCCACTTACTTGACCTCTGAGTTTCCTCTCCACACCCACCTCTCCTCCAGTTCTGCCCAGCCAGCCCTTGGGGTCTGAGATTCAAATGCTGCTTCCCAGCCTCAGGGCTTTGGGCGGGGTTGGGGCTGCTATTCAGTGTGAGATTAAGTTCAGGTGCTCAGGTGGGGGCAGGGCCACCACACTGGGCTCAGTTCCCTCAGGGGGTTTATGCAAAGACCTTCAACAATGGATCCTAGCTCCTGCCTGCTTTAGGAGCCCCTGTCTGCTGCTGCCTCTGCTGCTGTCTCCTGAAGGGGCCTGAGTCATGGGGACACCCTACTCCCCTCTCAGCCAGCAAACAAGACTCTCTCACTGACCTTTGGTGTCTGTGGGTGGAGGGACCTGTGCTGCCACTGGAGATTCTGTCCCTGAAGCCTACTTGGATCTGCTCCTCTTGGTGCCGTGAGGCCAAGGCAGGGCTGGGCTCTGCTCCAGGTCTGGTGTGCGATGGACCTTTCATGTCAGTTCTTCAGGTCTCTCTGGAACAGAAATCTCCTCCACTCTGTTGTTCTGTGGCTTCTGCTGCTCCCAATTTTGTTGGCAGTTCTTCTTCACAGGTATTTTATGGGCTGTAGGTTCAGAGCTAGCATATGTGTATCTTTCTACTCCACCATCTTGGCTCCTCTCCCCAAGGTGTTATTTTCTTCAGTATTTGGGGGGGGGGGTCTCTTTTAGCAAGCTGTTTACTAGTCTTTCATGATTTTCTTGCATCATTCTCATTTCTCTTCCAAATTTTTCCTCTACTTCCCATACTTGATTTTCAAAATCCTTTTTGAACTCTTCCATGGCATGCAGCCAATTAATATTTTTCTTGGAGGCTTTAGATGTAGGAACTTTGACTTGGTTGTCTTCTTCTGAGTGTGTGTTTTGATCTTCTTTGTCACCAAAGTGAGATTCCATAATCTGAGTTTTTTTATGCTGTCTGCTCATTTTCCCACCCAAATACTTGACTTTCTAATTCTTTGTCAAGGTAGGACTCTGCTTTCAGTGGGGGAGGGAAAGTGTACTGTCCCAAACTTCAGGGATTTTGTGCAGCTATTTTCAGAGATACTTCTAGGGGTCTATCAATTTTCAGTTCTTCCAAGATGATATAATCAAAGGAGAAGTGTTTACTCCTTTCTTGACCTGTGTTCTGGTCCATGAATGACCACAGGGATTCTTTTCTGTCTTGGAAATGTGAGGAGGATTCCCTCTCTACTATATGACAAGCTCCACCATACCAGTGCTCCTTCTCACCCTTGGACCACCACTCAGGACTGTGATCTGTATCCAAGCAGGACAAAGCAAGAGAATCCTGCCTCAGCACCAGCAAAGAGATCCCCGCAGTTACCCTCTTATCATCTGTTTGATCCCCATAGCAGAAGCTCTGGAAGCAGTCACATGTGCTGCTGCTGCCATAACCTCCACCATCTGTTGGCTGTAGTTGGACCATGCTCCTCTCTCACTAGGTCTGACAGAGTTTTCCAGTTGACCTTCTATGCTGTCTTTGGCATTTGTGGACTGAAAAGTTTGAAAACTGACAGTGATTCAGTCACTGGGTCCTGCTCTAGGCCTCTCTATGCTGAACTGTGCTCAGCTCCCAGCACAGTGTAATAGACTCTTCCTGTAGACCTCCTAGGCTGTCTTGAGATGGAGGTTTGTTTCACTCCATCATTTTGTGGGTCTGCAGCTCCAGAATTTGTTTAGGGTCATTAAAAAAAAGTACATAGTTTATTTATTTTTCAGTTCTTAACATTCACTTCCATAAGAATTTGAATTCAAAATTTCCTTCCCATCTCTCCCCACTCCCCATCCCAGGACATGCACCCCATCCACCCCTTTCTCCAGTCTGTCCTCCCTTCTATTACCCACCCTTCTTCCATCCTCCTTCCTCTCTCTTGTCCTCTATTTCATTGAAATTCCATTTTTTCCTCTGAAGTATTATACTCAGTTTTGCTGGGTAGGTGATTCTTGGTTTTAATCCTAGCTCCTTTGACCTCTGGAATATTGTATTCCAAGACCTTTGATCCCTTAATGTAGAAGCTGCTAAATCCTGTGTTTTCCTGATGGTATTTCTATCATACTTGAATTGTTTCTTTCTGGCTTTCTGTTTGACCTTTTCTCCTTTATCTGGGAACTCTGGAATTTGGCTACAATATTCCTAGGAGTTTTCCTTTTGGTATCTCTTTCAGGAAGTGATTGGTGAATTCTTTCCATTTCTATTTTATCCTCTGATTCTAGAATATCAGGACAGTTTTCCTTGATAATTTCTTGGAAGATGTTATCTAGGCTCTTTTTTTGATCATGGTTTTCTGGTAAACCAGTGATTTTTAAATTGTCTCTCCTGGATCTGTTTTCCAGGTCAATTGGTTTTCCAATGAGATATTTCACATTGTCTTCTATTTTTTCATTCTTTTGATTTTGTTTTGTAATTTCTTGGTTTCTCATAAAGTCACTAGCTTCCATCTGCTCCATTCTAATTTTTAAAGAATTATTTTCTTCAGTGATCTTTTGAATCTCCTTTTCCATTTGGCAAATTCTGCTTCTTAAAGCATTCTTCTCCTCATTGACTTTTTGGACCTCTTTTGCCATTTGGGTTAGTCTATTTTTAAAAGTGTTATTCAGCATTTTTTCCATCTCCTTTAGCAAGCTACTGACTTGCTTTTCATGATTTTCTTGCTCTCATTTCTCTTCCCCATTTTTCCTCCACCTTTCTTACTTAATTTTCAAAATCATATTTGAACTCTTCCATGGCCTGAGACCACTGCATATATTTTTGAAGGTTTTGGATATAGAAGCCTTGACTTTGATGTCTTCCTCTGATGGTATGCTTTGTCCTTCCTCATCTGAAAGGATGGAAGAAAATACCTTTTCACCAAGAAAACCTTCTGTAGTCTTATTTTTTTCCCTTTTTCGGACATTTTCCCAACCAGTTACTTGACTTTTGAGTCCTTTGTCAAGTGGAGGGTATACTCTGGGGACCTATAAGTTCTCAGTTTCTTTAAGGTGGCACAGTCAAGGGAGAGGAGTTTACTCCTCTTCCTGGCCTGTGCTCTGGTCTGTGCACAACCACAAACATTCTTATCTGCCCAGGATCTGTGAGTAGTATTAGCCACCAGTTCCACCATGCCAGTACTCTTCCTCACCCCAGGACCACCACTCAGAACTGAGACCCAGATCAGCCACTCAATTCCCCCATGTTCTTTAGGCAGAGGGCTCCAAAAGTGGATGCTGCTGCTGCTCTGGCGTCAGGGCCAGAGGGCACTCCCCTCTCACCTAGGTGAAAGAGCTTTCTTACTGATCTTTGAAACTGTCTTTGGCATTTGTGGGCTGGGAAATCTGGGAACTGCAGCTGCTACCCAAGATTCTGCACCTTGAAGCCTGCTTCAATCCTGTTCCCACCATGCAGCCAATGCTGGGCTGTGCTCTGCTCTGAGCCCAGTGCAATAGGCCTTTCTAGTTTACCTTCCAGGCTGTCTTGGGCTGCAAATCTCTTTCACTCTGTCGTTTTGTGGCATCTGCTGCTCTAGAATTTGTTTAGAGTCATTTTTTTACATGTATTTTATGGGCTATGGGAGGACAGCTAGAGTAGATCTGTCTTTCTACTCCTTGGCTCCACCTTCTACACTGTTTCTTAAGGCAGAAAACTTTGTTCACATTCAAGGAGCATTGATTTGTTCACATATTGCTAAGCACTGTTATACTGTCTGTAATAGTTCTCAACCTAACTTTCTTCTCCCTGTTTTTAGTACTTCTTCCTGAGTCACAGAGAGGGTAATATTAATTCTTCTATCCTCATGAAGGGCTCTTCTTCCTGAGATTATGTCAGCCATGCTTCAGATTGTCTCCAGTCCAAAAAGTAAGATGTATCAGCAGATGACCAATTATTTAATACAAATTTTACAAGTGGTTACAAACGTATGCTTTGAGTCTTAGCCTTCCATTTAGTGCCAATCTCAAATTCTTTATGCTATAACAATATCTCTTTTTGTAACAATGGCAAAAACATTAGCAATAAGAAACCTTTTTATTTTCCATTTTGATGATCAGTTTCTTAGAGTCCCTGTTTTGTTTACTCCAAAGGTGAATTCTTATTTTTCAGTCAACTACACATAGTAGACACTGAACAAAAGAAATCAGAGATACATTACCTACCCTTAATAAACTGCCCTTCATGAACTTACTGGGTTTTTATGCATGAAAGTTTCTTAAGAAAACAATGTGTTTTGATGGTGATGTTATTTGATGGCAGTTGGCCCACATTAATAGTAGTAGTAACCTACCTATTTCACTGATTATTTCTTCCCAACAGTTCTATGTCATGAGTGAAATTCAATGAAAGTAAACTGAGGCACACTGTCTCAAGCAAGATAATAGTTTATTAGTAGGGTCTGAACCTGGTAGTGAGGTAGGTCAGTGACTTTCTTAGTTTAAATCAAAGACCCTAAGGAGAAGGACAGTTCCCTTTTATAACAAAAAATAGGACTTATTAGGCAGGGAACAAGTTATAATTGGTTGCAAGAGTTCAACATTATGAATGGAGAAATCAATATAATTGGTTACAGAATGAGGCATGGGAAACAATAAGATTGGTTGGAAATTGGGAATGAGGGACTAGCAACAACCCCCCTTCTTCCCTTCTGTGACTAAGAAATGTTCATTGTTTGGTTGATGTTCATTGCAAGGTCAGTGATGGTGGACCAGACTTCTTTGGATAGCAAATAAGATGTCCTTAAAGGATAACTTGGGGGTAAAAAGTTACTAGACCAGGTTCCCTGGTATCCACCTGCATTCCTCCAAGATAGTAGATTTCCTTGAGGCAAGAATAGAACAGTGATTAACAAGAGAATTAGATTTGTAGACATAGCTCATTGCAAGCCAGTTGAATTCCTGAATTAAGTCCAGAGATAAAGAACTATGACTTAGGCAGTTACAGGACAAAATCATTTAATTGTAAATAGCATCAAAAAATATAGAATTTGATTTTATCACTTATAAAGTACCTAATTCAAATATTATTAATCCCACTTTACAAATGAAGAAATGAGCATGAAACAGGAGAGTGTTGGAATAAAACTTCAAACCCAGGTCTTCTGATACCAACTGCATTCAACATACATTTATAATGTATTTGCTGTGTACAGTGCATTATGCCCAGCACTGGTAGCCTTTATTCTTCTGGCTAAAATAAACTATGTTCAATGAAAAATGAATAATCCTCCTGGTTGTTGCAAATAATAGAACCATCACAATGTTGTGTTTTCACAATTACTGGTATAAATGGGTTTAAATTGCAACTTGGCTCCCAGTAGAGGACTTTTGAATAAAGAGGCAGCATTATATAACGTAATTTGAATCCAGAGTTCCTACCTTTGAATCCCAACCATATTATTAACTGCCCATGTCTAGTCCTCATTTTCCTTATCTGTTATGAGAGAGGGTAGAAGATATGATCTGTAAAGTTCTGTAAGCTCTAAACCAATAATCTTATTTCTATGAAGTCAGTGCAAAGAGTTAAAAGAAGCACTCAGGAACTTTCAGCTAGGGTTATAGCAGAGGAAAATAAGCATTTGTTTATCTACCCTTAATTACTCTTCTGTGACCTGGGTTTGTGACTCAAGCTGGTTTCAAAAATCTGGACCTCTAGATATCAGTAAAGGATAAATTCCTTCCTTCCTTCCTTCCTTCCTTTCCTCCTTCCCTTCTTCCTTCCTTCTTTCCTTCTTTCCTTCCTTCCTTCCTTCCTTCCTTCCTTCCTTCCTTCCTTCCTTCCTTCCTTCCCACCTTCCTTCCTTCCTGTTTCAGTCCCCTCCATTGCTTTGGGAGAAGTCAAGTCAGGCTTCTTTCTCTACACCAAGGGCACTTGAAAGAGTAATGCTTAGTTATAAAAATGATCTTTCATTGAAAGTTTTCTTCTGTAACCATTTCATAAACAATTTTCTATATATTTCTTGGGGTAGCCAGGTGGTACAGTACATACTGTTGGGCCTGAGACAGGAAGACTCATCTTCCTGAGTTCCAGTGGGGTGATCCTGGGCAAATCACTTAATGCTGAGAAGGAAGTGGCAAATCACTCCACCATCTTTGCCAAGAAAACCCCAAATGGGGTCATAAAGGTTCAGACAAGGCTAAAATGACTGAAGAACAGTAAATATTCCTTGAGTAAAGCTTTAGGATCTTTAATGGGATAAAGGAAGTAAGATTAGATTCCAACTAATGTCACCTCAAAACAATAACAGACTGAAAATTACAAAGCCACATATTGCTTTGTAATTTTGAGTCTGTTATTGTTTTCAGGTAAGAATTCAAAAATACCTCAGTACAACTTCATCCATGTAAGTCAGTAATTCCTACCATGTCATCTGCCCCATATACTATGCCTTGTGTTCATTGTAGTTTTACTATTTCTTGTGCAGGTGCTTTGTCTCCATCATTATATAAGTTCCTGTGGTTATAAATCATGTCTTTTCTGTACCCCCTTTGTACTCCCTAGCACAATGTTAAGAGATAGTAGCTGCTCAATAAATTTTCTCAAAAACTCATTTGTAAAGTGTGAACTGAGGTATGGTCAGTCAAAAACCATTTATTAAGCTCATGGTATGTAGCAGGTACCATAATCCAAAGTACTAGGAAAGCTGAGGCCGGTACTCAAGCTCTTGAGTTCTGAGACATATTGTGCAAAGCCAGTTGGATACTGTCCCTAAGTTTGATATGAATATGGGAATACTCTGAAGTGCCAGGTCACCAGACTGTCTAAGGAGGGGCAAGTTAGTTAAGTAAAAATGAGTAAATTAAATCTCTGATGATAATTAGTAATGGGATCAGGCCAATGAGTGACTGTTTTACTTCCAACCTGAGTGAGATTGTGAGAGCCAACCTTGAACAAAACAAAACAAAGCAGAAAAATAACATAAAATCCCAAAATAGACCAAAATAAAAATAAGAAAGTATAAGAAGAGAGGTTTATTATGCAAGCAAATTCAATAAATCTTAATACGGTTTTAAATTTCCAGATTTCTTCATGTGAGGATTAAACATACAGTTTCCAGGAATAAGAATACAATACTATTCTAGTAGCATTATTGAACTATTTTGGATACTAAATGAATTTCTTTCCTATAGAAAATTTTGGACTGTAGTTCAGGTATATTGCCAGAAGTTATAATTTTGATATGGGGTTCTTAACCTTCCCTGAGACTGGAGTAGAAAATCTCTTCTGAGAGCTAAGTTTTCAGAGAGAAAGAAGTCTTTCTTTGGACCCATTGCCTTTTGAAGGACAAACTATCAGCAGTCTGCCTTACAATGGCGCTCCTCATACCCTGATTTTAAAGGGAATAAAAGAATGAAATAAGTTAACTATAGCTTAAAGTAAACAGAAAATAAAGACTAAAATTGTTGAAAATTGGTCTTTGTTTCCTTGAAACTGACTGTCCTAGTTCTGCCTTTCAGAAAAAGTGCTCTTTATCACTAAATCCATGATCCTAAGATCCTTTGTTCATATATTCCCTTTTCCTGGGATGCCCTTCTCCTATATGCCATCCTATTTAGGTCTCTCTGTCCAATGCCCAATCATCCTCAAGCCCCAGACCTTTTATGAAGCATTCCCTGATCTCCCTAGATGGAAATACCTCCATATTGTATAGTATTTTGAAAATATTTGTTATGGTTTCACTCTATCTTTCCTACCTTAGTCCTTAAGTCATGATCATATTTTATGTGTGCCCCAGCAGCACACAAAAGACTTGAAGGTTTTTGTTGAAAAAAAAAAAAGACTTCTTCTTCCCAAATCTCCACTTGTTGAAATCTTTCAGGATTGAGTTCAGTTGCTACCTCTTCCTTAAAGCTATAGACCATCTCTTCAGCCTTGAATTTCTCATGGCTTTAATTATGTTTTATTTTACTTAATTTTACTTAATTTACTTGATTGTCTTAACTCCTCTGCTAGGCTGCAGACTCTGATATCATGAATTGTCAAATTTTTTTTCCTTCTTAAAAATACCTCCTGCCTTTCTGAGTGCCTTGACCATAATGGGCTTAATAAGCATTTGTTGAATTAAAGAAAAAATCAGCAAGGGTTAAATGAAGCCATTCAAACCAAGAGAAGCTAAAATCTACCTTTAGTTGCTTTCAGAGCACCAACTTACAGCTTAGCTTTCTCATGAATACTTTATTTTTTTAATATATAATTTATTTATTTTTCAGTTTTTCAACATTCCCTTCCACAAGAATTTGAATTCAAAATTTTCTCCCCCTCTCTTCCCACCCCCACCCCAGGATAGCATGCACCCAATCTACCCTTTCCTCCAGTCTATCCTCTCTTCTATTACCTATCCCCCTTCTTCAATCCCCCTACCCTCTATTTTCCTGTAGGGCAAAAAATATTTCTGTACCCCCTTACCTGTACATCTTATTTCCCGATTGCATGCAAAAACAATTTTAGCATTTATTATTAAAACTTTGATTCCATATTCTCTCCCTTCCTCCCTCCCCACCTACCTTCATTTAGGAAGCAAACAATTCAATATAGGTCATACATGTGTGGCCACTTCCATAATAGTTATGTTGTGAAACACTAACCAAACTTCCCTCTGTCCTATCCAGCCCTCCATTTATTCCATTTTCTCCCTTGACCTGTCCTCCCACAATTGTGTTTGCTTCTGATTATCCCTTTCCTCAATTTGCTGTCACTTCTGTTATCTTCCCTCTCTTATCCCCACTGCCATGACTTCCTGCAGGGTAAAATAGATTTCCATATCCAACTGAGTGTGTGTTATTCTCTCCTTAAACCCAATTCCATGAGAGTAAGGCTCACTTATTCCCTTTCATCTCCCCCCTTTCCCCCTCTATTGTAAAACCCTTTCTTGACTCTTTTATGTGAGATGATTTGCTATATTCTACCTCATGCTTTCTCTTACTCCTAGTACATTCCACTCAACAATAAATTTTATGTTTTAGTTATTCTTCCTTCATATTCAGCTCACCCTGTGCCCTCTATGTGTGTGTATATATGATATATATATACATACCCATACATACCTACATGTATACATTATATATATATGTGTGTGTGTGTGTGTGTATTCAGTTGTTGTTGTGTTCGTCCTTCATTGCCAAAGAAGACCATGCCATCAAAGAAATGATAATATGATTTGCACTTGACTTTGTTTTGAGTGAGGGAAATCTATGCCAGATCTATGACCAGCCTCAATCCAGTGACCAGATATTCATCAGGATGACTGGAGATGACCCAGGATGCACTGGAAGATAGCTTTATGCTTGTTTAGGAAGTGTAAGGGGTCTGGAACTCTCAGATTATCAGGGTCATGATGCCCTCAGGAATAATCAGGTGGGAAACATTTCTTTTTAAAAGAACACAATGGGCAAACTGACCAGGAGGATCCCATCTTAGATTGAGCCCAGAACTGTCCCCTCGGTATTTCCTTTCCAGGTACAAACTTCACCTGTTAACAGTGGAGGATCACATTCCCTCTGAATAACTTGCGGTAGTTTTCTCAGATACTGATTTAATGCAAGCAATTATACCAAAATTCAAACTTAAAAATATTTATGATCCCAAGTGCTTTTACCTTAAGCAGCAAATTTGTATTCCCATGGAGTTGCAGTAAGTAATAAAGATTTACCAAGGCTCACATACACAAGGGATTTCATTGAAGAGCCTTCCTTCTCAAATTAAAAACTTGTCCTGATATAAAAGTCAATTGTTAAAAATCCTTTCTATCTATTACAACTTTTAAGTAAGTTCCAATCATTTTTTTTTTATGAATTATATAAGCCAAACAAATTCCTTTTTTAGGACTGATGACCTTGTCCACATGAAAGGGGCCTTCACAGTTTTACAAAATAAAAGGAACTGGCACGGATCCCATGCCTGCCAACTCCCAAACATAGAGGAGGACTGTTCTGAATGGGCAGAACCAGTCTAAATAAAATTGTTGCTCAATTTCTTTCTTTCCACACACAATGAGCCATTGACAATGTTAGGTTTTAGCATTAAAGCAGTAACTCCAAAAATTTAGTTAACAATCTTACTTACAACTTTTATAAAAGATAGCAAAATTGTTTTAGCTGTAACTTCTTTAACAGGCAAAGGTGAAGAGACCTGGTTTTCTAAATGGCAAGTACAAAACATAAGATAAGATTAGTAGGACTGATAAAATTTTAAGTAACATAACTGACTTTACGCAATTTTTCCAACATCTTTTAGTTTCAACAAAACTCAGATTACAAATCACTTTCTCTAACACCATTTCTGGATTACAGAGTAAAATAAAAATCTTAATGGTTCTAACTTTTACTCAAGAAAATTTCACATCTGTGTCCACACCTTAAAAACATTTTTGAAAGAAAAAGTTGTGAAACTGAAAGTGGAAGTGAGAGAGACTCTGGAACAAAGTCCAGTGGCACCTAGTCCCCTCCTTTCCATTTGGGAGTTCAAAGCTTTATCTCTGAGGTGTCTTTTTTCATTTTCAGATTTAGGCATTTTCCCAATTTGCCTTAGTGTCAAATAATACAACAAATTCTGACCTGTCTTAAACATCCAATTAGGAATGACATGTTTCACTTAAAATATGACCAGAATAACTACCTTTTAGTTGTATCCCATTATACAAAATCTTTTCTCTTTTAGGAGACGCATGAGATAATTAAAATGCTAGTCAATTTGCCTTTCTGATATGAGGGGGGAAATTTCCCCAATTTCTTCTTGTCTTTCTCTCCACCTTCACAACCTGGCCACAGTTAGAAGGTAGAAAGAGAGAATTTTACCAACAACTTTCCAATAATTTCCAAAACTTTTATGCTTTCCTAAAACTTCATACCCATGTTGTTCTTCTAATGGGCTTTGATTAAAGCCCCTTTAAAGCTTCACATTTTATTTCCATGTATTTCTTATGTAAAACTGCATTTAGCAGTCATATAAACTAAATAATATAAGATTAGTTTCTCTCTTTCTCTCTCCCATTCTCCTCCCTGATGCTGCAGCCATCAGAGAGAAGGGAGGAGGGGGAGGAAAAGAGATAACATTCCAAATTCCAGCTACAATGGAGCTGGCCATAATAGCTCACAAACACACGCACACAGAACATGTAAAGACAGAACACATATACAGACAATAAAAAAAAAAAGAATCCAAAAACTGAAAAAAAAATGTCAGAAATTCTCTGCACAAATGATAACTTTGGCTTACTTTCTATCACTGTGTTCCAAACATCTTTCATACAATTCAGATTTCCAACTAAGTAATCTCGTCCTTCAAGAGTGGTTTAGCTATATTGCACCAATCAGTGGGGTGTAGGGCTGTCTGAGAAATGCTGTATAGAAGAGACTGAATGTAAAGACTATGAGGTCCATAATTGATTAATTTCTTTGAGAATTTAAAATCCAGAGGGGTATGTTCTCTTATAGCAGCTCCTGGGTAATAGGGATGTGGGCTTTCTATTAATACCAATGTTAGCCTCATTTCCAAAAGTATTCCTACTCTTCTTTCTGTGGCTTGCTGAAGGACTTTTTGTACAATCCCTTCAGCCTCCTGGATTTTTTCACAAACTTGTGATCTAGACTTGTATAATGGAGGAGCAGTGGGAGGAGGAGACTCTATTTTAAATTTTTGTGTGACACGCTCTGTCAGGTCTTCCTTCTCTTTTGTACTAGAGGCTGCATCTACCTTTATTGTTTTTGTGGCTAACAGTACTTGTTTGGGTTTCTGAAGACATATTTTAAGTACATTCCCAAACTGAAAATATTGTAACAGGAGAAGCACTTGGTCTGACCTTATAATACACATTCATTTGATTGCCTACTGTTTCCCACTTTTCAAGATGTATATTCCCTTTCCTCCGGCTCCTTCGTGCCTTTCACTGCATGAATTACTTCATCTGTCTCTTTAAAACGCCTGGGCTCTAGCCTATTGCTGAAGTGAAACTAATTTCCCCGAGCTCGAAGCAAAAGTGACATTGCAGAAGAAGCAGCCCCTTCGGCTCCGGGGGTCCTCCTCTGGTCTTTCTCTATGAAGTTCTGAAAGTTGCTCCCCTACCACTTTCCATGATGCTAAGTCACAAGAAGGATTATAAACTAGCCATGGGGAGGCTTTCCTTTTGTGAAGTGGCTAGGTGTTGCCCCATGACAAGCTGTGTTAAAACGACGGTTAAACAACTTACCCCAGTGGTTTTGTTCCAAAAAACCGGTTCGCCCCAGGTGCTTCCCGCTGCCTTTGGTTATCCTGAAAAATGAAACCATGGGTGTTGGCAATTCCTGCCGTTGCTCAATCCAGGTGTGCACTTCCCTGAGCTTCTGCTCCTCTTACTCTGGAACCAAGTACTTTTTAGAGGAACCCCACGTTAGACGCCAAAATGTTAAGTTCCCAGAGATCTCATGCCTGCATGAGATCTTTCTTCCCGGCACGAATGAATGAGGCAGGAGCAAAGATGGTATGCACTCCGTTTATTCTCAGCTAGATCAGAGTATATATAGGCATCCTACTTCCATTCAAGCAAGAAGTTTGTAAATACTGTCAGCTATGCTTACGTGCTTGGCTGTTGTTATTCTTGCTCAAGATAATTGTGAAGGTTGGTAATTGCGTAGGGGTGGTCCATCACGTAAATCATGCAAGGACATGGCATCTCAAAGAGATTTCTCCTGAGGACATCATGACCCTGATAATCTGAGAGTTCCAGACCCCTTACAGAAAATAAATCTTGAGGGGCGGAGCCAAGATGGCGTAGTAGAAAGACGCACATACACATAGCTCCGAACCCACAACCCATAGAACAACTACAAAGAAGTAACTCACGGCGAATTCTGCACCCAGAGGCCACAGAACATTGGAGCGAGGGAGATTTCTGTTCCGGAGAGACCTGCAAACCTCTCGTAAAAGGTCCTTCGTGCTGCAGACTGGGCGCCGGGACTGGGAGCTGAGTACAGCCCTGCCGTGGCCGCGGCACCGAGAGGAACAGATCCAAGCGGGCTTCAGGGACGGGATCTCCAGCGGCCGCACAAGTACCTCCACCCACAGGTGACGGGGGTCGGTGAGAGAGTCCCTTTGGCGGGTCGAGGAGGGAGTGGGGTGCCCCCATGGCTCGGGCCCCCTCGGGAGACAGAAGCTGAGGGGCAGTGGCAGACCAGGGCTCCCCAAGCAGGCAGGAGCCTGGATCCATTGTTGAAGGTCTGTGCATAAACTCCCTGAGGGAACTGAGCCTGAGAGGCGGCCCTGCCCTCACCTGAGCATCTGAATTTAATCTCACACTGAATAGCAGCCCTGCCCCCGCCAAAAGCCCTGAGGCTGGAAGCAGCATTTGAATCTCAGACCCCAAACACTGGCTGGGAGGATCAGGAGGTGAGGTGGGTGTGAGGAAAATATTCAGAGGTCAAGTCACTGGCTGGGAAAATGCCCAGAAAAGGGAAAAGAAATAAGACTATAGAAGGTTACTTTCTTGGTGAACAGGCATTTCCTCCCTTCCTTTCTGATGAGGAAGAACAATGCTTACCATCAGGCAAAGACACAGAAATCAAGGCTTCTGTGTCCCAGCCCACTCAATGGGCTCAGGCCATGGAAGAGCTCAAAAAGAATTTTGAAAATCAAGTTAGAGAGGTGGAGGAAAAGCTGGGAAGAGAAATGAGAGACATGAAGTCAAAGCATGAACAGCAGATCAGCTCCCTGCTAAAGGAGACCCAAAAAAATGTTGAAGAAAATAACACCTTGAAAACTAGCCTAACTCAATTGGCAAAAGAGGTTCAAAAAGCCAATGAGGAGAAGAATGCTTTCAAAAGCAGAATTAGCCAAATGGAAAAGGAGATTCAAAAGCTCACTGAAGAAAATAGTTCTTTCAAAATTAGAATGGCACAGATGGAGGCTAAGGACTTTATGAGAAAGCAAGAAATCACAGAACAAAGCCAGAGGAATGGAAAAATGGAAGATAATGTGAAATATCTCATTGGAAAAACAACTGACCTTGAAAATAGATCCAGGAGAGACAATTTAAAAATTATGGGACTACCTGAAAGCCATGATCAAAAGAAGAGCCTAGACATCATCTTCCATGAAATTATCAAGGAAAACTGCCCTGAGATTCTAGAACCAGAGGGCAAAATAAATATTCAAGGAATCCACAGAACACCGCATGAAAGAGATCCAAAAAGAGAAACTCCTAGGAACATTGTGGCCAAATTCCAGAACTCCCAGGTGAAAGAGAAAATATTGCAAGCAGCTAGAAAGAAACAATTCAAGTATTGTGGAAATACAATCAGGATAACACAAGATCTAGCAGCTTCTACATTAAGGGATCGAAGGGCATGGAATAGGATATTCCAGAAGTCAAAGGAACTAGGACTAAAACCAAGAATCACCTACCCAGCAAAACTGAGTATAATACTTCAGGGGAAAAATTGGTCTTTCAATGAAATAGAGGATTTTCAAGCATTCTTGATGAAAAGACCAGAGCTGAAAAGAAAATTTGACTTCCAAACACAAGAATGAAGAGAACCATGAAAAGGTGAACAGCAAAGAGAAGTCATAAGGGACTTACTAAAGTTGAACTGTTTACATTCCTACATGGAAAGACAATATTTGTAACTCTTGAAACATTTCAGTGTCTGGGTACTGGGTGGGATTACACACACACACATGCACACACGCACACACACATAGAGACAGAGTGCACAGAGTGAATTGAAGAGGATGGGATCATATCTTAAAAAAAAATGAAATCAAGCAGTGAGAGAGAAAGATATTGGGAGGAGAAAGGGAGAATTGAATGGGGCAAATTATCTCTCATAAAAGAGGCAAGCAAAAGACTCATTAGTGGAGGGATAAAGAGGGGAGGTGAGAGAAAAACATGAAGTCTACTCTCATCACATTCCACTAAAGGAAAGAATAAAATGCCTACTCATTTTGGTATGAAAACCTATCTTACAATACAGGAAAGTGGAGGATAAGGGGATAAGCAGAGTGGGGGGGGGATGATAGAAGGGAGGGCATGGGGAGGAGAGTGCAATTTGAGGTCAACACTCATGGGGAGGGATAGGATCAAAAGAGAATAGAAGTAATGGGGGACAGGATAGGATGGAGGGAAATATAGTTAGTCCTATACAACACAACTATTATGGAAGTCATTTGCAAAACTACACAGATTTGGCCTATATTGAATTGCTTGCCTTCCAAAGGGAAGGGGTGGAGAGGGAGGGAACTAAAGAAGTTGGAACTCAAAGTGTTAGGATCAACTGTAATGTTCTTACCACTAGGAAATAAGAAATACAGGTAAAGGGGTATAGAAAGCTATCTGGCCCTACAGGACAAAAGAGAAGACAGAGACAAGGGCAGAGAGGGATGATAGAAGAGAGAGCAGATTGGTCATAGGGGCAATTAGAATGCTTGGCGTTTGGGGGGGGAGGGGAGAAAAGGGGAGAAAATTTGTAACCCAAAATTTTGTGAAAATGAATGTTAAAAGCTAAATAAAAAAAAAAAAAGTAAAAAAAAGAAAAAAGAAAAAAAAAGAAAAGAAAATAAATCTTAAAAGAATTCTTGACATCACACAACATTTTCTTAAATAAAACCAGAGAAACACTAGCCTAACCAATCATTTCTTCTCTATTTCAAAAGATATATATTCATTATCAGCTCTTCACTAATATAACTTCATTACAGAACATTCCCCAAATGATTTCCAGTTGTGTAGTAATATTGGGTGAAAGAGGGATACCTTCCAATAATATAATCAAAAATGTAAAGGATAAGTAAATTTATTTTGAAAAAAATTTTACAGTGATGTATTGTTATGCCTTTGTTATTTTAATTATGCATCTATGTAAATTAGGGGGTGATGTATTTGAAGGTCCTAGTCCACAAAATACAAGTGATATAATGTAACATTATTAGAATACAAAGTTACACTTAAAATGTTCCTTTGGTGGATGTAAATATAGGTAGACCCTAACTTGAAAAGTCAATTAGATCTCAAGTTACCTTGTGAATTTACTGGTTGGAACAGGGAAAGCATTTTTCCCCCTCAGAGCTAGTACTCCAAAAAAGAGTCAAATAGGAGTCCACAGAAACTTAATGGAACTACAACACAGCTGAATTCTAGTTTTGGAAAATGCATGATGATTTGGAGGCTCTCTTCTGCCACTGAAATAACAGCCTCTAGCCTGTGGTCAGAGGATCTGATACCTCTTGCCATATTCAACTGAAATTCATCAACTGGAATTCAATTAAAATTCAAGTAGAAAGATATTAAGTGCTTACCTTTAAAGCTTGTGATAGAATACAAACTTTAGACAAATCATGGTCCATGCTGTTATACAAGTGGAATATAAGATATGTGTGTAGATAACTGTGATATACAACAAAGTGTAAGAGTTTTAGAGAAGTGTAACAGAAATTTCGATGTCAAGTCTGCTGGTAAAGCTTATTCATTATAAACAACAGAGATCAGAGTAGGCCCCAAAGAGGACCTGCATTTGACTGAGGATGCGTGCAGAGGCCATGAGTCAATATCACAGGCACAGGGCAGAGGTGGGAAAGTTCAGGGCATGTTGTGAAGGACAGAGAATAGTTCAGTATAACAGGAGATTTAGTTGTAGAAAAGGGAATGATATAATTTAATTATAATTTATGGTTGTGAAGGGCCTTAAATTCCAGCTCAAGAAATTTTGTAGGGTTTAGCTCAGAAGTCATATCTTTAATGGGATCTTGATGGTCTCACAAAGTCAGAAGAGGTCTTTTCCTCCTTCAGTCTCTGACTGTATTTTCTTTGGGTGATTCTTAAGCACTTACCACATTCTTATTTGCACATGTTATTTGAGTCCCTCCGTCACCTCTTTTACTAGACTGTAATCACCTTCAAACAGGGACTGCACATCATTCATCTATGTAGTTCCAGGGACTAGCACAGTACTTCATATGTGACAGATGATTAACAATAGTTTTTGAATGAAAGAAAAAGAAATAAGTGAACAATGAAGGCAATAAATTAGTATGGGGAATATAGAGACCTACCATATAGAAAGAGTATACTTAACAAGAGACTGGAAAATGTTGTATGATACAATTCTGGAAAACATAAGGTACAGGTGCTATACAGCATTTTACTATAACTTCAAAGATGCATGTCAGAAGGTTTGGTTTTCAGCAATAATTTAGTGAATAAAGTGAAAAAGAAAAAACTCTTTGATCACTTAGAATTAGACATAACATAACTATCCAAGTGTTAATGTAGAAAATGAATTTGTAATTCACATTTAAGGCAATAGTTAAGTTCTTGCTTACTTTATGTTTGGTTTAAATAATCTGCTAAATGGTGTCTTACCTACATCATTCCTCTTCATTTTTTCTTGTAGATGATTTTCCACAGATTGCCTAAACTCAATGAATTTCGTTAATTTTTCCCTTTCAGTATTAAACTTTAAAAACATTTTTACAAGAAAAATGTTACAACAACTAAACTGGCATTTCTAAAAAGGATATTTTTCATTAACTCCAGATCCAACTGTAAATATCAGTTTATGCTTAGTTTATAAAACCAAAACAAAAATGGAAATGATTGATCTTACTTAAAATGACATAGAATTCCCTAATTTTTTAAAAATATAAATCAATGAAAGTTTTAATTTGCTTCATTATAGGTATTACTTATATTAATACTACTAATAAATTTTAATATGGTTGAAATGTGTAGTAATGAATAGAAATTGGGCCAAGTTTGCCAACACACCACACCCTGGAGGAACACTGACCTTCTCCCTTTCTCTAGAGTCAGTGGAAATGGTCCCTTTATCCCCATTCTACCGTGTGCTAGCACAACTGGCACATGTTCTAAGTATTCCTATATTGAAATGTCTATATATGTCTTCTTAGATAAGGCTATAAAGCTGTTCTTCTAATCTGTTTGTATTTGGCTAAGTGACATGCCACCTCCATAAATTTATGGTTTTTTTAATTCTCCAGATTATTAGGCACATAAATGACCTGTCCTCTTGTCAACTTCCTTTCAAGTTTCTGAACCTCTCCCTTCTCCATTGATCTTCTGTATCTTACAACGGAAGAAAGAACCCTCCTCATTCTGCTGAATTCTGCTGCCCTTTCTGCACTTGCTCCTATTTCTCCTCTTTGTGTTAAAACGTCTCCAGTGAATGATTATGCAGCTGCTCTCCTATTCTATTGATCCCTTCCCAAATCTCAAAGACTCTAATCTTTCTTCAAAGTTTTTCTTGGTACCTGACAACAATGATCCTTACCTTCACTACATTCTTTGATATTTATGTCTGAGGACCCAAAATGTTGGAAAAGTCACCTACAAATGTAGGTTTTTCATAATCTACATTTATCAGTAAATTTAGCAGTAAATTCACAAGGTAACTTGAGATCTAATTGACTTTTCAAGTTAGGGTCTACCTATATTTACATCCACGAAAGGAACATAGATCGCATACAGTGAGTATGCGATTCTAGGTATGTCTAAATTTTGCACCACTTCTCACTTCAGTTCTTTATTATTTCAGTGTTTAAAGGTGATATATTGTACAGGGACAAAGCAGGAGTTCATTAAGATTTTTTTAATTGTAGATTTTGGAGAGCTAACTGGATGAGAAAATAAGGATAAGCAACTGCAGTTCACTCACTTAGAACTATGCACTGTTAGAACAAAAAGGGAGCCTAGTGATGAGTTAGTACATCATTTTTAAAATGAGGAGACTAAGGCCTGAAGGCAGAAAACCATTTGTTAAAAGTCATATGGATGGCAAGGGGCTGAGTCGGGACCCAAAATGTTGGAAAAGTCACCTACAAATGTAGGTTTTTCATAATCTACATTTATCATATTAATAGATATTATGTATGGAAATATATACTATACATTAAATGTAGCTATTTGGCAATTGTTCTTCCAGTACAGGTGCTAACTTTGCAAATTTGCATTGTTTTTGTGTTGGGAAGAACAGGACTGGATTGAGTACCATCTGCTTTAACCTCCAACTCCTTTTTATAAATATTTACATGCATACCATTCACTTACTAGTTGTTTATTTGCTACCTTTTATTATAAATGAACTTCCTCTATTTGCATTGGCTTCCCAGTGAAACTGCATATTCCTCAGGGAAAGAGGGCATATCTTACACATAGTCTTTGTAACCTGGTCAGAACCTATCATAGTGTAATTCACACAATGGCCATTCACTTTTTGATCAAGTGTTCAATAAGAAAGAAACAGTAATTTGAATTAATTCTTACATAGTAAAAACTTAGTTATTTGAATGGTCAGGGAAATTAGACACAGAAGAAATGGTGCCAGTTTTCCCTGAATGCCAACCACGTGAGTTAACTCATAATGCCAGAGATGGACTCTAACTTACTGCTTCCTTGCTATACCTGCTAGGGTTGAGTCCACAGCTAGTTTCTCAACTGCAGCCTAAAGACAAAAGCTTTGGAAGGTTAACATTTTAATCAAAGTGGACCAAACAGAATGTGAGGGCAATGAAGAGAATGGGTGATAGGGAAGTTAATTGGGAAACAAAACTTACATCATTCCAATACTGATATCTGCAACCTGAAAACATTTCTCAAGCATACAAATATGAAAGAAAAGAAAAGTTTTCATAAGAAAGAGATTGGACTTCACAATAATTTCTTAGTTAAGACAAGTATACTGAAGTTAACCTGGTAAGAGGACTCTTTTGCAACATTAGGAGGTGTTTATCAAAATGTGCAAAGGAGTGATTATTTTTGTATATAATTGACAATGGCCTTTATGTTTTCAGAGCAGAGAAACTAGCATTTATTAAGTGCCTACTATGTGCCAGGCACTACACTAAGAGCTTTACCAATATTATCTTATTTGATTCTCAGAAGAACTCTGGGAAGTAGGTGCTATGAGTATCCCCATTTTATAGTTGAGGAAACTGAGAAAGGTTAAGTGACTTGCCTAGGATCACACAGACAGCATCTGAGACCACATTTGAAGTCAGGTCATTCTAACTCCAGGCCAGTGTTCTACCCATAATTCTACCAAAGTACCTCTAAGCAAAAAAAAATCTCACTGTCAAAAATTCTATTTTTGGCTGCTCTGGCATAGATTTCCAGGATTTCACCATTGATGATGGGTACTAGATTGAAAATGCATTTTGAAGGATATAAAAAAATATCCATTTCTGTACTTTTCGGCTGGTATAATGATAAGTACCTTACCTTTAACAACACATAAATGTGGGAAACAACCAATAATAGAGAAACGTATTTTGTAGTAATAAAGGGAACATTTTAGGAGAATTTAACTGTGAAAGTATTCTATGCTTCCCTTAGCCTTCATTATAATAATTTTAATAATAATAAAACTGGTAGTAGTAGTAGTAACAATAAAATATTTTATACTGAATTTCTCTTTTGCCATTGGGAGCCTGTGGGGAATTGAAAAGTTACAAAAAATCAGACTAGAAAAACTGAAAGTGGTTTAGTCCAAACATAGTCCAAATACTACCTTGGAGAAATTTCAATTTTACCTAAACTTTCAACTCATAGCAAAGTCAAGAAATGAACATTTAGTTAGCTTCTTCGTTCTGCCACTATGACAACAAAGATAACCATTACCATTACCACTACTACTACCACAATAATGACTGTTACTTCTACTATCAACATACTGTTAAAAGAAAGTTCTACGGAAAATAATGTGAAATAAACAACCCCTGTCCTCAAGGAATTACAATCTATTTGGAGAAACAAGACTTAGACACAGGAAATGGCAGCTTGATAACAGATATGAACACCATAAGACAATCAATATACAGTTAAATACTAAAGTATATGGTACCAGATGAAAAATGGAATCCAGAAGACTATGAAATAAATAGGACTGAAAAGTCAAAAAAGGCATGTGGCAAAAGAAACATACTTTTGGAATTCAAAAGAATCTTGGAGGTAGGGGGCGGAGCCAAGATGGCGGAGTGAAAGCAACGACTCACCTAAGCTCCTGGACAAACTCCTCTGGATATCTCTGAAAGGAGAATCTGACCAGACTTTGGAGGTGTAGAATCCAGTGGGTGACAGACTTTGACAGATTCGGAGCCCAGGTTGGACTGGAAGGTCCACGGGAAGGATCTGTTCCACAGGGGTAAGCCCCCAGTGCACAGCACAGCAGGGCAGAAGGGACCTGAGAAGCCCAAGAGGGGTGGGCGAAACCAGCGGAGCAGGAGACAGGCCAAACCCAGCCGGTGAGAGCTACTGAGCGCCAGATATCAGCGCAGCAGCCCTTGAAACCTTCAGCCTGAAGACTAAACTTCGGTAAGTCACCTACTTGAACTTTCAGGAGCTAGGATGGCGGAGTGATCAGTAAATGCTCTCTCCTCCCCCCTGATGACCATGAAAGAACCATAAAATTCTTCCCCAGATAAATCCTGGATCAGCGGGAACAGCAGAAGGGGGCAAATAGTCTCATAACACCAGAGGCTAGACAAATAGCAAAGGGGGATTCTTCCTACTGTGGCGGAGGCGATCTGGAAGGACAGACGACCCAGGGCAGAGAAAATTCGCACTGAGACCCAGGCAAGCCTCAGAGCCAGGAGACAAGCCCCAGGAGGGGCGGGAACACGCATTAGCTTCTAGGCGTGCCCCAGCCCTCCAGGGGAAAAGGGAAGACAATAGGGAAGCTGGGATCACCATCCCCTGACCTTGCCTTTGCCTCAGGTCAGCTGAGGAGATCTCCTGAGACCAGACCACCCCTCCCACACACCTAACAAGCTAACCCCAGGGTTGATCTGGGAAACAAAAAAAAAAGCCTGCTTTTAGCCTAGACACACATCAGCTCAACTTAAAGATCTATACCTTCTGACTGAAAGAACCAGAAGCTACAACACTCAGCCAACATCATGAATCGGAAAAAGCAGACGAAAAGTGAAAAAACCATAGAATCTTTCTATGGGGATAAGGACCAAAACACAAACACCAAAGAGGTCAGAGCTGAAACTGTACTTCCATCTGAAACTTCAGATGAGACTATGAATTTCTTGCAAGCACAACTAGATTACCTGGAACATCTGAAGAAGGAAATAAAAGAAAAACTGGCCAATGATTTTAAAATTATAAAAAAAGAATTCACTGATGAGAACATCACTCTGAAAAGGAAAATTGAACAAATGGAAAAGGAAGTTCAAAAATTAATTGGAGAGAATAATTCCCTAAAAGGAAGAGTTAATCAAATGGAAAAGGAAACCCAAAACCTAATTGGGAAAATTGATCAGATGGAAAAGGAAACCCAAAACCTAACTGGGAAAATTGGTCGAATGGAAAAAGAAGTACAAAAATTAAATGGAGAAAATAGCTCCTTAAAGGGAAAAATTGGTCAGATGGAAAAGGAGATGCAAAAGATAACTGAAGAAAACAATATGATGAAGATTAGAATTGGGCAGGTAGAAACTAATAACTCAATGAGGCAACAAGAAAGAATCTTGGAGGTAAGAGAGGTATTTGAGCACCAGGGTGGTGAGGAATAGCTAGATTTTGAATAGATAGCACAAATGCAGAAGTATAACTCAGCAAGAAGAAGAGCATGACTGAAGATATGGAGGTAGAAATCAACATGGTGAGATCAGTTTGAATAAATTACAGGATATTAATGAGATTATTCATCTAAGTAATTTAATTCTCAATTTCAATTTGCATGCACAATTTATATACTTACAAATTGTGAAGAAATATCATTTTTCTTTTATTCAAGTAGTTTGATTAGAAGCAAACAACTTCCACTTTTTGAATATAAAGGGATTTCTAAATATAAAGTGTGATGGAAATGATTTAGTTAGTATTGTTACTTGGAAAAACACCTCATTCTTCGCATAAGGATAGATAAACAAAATTGTGAACCACCTAAATAATGAATAAAATTTTCCCAATTTAAGAGTACAAATGGTGGAGGTTATGTCTTGATCTAAGTCAGTTTAAAAGACAGGCACAGTGTTGAGGAAATATATAATATGGGTAAAAACTAAATGTTATATTGAAAACACTTTCCATTAATCAGTGACAAACTGTTGACTTTTTGAACATATACTTTATGTTCTAGTTTGATCTATTTCCTTTTGTAGTTTTTTTCATATCTTCTAAATTATTTCCCAAAAGTGATTTACCCGCTAGTGAAGCTTCTGTAGTGGATTTTTTTTTTTAACCAGCAAGTTCTTGTTGAAGCTTTCTTACTGCAGCCTAATAGAAATATGTCCACATTATTCCTATTACTTTGTTTATAAATCAATATCACTTTATATAAGATAAATATACCTTCAAAATTAACTGAGATATATATATATAGTCACATGAAATGTAATTTCATCAACATATTCTCAGTTATGATAGATTTAGAAGTAGAAATATTCTTAGGGACTATTTAATACAATCACCTCATTTTGCAGATGAGAAAAACTAAACCTCAAAGAGGTTAAATGAGTTACAAAAGGATGTAAGGGTAGTAATTAATAGAGAAATGGAGTGGAACTTGGCTCCTGAGACTACAAAGCTTTTTGGACTATACTAGTCACCCTTCATTCAGCATGGATTAGAAGTTATCTTCCTGCCTTCTCAGTATACTCCTCCTACAGCCATGCATTCAGCCTTATTTCCCCATTAGTTCTCCTTGAAATTTATACCACCTCCAAAGACACATAGTAGCTAAAACTATTTTTGGTGCAATTCACGTGGAGGATGGGGCAATGGGGAAGGAAGAATATATAGGTTCCTATACTTTATAGAAACATTAGGGGTTTCCCTTTCCGTTTTTCAGAAAAGTTCAATACTTTATTTGAATAAGGACATCCATAAAAGATTTGTATTTTCTTTCCTCTCATAGTTTTCCCTGGAGAATGAACATATGCACTAATATGCTTGTCAGGCTTAGTAAAAACACTTGAAGGAATTGATTTGGTTTTCTGAAAGCCAAGGAAAAAAAAGGTCGCTAAGTGTACACAGTGCGGTCCAAGGTCACAGCTAAAGTGCTGTCACTTCATTTCATTTCCTGCGCTAATGTAGCAGAGCTCCCTATATACCTAGCACATATGTGTATATTTACACATAACACAAATACACAGTTGCATGTATATGGATATATAGACAGATATATACAGATATGCTATAAAATCATATTCATTTTCACTAAATAGTGAAGTAAATTATGGTACATACTACATATTAGCAAATAAAGCTAAAAAACAAAAGAAATCAAAAGTTTTCTGTCTTATTAGATAAAATTAAGTATCATGGAAAAATAAATTTAACTAAAGTCTAGCAAACATTATAAAGGATAACTATACTATTTCACAGAATCTCAATTCAGATACATCATTTAAAAAGTTGCATAACTCCTAGCACAATTTTTCAGGATTTTTCTTAAGTTTTAGCATTTCAAGTAAATTATTCTATTGCAGTATTAAAATGGAAAATTAGGCTTATTATTAGAAGGATAACTTTATCAGTATTTATGCATAAGTGGTTAACTCTATCTGAATTTATGAAAACAAAATTTCATGGACTACATAATTTCATTAAGCAAAGTGATTCATTTTATCTTAAAGATAATTTTGAAATTTTATTGTCATAATTTTATTTTTTATTTATTTTTATATTTTGTTTTATATTTTAAATTATTTCTATTTAATTATCTATATTTTATTACATTATGTTTTATTATTTTTATTCATATAATTATTAGGTTCATATTTGATTATACATGGCTATATTATTATTTTATTATCATAGTTATCATATTATTGCTTCTCATTCTCCTTTCTTATATATCAGAATTTTTTTCAGTGAAGGTTAGTATTACCATCTGCCTGTTGAAAATTCAAAATCTAAATTATCTTGATCAAAATAACTTTTACTTTCATTTTAAAAAGTACAGTGCTTATTAAATGATATCATATAAGGACCTATCTCTTTTTCTGGTTTCTCATTTTCATATTTACACATTTTGCTTTCTTAAGTGATTATATGCACTGATTATCTTTTTATTTCTCTCTTCTACCATAAGAATTTGCTTTTCAGTATCAAAACGATCTTTATTGAAGAGATCAGTTAACTGTACCTGGTCATCACTCCACACCTTTTCTTTAATGATGCCTTTGTTTGGGGCATCTTCAAGCTGTTCCTGAAGCAACATATTTTCACTCCAGATGTGGGCTAATCTTTCTTGGATAGATTCATGTTTGACAGTATGTTTGTTCAGTTTTTCTTTTTACACTTAATTTGTGTGTTCAAGCTCCTTTGCTTTATGTTGGGCCTGTTTTAATCCTCTCTGTGTGCTTTCTAAAATGAGTGTCTTTTCTCTGAGGGAATCATGTACATGGTATAAGTTCATTTTCTAAACTACTGACTTTACTTTCAGCTTTAGAGAGCTCTCGACAAAGGGCTCAATTGTTTTCCCTTTGGCTAGACAAGTCATGATTTAGTTTGTCCTATAAATGAAACCACTCACCTCTTTCTCCCTGAAAGCTACGTTCAAAGGCTAGTTTTGATGTCTGACTTTGTGCATGATCTGAATAGCAGAAGTTGGAAGGGAATTGTATGATGCAATTTCTGCCTCCAGTCTTTCTCTGTTTTGTTTTGCATTCTCCAATTTAGAGTTCAGCACCGCATTCTCAGTTGTCAGAACATTTACTTATCCACTGTACTGGGATATGATTTTTGTTAATGCTCCTTCATTCAGTTGTAATTCCTTTTGAAGCCCATCATTTGTTTCTTTTAAAACTTCAGTTTCTTCTGTATCTTGATTTTCTTTCCCATGATCATTAAATTTTATTGTATCTAGTTCTAGTTTGAGCATGTCAACTTCATAGTGTGGGATTTTATTTTTATCCAGCAGATATTTTTCTTTCTCATTGCTATCCTCAGGAACCTAAACATATAAACATAAGTTCATTTCTTGTTAACACAATTAACAGGAAAAAAATGTTACTCAAAATTAAATTGCATATTCTGAATTTTCCTTACTAATTCAAAAGAAACCCCAATGGGACAAGAAGCATTCAGAGAAAAGTAAATTGAGGGAGTTTCACTTATTTCACATTTCAGTCAGACTCAATTTTCCCAAAGAAGAGGTCTGAAAAGCACTTCATCAATCAGGAGATATGCACTGTCTTTTTAGGCCCACAAAGCTGTCTGCCTTTCAGCATATTTGATTTCCTTTGCTCTATCCATCTATACCACACTGATTAGTCATAGTGTAATGATAAAAATAACAATACCTAATATTGGCACAGGCCTTTAAGGTACTTTGCAAACTACTTTCAATACATTATTTCACCTAAGTCTTGCAACAAACACACTTCTGAGGGAAATATTCATATTATTCTCCCCATTTTGCAGAATAGGACTTAGGTTGGGAGAAGTTATTAAATACCTTCCCCATTATCACACTTAGTAAGTTTTAGTAGCAGTATTTCAATCTAGGTCTTTCACACTGGAAATCTAACACTCTTTTCCAAAAGTTATTTTCCAAATAGGTGCTGAAGATAAGCATTTGTCCTACATTGACAGTCATTATCCTGGTACAGTTATTTTAGCTCCAAAGCAATGAAGTGGTAACAGTCTTAAAATTTCCTACTAGAAGTCCTGAGAAAAATCTCCCTTCTGATAGATCTGTAGCATTTTCATTTGATCATTGATTTAAAACTTTCAGAAGTTATCTAGTCCAAACATCTCATTTAAGGATGGGAAAAGTGAGACCTGGAGTGTGGTCAGTAGATAGTAACTTATCGTTCCTTAACCATCAAATTTTAAGGAGTAATGAAAGAGGTATTGAGGCCAAAGTATAAAAAGTTTATGTTGCACTCCCATCATAATAAAACTGGTTAAGGAGCATTGGGCCCCATTCAGGACTGGTGGAAAGGGCTATATCAAAATACTTAGAAGACCCATTCTATGAGATTCCTTCTATAAAGCCAAGACAAGAGTATGAATAGAGAGCAGTTGAGTTAAATGAAGCACTCCAGTGCCCAGGCACCAAAGATTACTATGGGCTAACATCCAAATAATCTACTTCCAACCACTGTTGAAAAAAACAAATGCAAAATCCTAAATTTGGCATTGAGGAACTTGAGTTTTTATCATACTGAGCAATGATGAATGTGAATACATGAATCCTTGTAATGGATAGACTTATTTTAGAAATCTAATTGAAAGTTATTCCTGTTACAAATACTTTTGTTCCTCCTCTTTCATGGAACATATGTGAGACAATATTGTGAAATAGAACAAACTATTATCATGTGTTTTGTAATCCTTACTCTCTGCCTTTGAAAGCAAAGAAAAGTGATTTGTTTGAGATGTCAACTTCTATTGCTTGCATTCCTTTCTCCCTGTAGGGGTTAGTGACACTGATGTCACTATTTCTTATTTCTTATTCTCAGAAAGGGCAGAGGTTCTCCCTGTCTTCCTCCCTTTTCTTTCCCCTTTCTCCTCCTACTGCCTGTAGGGCTAGTTACATTTCCACACTTAATTGAGTATCTTATTCCCTCCTTGAATCAAATCTAATGAGAGTAAAGTACAAACAACAATCATCTCCCTACCTTCTTTCCCTCTATGATCTTATGTTTTTGTGACTCTTCATGTGCTGTAATTGACACTTTTCTGCAACCTCCTTTCCTCTTCTCCCATTACAATCTTTGTTCCCCTTAATTACATTTTTGTCACATCAGTTAGTTTATACCCACCGACTCCGTGCATGTCAGTATGAAGATAAAATTTTCAAGATTTTTAAATGTCACAATAAAGATAAAATATTCAAGAGTATTGTTCTACCACGTAGGGGTGTCAACAGTTTTCCCTTATTGAATAAAATGACTTTTTACAAATTTCTTTTTCCTGCTTATTTTTTGATGCTTCTATTGAGTATTATATTTGAAGGTCAAATTTCCCATGAAGCTCTGGCCTATCATGAGGAAGATCTAGAAGTCCCTTATTTCACTGAATGTTCATTTCCTTGACTGAAAGGTTGTGCTCATTTTTGCTGGGTACCTGATCCTTGGTTATAGTCCAAGCTCCTTTGACTTATAGAATATCATATCCCAATCCCTTTGACCTTTTACTGTAGAAGCTCCAAGGTCCTGTGTGATACTGACTGTAATTCCATGATATTTGAATTGCTTTTTTCTGGCTGCTTGCAGTATGTTCTCCTTGACATGATAATTCTGGAATTTGGCTACAATGTTGTTTGATTTTAATTTGGGATCTTTTTCAGGAAATGATGGGTGGATTCTTTTGATAACTAAGAGGAGAAGGAGGAAGAGGAGAAGGAGGAGACAAAGAAGAATATGACCTATGCTGGTGACATGGGCCTATTAATGAATGGGAAGGATGTTTACATTTAAATTACCATTACAGAAGGAGAACAAGAAGCAGGAGAGCAATGAAAAGAAGGGGAAGAAGGAGAAGAAGGAATAGAAGGAGGAGAGAGAGAGGTGGAAAGGGAGAGTGAAAGGAGAAGGTAAAGGGAAAAGGAGGGGGAGAGGGAGAAGAAAAGGAAGCTGCAGCAGAAGAAGAAGAAGCAGAAGAAGGAGAAGAAGAGGAAGAAGGAGAAAAAGAAGTCATCATTGTGGCTATCCATTATTTTTCTATTCATAAGTCCAGTGATCATGGAGCTGAAAGAAGAGTATGAATGCTAGTAGTGGAGAGTAGACATTTCACATCATGAATGGAAAGCAGCAGAGGAAAAAGGAGAAAAAGTCAATGCCAATGTGATAATAGCATGTGCTATTCCACTTTGCAGAAATTTCCTTACGCTTTGACGTTTGAGCTAATGTCAATAAAGATCTAGCTTCTGCTCTACATTATATGTATTGTAAAAACAAAGCCAACTTTGATGATCTATTCTAATGGACATCTGTAACAGTATGATATAAACAAATATAGAGAATCAAAATGTCCCTGTTGGAAGAGAGCTTAAAAATTCCAGAGTCCAATCTTGCACTCAGTGTAAAAATTTTGTCTGCAATATGGTCAGACACGGTCAGAAAGCTTCTACTGAAGGAAATTGTCTCACAACCAATCCATTCCATTGCTATAAATTTTTGTTTTTCTTATAAAAGTCAAAAGCTGGCTCCTTTCATCATTGGTATTACCAATCTGTTGTAGAGATACCCAAGTCAACACAACAGCTCTTCACATATCTGAAAATAGACATCATATCTTCCCTTAGTCTTCTTTGACTTAATCATTCTTAGTTCATCCATATCACTTGTCTCTGAATTTGGCTCAGCCATCTCCAGTCATCCTGACCCATATCTGGCCACTGATCCCATGTAGTTCCGGAGGACAAAGTGAAGCTGGTGACTCTCCACAGTCATTCCTTATTCAAATCCAATTGAATGGTAAGTTATGCCATCATCTTCTTGATGTCATGGTCCTCTTCAAGAATGAAGGAGATACCACAACGTCCTAGCAGTTCCAGTTGGGCAGCTCAGTTCATCTTGTCCTTTCTCTCTTCTCTTCTTCTCCCCAACATGGGGTATCATCTCCTTACTGTAGGGTGTTATGCCCAAAGGAAGGTCAATTTTCATGGCTCAAACCTACAGACTTACTGGGAATTTACTGGCTAGATTCCTTTCTTGAAGACCATGCCTTCAACCCAATTCACTCTGCCTCTGATTCAATGGACTACAGGTCCCTGCCCAAGCACAACTTCATGGTTATTTCATTTATTTATTTGTTTGTTTGTTTGTTTGTTTATTTTGCCCCTCCTGGCTTCAGAGTGAATGTAAATAGTACTTGTTTCTCTTCTGGTCAGAACCCAGTTGGATTTTTTTTTTAATTTTTATTAAAGGGGACATCCTTTGACTTAACTTTTTAACGGGCCTATTCACTGAATTGGCATCGTCTGACTCAAAGTGAGAATTTGAAAAGACTTCTGCTTAAAAGGACCAAGGTCTCCCATTGTATCCTCGGCAATCGCCAGTCATCCTGATCCATATCTAGCTAGTGGACCCAGATGGCTCCAGAGGAGAAAAATCTAACTGGTGACTTTGCACAGCCTTCCCTCCCTCCAATTCAGTTCAATTATAAGTCATGTCATCTTACTGAGGCCAAGGTCCTCTTCCAGAATGAAGGATAATTCACAATCACAACTCTTAATTTATCAATGTTCCTCTTAATATGTAGCATCCATAACCAAACATAGTCCTCTGGGCAGGGACCTTACAGCCCAGAGTTGAAAGGGACTATTAACCTCCGTGATTTAAACTGTATTATTCTACTACCATAGCCTTACTTATGATCAGCTAAAAATAACATATCTTTTTCCAAGGAACTTCTATAACCCTCCCTTCCCCCACCCTTACTTAGTAACAGCATCTATAGGGCAATGATAATTCTGCAGAGGCTGGACTTGAATCCAGGGCTTCCTGGCTAAGGCCAACTCCACCCTCCCTGTGCCAAGCTTCCTGACCCAGAGGCCAGAACGGGGAAGGGAGAATCAGGGGAAAGAGGAACCTAGGCTGCCTTTATACCAGGGCATCCACCAGATGTCACAGTACCAGCATGGTACTCTTTTTCAATATGGACTTCACACAATTATTAAAGGCTGGAAGACACTTGGCGGGTTATTGAGAACCACCTCTTCCTTTTACAGAAGAAGAACTTGAGGCTCCGAGCGGAAGTGCTTTGCCCATTTTCACAAAGGGAAAAGACATTCCAACCCAAGTCCTCCAATTCCAGATGCTCCGCCCTTTCCCATTAGGTCTCACCTTGCCCCCACCCCCGCCCCGCCCCGCCCCGTCCCTACGCATCCTGTCACAGCGTGAGACGCCAAAGAACCTCTAGCACGCGAAGCAGCCAGCCTTGGGCTCAGCCACCCTCGCGATCTTGACCTTTGGAGCCTACCAAAGAGAGATAACGGACCTGGCACCGGCGCACTCACGCAGGCTTAATTTTTCCCGTTGGGCGCATGGTCACGTGCACTTCAGTCCAAACATCTCCAGGATCGATTCCTTTCTGACTGTTGCCCTGTTCGGACGCAGTTTCTTTGGAGTCTCTGACTTTTGAAGTTTTTTGGAGAGGAGGCGAGCGCCCAGAGAAGGCTGAGTGACCCAAGGAGAACTCTTCATGAGTTCTTCCGACCATCTCCGAAACCCGCCCCCAGGATGAAGATTTTCAAAATGTTTCGAAGGAGAGGGCGCTCTCCACCTCGCTCCTCCTTCTCCTCCAGGAGGGACAGCGGGGTCCGACCGTTCGGCCCAGGTGCCGGCTACGTCAGCATAGTGAAGGACCTCGGGAAGATCCATAAAGCTGTCTCCCTGGGGGATGTGGAGAAGGTGCGGCACCTGCTGCTGCGCGGCCAAGCAAGAGTGGACGATGTGGATAAAGACAAGAGGTGAGAGGGGGGTGAGGGACAGAGAAGGGAAGGTCCCCCCGCCCCCAGGAACAGCCTAAGTCACTCCCCCTCCCCCTCCCTCCACGTGGGTGCGTGTGCCTGGGCTAACCCTTGGAGAAGCTCTTCCCTTCAGCACCTGGGACAGGGCAGGGGCAGGCTCTGCCTCCTGGAGATTGGATCCCAAGCTGGCCCCTCACCCTCCTGCCTGCCCATTTTTATGGAAGGGAAACTCCTTCATTTCTCTTTTAGCCAGCGTCCAGCTGATTTCTTCTTCCTCAGTGGCGAAGTGGGAGCAAACGATGCTCTCTTCTAGTGAAATGGTGTTTGGATTGGGCCATCATATGCGGTAGTAAGAAGTAATGCACGTTGTAGATTTCCTCGGGTGACAGTGGTGGCCACTTACATTTATTTTGGCGGTGATTTAGACTTCAGGCATAGTAACAGTAATGCGTTTTATCTTACAACTGTAGTACCTAATAATAGTACAATTTTGATTTTTGTAATTCTCCAGCAGTCACATAGCTCTCTCATTTCCGTAGGACACCTCTACACCTGGCCTCTGCAAGTGGCTATCCAGATGTTGTGTCTCTCAGTGGAGAGAAAATGCGAACTAAACCTGCGTGAGAAGCACCATCAGACATCTTTAACCAAGGTATGCACTAGTTAACCGTGCTGGTCTATGTAAAGCATTTTGATTAAGAAAACATACTTTACTAACTATTCAAATATCACTGATCAAGTTTTAGTAAACTAAATTTTTTTAGAGTATTTTTATTGTCTCTTTCTCTACATTCCATTGACAGGCAGTGCAGTGTCAGCAGGAGGAGTGTGCAAGTGTCCTTCTTGAGAACGGTGAAGACCCTAGTCTTATGGATTCCCACCACAACATTTCACTTCACTATGCTGCCTCTGGACATAACATAGAGATAGCAGCAAAGCTGCTTAGATATCAAATAGACATGGAAGCAAAAAACAAGGTAGAAGCCCACCCCTTGTGTGATTAAGTATTTTATGAGCTAAAATGTGTAAATCAGGTATTTTCCAATTCACATATTTATAGTTCATTTATTCTTGGAAGCATTTCTTTCACGAAAATACCATGAAATCATTCTGTAGTCAAAGTTCATTGGCCTTTGGAATTTTCTGATGGGAAGGGGGAACAGAGGAGGAAATTTCATTCCCATCAGATCTCCTAATGAGGAGCTTTCCTCTTTAGCGAAGTTTAGACCAGGGCCTGCTCTAAGATGCAATCTTAGAGTAGCAATTCTTAACCCGGGATCTATTAATTTAAAAAAAATCAACATTTATGGAATAGTTATTTCAATGTCATTGGCTTCCTTTGCATTCTCTTTATTTTAGGTATTTAAAAGCATTATTCTGAAAAGGTGTGCATGACATAAAAAAAATTATGAAAATTTGACTTAGGGAGTGTTCTGGAATGCTGAAATGTCAAGTCAATTCCCAGGGTCACCCAGGCAGTATGAGTGTGGCAGTAGCAGGTCTTAAATCTAGATTTTACTGACTTTGAGTTTAGCTCTCTATTCATTCCATCACAGCTCTCTCTCCAGAATTTTCTTAGCTATATTAGGTCTGCTCCCCAGAATGCAAAGGTTCCACTAAATATTTGTCTGCAATACTTTTCTACCTATAGACCTTTACTTATGATGACACAATGTTAATTTGTCATGTAGAAATGCCATAATGTTTTTAAAAATAATCTTTTAAAAATTTGTTCTATGAAGCATAAAACTGCAAAGACAGAATTTTTACAAGAGCAAATTCTTAGGTGTATATAGGTTTGTTTTTTTTCTTTCCTAAACACTATACCATTTCCTTTCTAGAGTTACTGAATAACTTCTGACTTGTAAGAAAAGTTTTATCTCTTAGTTACTACTACTCAAGAGAGAAAATAAAAAAACCAAGTATATATTAGGAGAGTTGAGAAGGGAGAGAAAATATCAAGAGAATGGCTTGCTTGCCAGTTTAATCACCTCAATGCAAGATTTTCTTGAGTTTTTGAGGTTGGTTGTACACACTTCAGGGGAATGTGTGAAGAGAGCTAGGCAGCTTTAAAACTGACCTGAGTATAGTTTTAGCTTGGCAGAGTACTGGGGAAATAAGGTTGGCTGCATGCAGACAATAAGTAATCATGACATGAAGACAGCAAGAAAGGAAGATACTCCTAAAAATAATATGAAAGTTTCTTACAAATACTGGGTTTCTGTCTCCTGATCACAAATTACTAGCTGGAAGAAATCCCACAGGCTATCTAGTTTCATTTGGTCATTTTACATATGAGGAAACTAAGACCCAAAGAGGTGAAATAATTTACTTTTGGTCACACAGAAATTAATTAACAGAAGCAGGATTTATGCCCTGCTCTTCTCATTCCAAAGTTCCATTGTAGCTTACTTCCTTAGCATGTCATTAGCAAGTTCACAGGATGTTCACAAAATGCTTTCAACTGAATTGAATCATATAAATAATTCTTGTGTACTGTAACACCATCTTTAATATGATTTTTCAGGAAGGCTATACACCACTTTTGCTTGCAGTTAAAGAAAATAACCAAGACATGGTAGATCTTTTCTTGAAGAATGGAGCAAATGAGAATACCTCAGATAGGCTTGACAGGTACAGTAATTAAAGCTTTAAAGATAAAAAGAGGTAACAATTTCTAGAGAAATAAGAACAACTTCAATCAGGGGACTCTTAGTGAACCACAGTAATTGAAATTGATCATCATTGGGAAAGGGTGAAAATGTTCACAAACATCATCTATAAAAAGAACTGATATTTATGCTTCTGCCACAGAGAAAGCCGTTCATGTGGGCATACCATCCATCGTCAATTGGTGATTTCTTTTTGCAGGTTTTGCTTTACTTGCACAGTATATAAAATTTACACAGTATATAAAATGATCTGTACATATACAATGATACAACCAATTTCTCAAGTGTCATAGTAACCCTAAATACTTAATAAACAAGAAATACCTGATAAAAAACTTTCAATTTCTTCATATTTTGTGGACTAATGAATATTAAACATAATTCTCTAATTTTATATAGTAAACAATATCTTAAGACATGTTTGGATGGACTGACATTTGGTAAAGTAATTTAGAGTTTTAAAATATACAATGGTTCATGTAGCATTGAAAGATATAAAGTTTCCACTAAGGAAATCAATGAATTGGGAATGCAGCTGAAAAAGCTAGAAAAAGAACAAATTGAAAATCCCCAAGTAAATACTGGATTAGAAATACTGACAACCAAAGGACAGCTTAATAACATTGAAATTAAGAAAACTATTGAACTAATAAATAAAACTAAAGAGTTGGTTTTATGAAAAAACCAATAAAGTTGATAAAACTTTGGTCCATTTGATTAAAAAAAGAAATAAGAAAACCAAATTACCAATATTAAAAATGAAAAGGGTTAAACTCACCTCCAATGAAGAAGAAATTAATGCAGTAATTTGATATTACTTTGCCCAACTGTATGCCCATAAATTCGATGATCTAAATGAGATGGGTGATTATTTTTAAAAATACATGTTGCTCACATTAACAGAAGAGGAAGTTGAATACTTAAATAATCCCATCTCAAGCCATCAATGAACTCCCTAGGAAAAAATATCCAGGGCCAAATGGATTTGCAAGTGAATTCTATTAAACATTTAAAGAACAGTTAATTCCGATACTATACAGACTATTTGGGAAAATTGGGGAAGGAGTCCTCCCAAATTCTTTTTATGATACAAATATGGTTTTGATACCTAAACCAGGAAGAGCCAAAACAGAGAAAGAAAATTATAGACCAATTTCTCTAATGAATATAAATGTAAAAATTTAAATAAGATTTTAGCGAAAAGAATACAGCAACTTATCATGAGAATAATACATTCTGATCAGGTAGGATTTATGCCAGGAATGCAGGGCTGGTTCAATATTAGGAAAACTATTAGCATTATTGATCATATCAACAGCAAAATTAACAGAAACCACATGATTATCTCAGTAGATGCAGAAAAAGCTTTTGATAAAATACAACACCCATTCCTATTGAAAACACTGGAGAGCATAGGAATAAATGGAACTTTCCATAAAATAAGAAAATAATAAGCATTATCTACCTAAAACCTTCAGCAGGCATTATATGCAATGGAGATAAGCTAGTTGCATTTCCAATAAGATCAGGGGTCAAACAAGGATGTATCCATTATCACCACTATTATTTAATTTGGTACTAGAAATGTTAGCTGTGGCAATAAGAGAAGAAAAAGAAATGGAAGGAATTAGAATAGGCAAAGAAGAAATGAAGCTGTCACTCTTTGCAGATGATATGATGATATACTTAGAGAATCCCAGAGATTCAAGTAAAAATGTACTTGAAATAATAAATAATAAACAACTTTGGTAAAGTTGCAGGTTGCAAAATAAACAACTCTTCTGCATTTGGGAGGACATCAGAGGAAAGCCAAAAAAGTTTTGATAAGAGTAACGTGGAACAGGTATGTAAAAATGATATTCAAATTTCTGATATTTTACTTTACTAAAAGTGCCTTTCATGCTAGTTTTATTGGAAGTTTTTCAAAACTGAGTTTACTTTTAAATGCTTTTTAAATTACTTCAGAAAATAATGCATGTTTCAGTGAACAAATAGGACTCATTTTTTGCTTGATAAACTATAGGAATCTTTAATCTGAGACTGAATACTGTTAGAAATCACCTCCTAGTGAAATATGTTCATTGTGAATGTAGAAACTTAATGATAAAGCTGGAATTTACTTCATTTCCCCCTATATATAAATGAAGACGATATATAATCAGGAAGTAACTATATGTAATAATTTTCACAAGGTTCCTAAATATTTTAGCTTCAATTAGTTAGGTAGCATAGTAGGTCGGGTCAAGAAAACCTGAGTTTGAATCCATCCTTGGGTTCCTAGCTAACTCTATGATACTGAATAAGCCACCTAACATCTGTAAAGTGATTATGAGTATTGCTTGTCTCACAAAGTGGTTGTGAGAATGCCTTTAAGTGAGACAGAAATGTTAGCCATTGTTATTATTTTAAAGTTGTTTTTTTTTAGTTTCCCCTGCTGTTATATATTTTATAGGACACAGTACAGACAGATGCAGGTGATTGTGATGACTTCACTCAGTCCTCTGATACAGCTGCAGAGGATGATGATTTACCTCCCTGAAACTGTAAGAAGGTTTTGTTATTGATTGAACAACTTCATGTTGATTGTAAGGGTAAGAACATTTTAAAATTTTCTAACAAGATAACAGTGTTAAACAGAAATCAGAGATATGTGTATACAAGAAGATACCACTGAAGTCCTATCCCATTGATACATAGTAAAGTAGAAGAGAGCCTAATCTCTGGCAGCCCTTGGCCAAGGTGAAAGGGACTATGTTGACTGCAGGGTAATAAATTGTTTCAGCCACCTTCTACTTGTTTCAGTTCAAAAAGAATCACTAAGTACCTATTGTATGCTAAATATTCAAAGTTTAGCTAAATTTCCTCATTGAGTGTGCAATCTAATAGGGGATATAGCCTACCTAGGTAACTTGAATATTAATATGTATATTTATATATATATATGTATATACATATATATATGTTTGAAAAGCACAGTCATATTGCTCTATGAGGTTCAGTGGGGGAAAGAACATTAATTTTCAAGAATAAGTAACCTGTGTATGAAGGTAGCATTTGAGTTGAATTTTAAAGAATGGGTATGAATTCAGTAGGTATAGATCATGAAAGTACAGGGAGATGAAATGACCATTTCAACTATGGAAACTGAGTAAAAAAGCAGAAAAATGACAGTGAAAACTCCAGTTTTTCTGGATAGTATATAGCAGTAAGAATTAAAAATGGAAAGTTAAGGGATTACAAATATGCAGAGGACCTAGATTTTATCTGTAGCAAGTCACTTAAACTTGGAACTTCAGTTTCTTAATCTATAAAATGCCATACTTCACAGGATTGTTGTGGGGGCTGTATTTTGTAAGCCTCTAAGTGTTATATTCCATAATGTGTGTTATTAATATTGCATGCTAGGATAAGGTGTATGAATTTTGTTTGCTTGGTTGGTAATAGGAAAACCGTTGAAGAGACTGACCTGACTACATGTATGAAGATATCAGGCAGTGATCTCTTTAATGAACAGAATAGTCAAGATACCAAAATCTTTCATAAAATGGCCCACAATGTCAACAATCTTGCCAATGTTCTACCTAATTTTTATAATTCTTCTTTCACCATGGCATGTAGGATAGTGTACTTGACACGATGCCGTGAATAGCTAGGTTCAGATTCTGCCTTATACACCTACTAATTGTGTGAATCTTCACAAGTCCGTTAACTTCTCTGTGCCTCAGGTTCTTCCTTTGCTTTGAATCTTGGAGCTTCTCATTTCTCCTAATGTCAGATTCACTTCCTGCTACAATCAGTGTAGCTACGTAGAGCAACTGGGTTTTCTCTTGTTGCCTCAATTCTGGTAAACACTGAAATATATAAAGAATTGAAAGTTATCAAGGGAAACCCAATAAGCAAGTCTGTTGAATCTGTAACTTGACATAACATACATTTCTAACTCTGCATTAGGTATAAAGTTGGCTTTCATGTCCAGCTCAGTGGTGAGGGTCCTGACGTGCAGGATGACTCGATCTCAGGCACGCAGTGATGAGGCAGGAGACAGAGATGGTAGAAGCTCCATTTATTAATAGCCAAGTGCAAGCCTTATATGCAAGTTCATCCTTACTTCCGTGCCTGCGGCAGCCTTGTGCACGATCCCCTAAGCTTATGATTTTAAAGGTCAAGCTCATGTCTGTCTTCTTGCTCAAGGAGTATGTTCTGACACCAGGAAGCCCTGCTTGGCTGTTGCAAGAGTCTGGAGGGCCGAATCAGCTAAGTCAGCTTAAGGTACTTAGGCGAGTGGGTTTGTTATAGCCTTCCCTAGCCCCTCAAGCTACTGTGGTCCTCCATAGTCCCTTACAGTTGGCTACATATGGTTCTGAAGAATAAAGGGGTAGCTACTTTGCTTAATGCTTGGAAGAATTTTTCACTTTCCTCTAGTGTTTCAGCTATATTTGGTTAAAGTTACCAGAAGTCTTGCCAATAAATAAATGAAGATGGATATTATGAATGTATGAATGTTATATATTTATTAATATTATAAATCTCTGAAGAAGAAGCAGTGTTTCCATACAACTCTTTAAAGTAAAACAAATTTATGATACTCATAAAATACTTTAATATATTTGCAATATATAGATATTAAGTATATAATCCATTTTATTAATCTTATTTGTCCCACACAGAGTACATGTCAGAATGTTTCCTTTTCACATATATTTTTCTCATATTGTGAAGAATTCTGAGCTTTCAAATTTTTTTATAAAGCAATTCATAACTTAGAGACTCTTTTTCATTGTCTATAATGCTCACAGGGAAATAGGTTATTTTCACATTCAGTGTAAATCTTTTGACAAAGTAATATTTTGCTATATTCTCAGGATTTATACATGGATATGATTTTGTCATTGCCAGAGTATTTGAATTCTAAGTATACTGTTACTGTCTTGTAGATTTTAAACTACTCATATTTTTATTGACTTGTGTTTTTCTCTGTGCAGATCTTATTAAACTTGTGATAACTGAGGATACAGCACTTAGATATGATCAATCAGTAGAATGTAAAGAAAAACATTGTCCACTACTCACCAAAAAAATTAAGAGTTTAGAAAACAAGATCTGTAGACTGCAGGAAGAATTATCAGAAGGAACACAAATGATATCTGAGTTAGAGCATCAAAAAGCAGGATGGAACCAAGAACTCCATAGCACGAGGTGTGGAACTCACAATTTTAAATAAAGCCTTGGAAGCATTTTTCTTACCATTGAAGAATTGTGACAGAGGATTTGAGGTTAGGAAGGCAAAAATACTACATCATTTAAACAATATTATGATTGAGCCGTACTGATTCATTTTTACTCTATGGATATCAGATAGAGATGCATTTTTAGTGAATTTTGAAAGCTGTAGCACAATTAGTTGTATTTTATTTTTTCAAAATGAAGTAAAAAATCCATTGAATAATCAATAGTAATGGCAAAATGGATTAAATTTTATATACATCCCCCTCTACACTTTTTACCAGAGTCATTCAAATGCATCAAAACTCAGGAATTTTGAAATAGTCTTTTCTTCTAGCTACATACAATTTATGATTCTCTTCATTGAATACAAAAAGCAAAAGGACCCAGACTACATGATAGATTTTTGATAGAACTATAATGCCCTGGAGTAACCTGGATAAAAGAAATGGGTTCCTATCTCATTTTGATGAAGACTTATATTGGGGGCAGTGAGTCCCCTACAAAGACCAGAGTACCAGGGGCAGGTCACCTGGAATGAATTCACAAACTCAAGCATTTTTGAGTTCAAGTTAAAGATTTCTTACACTTTTTAGCAGCAAGGGTTCTTAGGGAACCTGCAACCTTAGCCAGGTACAGGAAAAGTTAATTAGGATATTCTATAGTAAAACATGTGCCAAATATGCTAATTAGATGATTCAGGGTGGGATTAAGGAGTGGTTACTTCTTATAGGAACATGTAATTTTGGTTTCTACTGGGCAAGTATTTTACCCAGCATTTATCAGGAAATAGAATGAAGGAGGGGGCAACTATATGGAGATGTGGTTTTAAGCCTGAAACATCACTAAGTCAACTAGTGGTCAGCACTGACTAAGGAATACCAGACTGCTCTCATGAATATCTTGTTGGACAAGAGAAATGTAAAGGAGTGTATGTATATCCAAGGCGAGGATACATATGATTGGTCATTGAGTAGTAAATGTCATTAGGACCAAGTACACAGCCAGGTCAGCCAGCACACAGATGTTGAAACTCATGAACTCTACAGGTGCGGCTAGCTACTGTATCAGGAAATGAGATAATATTTGTTGCTAGGACAGACTGTGTCCTTGGGCTGGGGAGAAACTGCCTAAGATAGTGTTTTGAGGCTAAGGACAAATGTTATCATCAAAGAGAAATGTGATTTTAGAATTGGGGGACAAGCATATGCACCCAAGCACCCCATCAATTTCTGACACATCCTGACTTTGTGATCCTGTGCAAATTATGTAAATTCTCAGTGCCACAGGTATCTGAAACAGGTAAACTCAAAAGTGTAGAGCATGGATCAGTCTGCTTCAATATAGGGAGATTCTTGACAGTGAGTTCCCTACATGGGATCCAGTTCCCCCTAAATTAATGTTCTTTTCCTTTAGACATCCAGATGAGTATATTCAAATGGCACTTATTCCTTATTTCTACTGAATTGTCATTGAAAAAAGGCAATTTTAATCTAGGTTTACTCTGAAGCAAGAGGAAATGAAGCAAGTGATTGCAGAAATGCTATTTCCAAATATTAGACTTGAGTTAAGAAAAAAAGAACGAGGTAGTAAAAAAGTGGAGCTAAGACAGGAACTTAAATGCCCTCTCAGAACTCTGGACCTTGAACTGAAAACAGTAGCAAATCATTTGAAACAGGTGAATTGTAATTTAAAAGTCACTATCTCCATCTTTTCTTGTTAAGAATACTTATGGGTTCCCTGGGAGTGGGGAGGTAAATAATTACAGTTTTCAAGAAAGAGCTATGCTTTTTATGTCGAGTACAAGTAAGTTAGGTTCAATCATTTGTAAATATGTACATATAAATATAAAACAAAAAATAAAATTTTCCCATATTACAGCATTTGAATGTAAAATTACAATCTAAAGATTCATGGAAAAGTAAAGTGGAATTAGTACTTTTTAAAGTATTTCTCACAAGAGAGAATCAGTATGGTGTAGGGAATAGAACTAGCCTCAAATCCGAGAAGATCTGGGTTCAAATGTTGCCACGGAGTTCATCTCACCTGACCCTTGGCCAGAGGTTTCAAATTCCCCCAAATCTGTCCACAAAACTCAATACTGGGGGAATCTATTTGACACCAATGCTCTATCCTCAGCTTCCATAGGAATATAAGTTCCAGAGAACTCCTCTCCATTTATAGAGAGTTTCCTTACCTGAAAATTCTTGACTATTGAAATTGCCAGGTCATTCCCTTTTTCTCTTCCTTTCATTACACTCTAGTACAAATCCTTTAGTCTGTCAGAGTAGTTTATTGTTCTCTAGGATCTTTATCTTTTGCTTATTTACTTATCAATTTACTTAAAATTATGCAAACCTTTTTACATGGAGTAAAGGTAAAGTCTTAATAAGTCAGAGCACTGAACTGAACCTATTAAAGAGATGAAATTCAGTAAGGAAGAATGTAAAATTATATAATTAGATACAAAAATAGTTTCATATGTATAAGTTGGGGGAAATAAGATTAGGTAGGATTTTGTCTGAAAAGATGCAGGAATCTTAGTTCTAAGCTGAAGCTGAGTTAGTGCTGTTATTTGACAACCCAAAAGCTAGTGTAATTTTGCATCCCATTCAGAGAATCATAACTTTCAAAACAGAGAAGGTGAAAATACCTCTGTGCTCTGAAGTGAATAGACTTGGCTTGTCCTGTTTAACTCGTTTGTGGCTCCCACAGAATTATGCTAGCTAGTAAGCAGGATGACAAACAGGATGAGGAAGGGCCTTGGGGTTGATGATTTGTGAGGATCTGTTAAAGGAACTAGAGATATTGATCCTTCTGTCTTCAAGTTTTTGAAAGACTGTCATGTGGAAAAAGGATGAAACTTGCTCTGCTTCAGCCTGAGGGACAGAGCTAAGAGCAATGGATCAGAGTTGCAAAGATGTACATTTTTAAGATTCATGTCAGGAAAAAATTGTTAACAAACAGAACCAGAACCATCCATAAATAGAATGAGTTCACTTGAGAGATGGTGGCCAACCCCACCCGTGAAGACCCCAAGCTGAGGCTTGTAAGAGTTAGGTACTTTACCCGGGATATGGATTGCACTAAGTAGTGGTGGAGGTTCCTTTCCAGCTTGGAAATGCCTTCCTTCTTGTTGCTTTTCATTTTCAGTAGCCTGCTTTTCTTTTAATATTTAAAGCTATTTTCTGTTCTTTTTCAGATTCTATATTCATTAAAGGTAAAATGTTGTTGCTGACTTTTGAAGGAAAAAGATAATTTAAAATTTAATGAAATTGTTGTCTCCAGGATGAGGAAGAACTAAATGAAACTCAGACAACTTTTTCTGGAGCTGAATGCCAGAGCTCTACAAGGAGGAATTCTGAATAATCCTCTTTGGAAGCAGAAAGAAAAAGAAGTAGGTGCTTCCAAAATCACTCAGACTTCTGGAGGTATTCACTTTGGTCATTTTCAAATCTAACTACATATTTTAAAAGTCAGGATTTCTGTTCTTCATTTTGGGACATATTTGTCATCCTCAGTCCCATCCATCTGTCTGCAACAGACAAGTCAGGACACACCTGGTGATCAAAATCCTCATATGCTGTTTGTTTTGCTTGGTTGTTTCTTTTTTTTCATTGAATGGTCACTCCTAAGGCCCAACTGTACTTCTACTGAAAAAATCCCTGGTTCTCAGTAGTGCCTCTGCCCTTTCTGGACATAGGAAAGGGGTGGCTCATCAGTGTCACTAACTCCTAAGTTAGTGGGAGAAAGGAATGCAACCAGGAAGAACCACTTTTCTTCCTTGTTTAAATGATTTCATCTGTTTGCCCTTTTCAGGGCAGAGAGTAAGGGTTACAAAATATATGTTAATAGTTTGCTCTATTTCACTTTGTTATCTCACTCATGTTCCATGAAAGAGAAGCAATAAAATTATTTGCCACAGGAAAAAATTTCACTTAGCTTTCTGATATATGGCTCTATCCATGATCTGGATTCCTACATTCCTTCAAATTCATCATTGCTCAGCATGATAGAAATATATGTTCATCAAATGCCAAATTTTTCATTTTCATATTTTTTTAAACAATTGTTTGAAGTAAATCGTTTGGGTTGTTGGCCCTTAGTAATCCTTTCTTGCCTGTGCACTGGAATGCTTCTCAGTTGTTACCTCCTCATACCCTCCTGCTGGCTTTCTAGAAAGGATACCACATATAAATCTTTCCACCAGTCCTGAATGGGGCCCAATGCTCATGGACCAGTTTTACTATGATGAGAGTGCAATATCCAGTTTTTCTACTTTGGTCTTGTGTGGTGTACTAGATCCGTACCTAAAAATTTATGAAATAAAGAAGCATCTCGAGGTAAGAAGAGAAAGTGTTTATTCAGTTCTCCAGAGAAAGTACAGACTAGTGGAATGAGGCAACTCACAAAGAACAAAGCATTATTATATACCCTAATGCAGAGAATTGAGCCCTCCACCATCCCTCATCTCCATTGACTGGGAGGCAGGCTTAAAATCTGGGCTAAAAAGCTAGACAAGGAAACCAGGAAGTTAAGCACAATCAATCCAGACATATACCTCCTTATTTGGCAACTAGCTAACTAACTAACTGCAGATGTGACAGAAGTATATAAAGTGAGGTGAAATGGAGGGGGTTCTTGGAGCAGGGAATTAACGATTCCTTACTTGGCAAACTTAATGAGGACGTGGAAGTAATATTAAAATCGATGGGAAAGAGTTGGATTCCACAGATTGTGTCCTTATTTGGTAAAACTCTAGTGCTGAGATAGCACTAATAGAAAGGAGGGAGGGTGCCTAGTGCCCTTAGTCCCTGAATTCCTGGAAGCAAGGTGTCCAAATCCCTGCAAGCTTAAAATACAAATAAGCTTTCATTCTAAAAATAAAATCTACTATTTTCCTGCTACATGAAGTCTTCACAAGGTCCTTATCTCACTCAGCCTCAATAATTCTTTCCATTCCCTTACAATATGATGATTAAAGCTAGGTTACCCTCACTAGGAGACCACACTCCAGGTTTCACTTTTCCCATCGCTAAAATGAGAGGTTTTGACTAGATAACTTCTAAAAGTTTTAAATCAATGATGCTATGAAAATGCTACAGATGTATTAGAAAATAAATTATTCTTAGGACTTCCACTAAGAAATTTAAGACTTATCACTTTATTGTTCCAGAGGTAAGATAATTGTACCAGGACAATGACTCTAAATGTAAGACAAATGCTTATCTTCAACACCTAAGAGGAAATTAGCTAATGGAAAGCATGCTAGATTTGGAGTCTGAAGAGTCCTGGACTATTTCCTAACCTAAGTCCTAATCTGTAAAATAGTGAGAATAATATAAATATTTCTCTCATAAGGGTGTTGCAAGGCTTAGGTGAGATAATGTATGAGAAGAACTTTGTAAAATACCTTAAAACGCAATGTGTCATGAAGACTTCAGAGAGGCCTGGAAGGACTTATATGAACTGATGCTGAGTGAATGGAGCAGAACCAGGAAAACTTTGTACAGAAGAACAACCAGTGTGTGCAAGGAAATTTTCTGGTAGACTTAGTACTTCATTGCAATGCAAGGACTTAAAAAATTCCCAATGGACACTTGAAGCAAAATGCCTTCCACATCCTGAGAAAGAAGTGTGGAATTTCATCAGAGAATGAAGCAGACCATTTTCTTTTCTGTTCTGTTTTGTTTTATGGTTTCTCCCATTCACTTTAGTTCTTCTAGGCAATATAACTAAGGTGTAAATGTACTTAGTAGGAATGTATGTGTAGAACCTATATAAGATTGTACACCATCTCAGGGAGGGAGTGGACATGGAAAGTGGAAGGAGATGGAGGAAAGGGAAAAACATCTAAGATATATGGAAGTGATTGTAGAACACTGAAGACAAGTAAAATATTTTAATATAAAAAAGGCAATGTGTAAATATTAAGTTTTGTTTTGTTTTGTTTTTTTTTGCAATACTATGCCTAACCAGTGTGGAATAGAATGGATAGAGCAATGGAAATAAAATATGCTGAAAGGCAGACAGCTTTGTGGGCTTAAAAGTACAGTCCATATCTTCTGATTGATGAAGGACTTTTAATAACTGTTCCTTGTGAAAACTGAGTCTAACAGAAATGTGAAATATGGGCAACTCCCTCAATTTAATTTTCTCTGAATAAACTATGCTTCTTGGTACCTTGACATTTATTTTGAATTACTAAGGAAAAATCAGAATACATAATTGTATTCTGAGTAGCATTTTTTTCTGTTTGTTATGTTTAGGATCCTGACAGCCATGAAAAAGAAAAATATCTGTTGGATAAAAATCGAATGTTACAGGATGCAGTTGCCATGTTCACACTCGAACTAGACACAGTAAAATTAAGGATCAAGAAAAAGAAAATCAATATAGAGAAGATATTGAAGTTTTAAAAGAAAAGAATGATGAGCTTCAAAAGGAATTACAACTGAATGAAGAAGTATTAAGAAAAATCATATTCCAGTACAGTGGACAAGTTCTGACAGCTGAGAATGCAGTGCTGAAGTCTATATTGGAGTATGCAAAACAAAACACAGACTAGAGAGAGAAACTGCATCATGCAGTTCCCGTGTGATTTCTGCTATTCACGATCATGAGCAAAGTGAGCCATCAAAACTAGCCATCGAACGTTCCTTTCTAAGAGAACATGATGAGGGGCTTCATTTGCAGGATAAACTAAATCATGACTTGTCTACCCTAACAGCCCTCTAAAGCTGAAAGTAAAGCCTAGAGGTAGAGAATGAGCTACACCATGTACATGATTCCCTCAGGGAAAAGACATTCATTTTAGAAAGCATACAAAGAGAATTAAACCATGCCCAACAGAAGGCAAAGGAACTTGAACATGCAAGTCAACTGGAAAAGGAAAACTGAACAAATATATTGTTGAAAATGAATCTATCCAAGAAAGATTAGTCCAAATCCTGAGTGAAAATATGTTTTTTGAGCAACAGCTTGAAAACACCCAAAACAGAACCATCATTAAGGAAAATCTATTGAGTGATGCCCAGGTACAATTTATTGATCTCTTCAATATCATTTGTGCTGATACTGAAAAACAAGTTCTTGTGGTATAAGAGAAAAATAAAGTGTTAATCAGTGTATATAACCACTTAAGAGAGCAAATGTGTAAATATGAAAATGAGAACGCTGAATGAGAAGTAGGACTTTTAATATTATACTTGGATAAGCATTTAAGTTTTTGAAATGAAAGTCAAAATAATTTTGATAATTAAATAGATACATGAAAATAATTTTAAATAAAAAAGTAATAGTATAAAAATAAGATTAAAAATATTAAATTATAAAAATCATCTTTCAGATAAGACGACTCACTTTGCTTAAAGAAATTATTTAGTCTATGAAATTTTCATATCATAGGTATAGATAGTGTTATCGCTTGTGCATAAATACTAATAAATTTTATTATTCTAATGCTATTCCTAGCATTCCATTTTAGTACTGAAATGGAATAACTTATTTGAAATGCTAAAATTTATGAAGAATCCTACAAAATTATGCTAGGAATAATATAGCAATTAAAATCAGATATCTCCATTGAGTTACTGTGGCATATTACTGTTACCCATTTCATAAGTATTTTAAACATGCTCCTCAGTCTGACTGGTTTTTATTCAGACTCCTTTGAACTAATTTTAGAAACATTGAAGACTGGATCCTATTTTTAGTGAAATTCCAAAGACTAGCCATTACTTTTCTTTAATATTTAGGACAGTAATTATATTCAAAAAGATTTTGATTATACATTAAGCATTAATATTTTTGAGTTATTAGTCTTATTTTTTTTGATGGTTTGTACTTCCCTAGACATTTTTTTATTTATCTCAGTATTTTTTATTGTTACTAACTATTCTTGCTCAGTGTTCAAAATTGCAGTTTCTGGAATCACTGACTTTTATTTGTTGAATATGAACTGCTCCTTACAATCTACTAGCAGTTCTCATTATCTGTGATTTTTCAGATACGCAATGTGTAAAAATTTTGTAAAAAAAAAAAATTTTAGTTATATTTTTAGTATATGTGATCGTGTATTTGAATTCAGTCGTTCCATACTATAATTTATTTTACTTGTAGGAATTCAGTTACTTAGGGCAATTTTATTTTCTCAAGTTTACATTGGCTTCTTTTAGCTTTACATATCCTTTAAAAAAATTACCAGATTTTATTTAAATTTAGTTTTACAAGGTACCTAATGACACCTAATAAGAGAAAAAAAGATTTAATTTCTTTTGCTTTTTGGTTTCATTTGCTATTGGTAATTTGTGCATTTATATGCTTTACCATACGGTGAAAGTGAAGATGATATTTTGTAGCATATCTGTCCATACATTTACAACTGTATATTTCTCTGTAATTAAAGAAGTACACAGTCATATATATATACATATATACATATATATATATATACATATATATATATACATACACACATACATATATGTGTGTGTGTGTGGATGAATATATGTATATATGTACAAAATTGTGACCTTGCAGTGTACTGTGTATACAAAAGTGGGAGAAGTACCACATTTTGTATGGTTTCCCCTTTTTCTGTCCATTGACTACAACCAGGAGTGTAATTCTTATGCTAACAGATAAGGGAATTGCTTTGAAGGCTTGGCAAAGACAGTTGAAGATGTAAATAGTAGTTAGCAACCATATTTGTTGCCGTTTTGGCTTTGAGCAAACCAAAACATTCTTGTCAAGTGCTTTACCAAGTCTGTCTTGTATTCTGAGTAGCATTTTTTTTCTGTTTGTTATGTTTAGGATCCTGACAGCCAGGAAGTCTGACAAGCATATCAGCGCCTATATTCGTTCCCCAGGGGAAACTATGAGAGGAAGGAAAATGCAACCTATTCTTATAGATGTCCTCCTCATTCTCAGCACAGGTGCATAGAAATAAGGTAGTTAACTCGTCTTAAAAATGTAAGGGGAAACCCTTGATGTTTCTATCAAATAGAAAAACTTTGGATTGTTCCCACTCCATTCCCTCACCTTGCATGTAAATTTCAGATAAAATATATTGGTTCCTAGTAACTTTGGAGGTGGTATAATTTTTCTCCAAAAGAGATAATGGGGAAATCAAGCTGAATGCATTGCTTAATAGGAAGTATACTGAGCAAGAAGAGAACATTTGATCCATGCTGAGTGGAGGTTGTGTAGTATACTCAAAAGAGCTTTGTAGTCTCAGGAGCCAAGTTCCAGTCCTTTTCTCTATAAATGACTACCCTTAGGACCTTGGGTGACTCATTTAACCTTTTTGAGCTTTAGTTTTTCTCTTTGGCAAAACGGCGTGGTTGTATTAAATAGCCCCTAAGGTATTTCTAGCTCTAAATCTATGATAATTATGAATATATTGATGAAATTAAGTTGCATGTGAAAATATTTATATATGTTAATTTTGAAAGTATATTTATTTTATGTGAGCTAATATTGTTTTATGAAATCATTAATCAACTCCCCTATTATTCATTGTCTTCATTTCCCTATTATAGCTTCTGAGCAGGTTGCAAAGACTTTGTGTAAGACATGCCCTCCCTCCTTGAAGAATTTTCATTCTCACTGGGAAACCAATACAAAATAAAGGAAGTTCATTTATTATACAAGGTAGAATTTAAACAACTACTAAGTGAATGGTATACCTATAAATATTTATAAAACAGAAATTACTATACTTGGAGGTTTGAGCAGATGGTATTAATCCATTCCTGGCTTCTCAGCGCCAAAAATACTCGATGCAAATGTGCTGAGTTAACACCTCTGGCGGAAGAACAATTGGTGGAATACTTACATTTTTTTATGTGTATACATGTATATTTGTATATATATTTATATATCTGTTCCTATGTGTGTATATGCACACATAAAAATATACATGTATGCATACACATGTACATGCACATAAATACATGTGTGTACATACATACATATATGCGCACGCGTGTGTGTGTATATGTATGCCTGAAATTTGTTAAAAATCTACCCCTGAGGGTAACTTTTTCCAGATTTTGAGTCCTGGCTCAGCCCATTGCCATCTAGATAACTTTCGACAAGTGATTTTCTGTTTCAGGCCACTGCTTCATCATTTATAAAATGATGTACTAACTTATCACTAATGTCACTCTTGGCTCTAACAGTCCATAGTTCTAAATGAGTGAACTGCAGTACTGTTACAATGTAACAATGGATATGAATTGGAATGAATAGTTGTTGAGGGTCCCTTACAACTTGAAAATGCTATCTTTCTTATTCCTTTTCATTTTCAATAGTCTACTTTTCCTAGAAATTTTTATCTATTTTCCATCCTTTTTCACATTCTATATTCCAGTTAAAGTTAAAATGCTTTTGTGGAATTTTGAAGAAAAAAGTGATTAAAAATTTTTGAAATTGTTGTCCCCAGGTTGAAGAAGAGTGAGATGACACTCAAGGACAAAGACAGGATCTGAGGCCAAAACTTTGCAAGCTGGAATTCTGAATAATCCTCCATGGATGAACAAAGAAATAGAATCTGCTGCTTACAAAATGACTCAGACTGGTAGCCATTTTGGGTGAGCAGTAACAGCGATGGGTGAGCAGCAATATATGTATAGGAAAGACAACACTTCATCATGAAAAAGCTGTTCAGAATGTGTCTGTCAAGCTGACAGATGGCTTTTGTCAAGCCTCCTCCACCAGAGTACATAAATGCCAGAAAGACTGGCTGTCTCACAAACCAGCTGCAGAATCTGCAGAAGGTAGTCCTGAAGGCTCTATGGTAGCACAGCTTCTCTTGGCCCTTCCAGCAGTCTGTGGATGTTACCAAGCTCAATCTCCCAGACTATTACAGCATCATTAAGAGGTCAATGGATTTGAGTACAATTAAAAAGCACATGGAACATAAATATTATGTGAAAGCCTCAGGATGTATTGAAGACTTGAAAACTTGAAAAATGTATTGAAGACCTTAAAAATATATAGGGAGAAATATATTCTCCCAATATATTCCTCACTCATCCATTAATTTTATTTATTTACATATCATCCCTTCCTATTCAACTCAACCTGTACTCTCTCTCTCTCTCTCTCTCTCTCTCTCTCTCTCTCTCTCTCTCTCTCCCCATATATGTGTGTGTGTGTGTGTGCGTGTGTATGTGTGTGTAATTCCTCCAACTACCCAAAATACTGTGAAAAGTTTCAAGAGTTACAAATGTTATCTTTCCATGGAGGAATGTAAACAGCTCAGCTTTAGTAAGTCCCTTAGGATTTCACTTTCCTTTTTACCTTTTCATGATTCTTTTGATTTTTGTGTTTGAAAGTCCAATTTTCTATTCAACTCTAGTCTTTTCATCAAGAATGCTTGAAAGTCCTCTGTTTCATTGAATGACCATTTTTTCCCCTTGAAGTATTATACTCAGTTTTGCTTGGTAGGTGATTCTTGGTTTTAGTCCTAGTTCCTTTGACTTCTACAATATCATATTCCAAGCCTTTGATCCCTTAATGTAGAAGCTGCCAGATTCTTTGTTATCCTGATTGTATTTCCACAATACTGGAATTGTTTCTAACTGCTTGCAATATTTTCTCCTTGACCTGGGAACTCTGGAATTTGGCTATGATATTCCTAGGAGTTTTTCTTTTCAGATATCTTTTAGGAGGTGATTGGTGGATTCTTTCAATATTTATTTGCCCTCTGGTTCCAGAATATCAGAACAATTTTCCTTGATAATTTCATGAAAGATGATGTCTAGCTTTTTTTTTTGTGATCATGGCTTTCAGGTAGTCCCAAAATTTTAAATTGTCTCTCTGGGATCTATTTTCCAGGTAATTTGTTTTTCCAATGAGATATTTCACATTATATCCTATTTTTTCATTCTTTTGGTTATGTTTCATAATTTCTTGGTTTCTCATAAAGTAATTAGCTTCCATCTGCTCCATTCTGATTTTTTTAAAAACTGTTTTCTTCATTGAGCTTTTGAACTTTCTTTTCCATTTGACTAATTGTGCTCTTTAAAGCACTCTTCTCCTCGTTGGCTTTTTGGAACTCTTTTGCCATTTATGTTAGTCTATTTTTAAAGGTATTAATTTTTTCAGCATTTTTTTAGGTTCTCCTTTAGCAAGCTGTTGACTCACTTTTCATAATGTTCCTGCAAAGCTCTCATTTCTCTTCCCAATTTTTCCTCCACCTCTCTTAGTTGATTTTCAAAATCCTTTTTGAGCTCTTTGATGGCCTGAGAGCATTGCATGTGTATTTTGGAGGTGTTGGATGCAGAAGCCTTGCCTTCCCCTGATATTTTGCATTGTTCTTCATCATCCAATAGAATGGAAAAAAATAACTGTTCACCAAGAAAATAGTCTTCCATAGTCTTATTTTTTTCCATTTTTTGGTCATTTCCCCAGCCAGTTACTTCATTATTGAATCCATTGTCCAGAGGATGGTATACTCTGGGGATCTGTAAGTTCTCAGTTCCCTCAAGGTGGCACAATCAAGGGAGAGGAATTTATTTCTCTCCTGGTCTGCACTCTGATCTGTGAGCAGGATTCCCTCTATAGAGCCTCTACCAGCTCCACCATACCACCTAGCACTCCTTCTCACCCCAGGGCCACCACTCAGGAGTGAGATCCAGATGAGTTTCTCAATTCCCCCAGAAGCTTTAGGCCAGGACTCCAACAATGGAAGCTAGACTGCTGCATTCCCTTCTCACCCAAGTGAAAGAGCTTTCTCACTGTCCTTTGAAGCAGTCTTTGGCATTTCTGAGTTGAGGAATCTGGGACCTGCAGCTGCTGCTGGTGGTGCCTTGGAGCCCAGTCCTGTCCTTGTTGCAGTACCGCCCATTCTGTGCAGAGCTCTGTGTGGCACTATTGACCTTTTCTGTTGTCCTTCCAGGCTGCACTGGACCAGGAATCTCTTTCATTCTGTCATGTTGTGACTTCTGCTGCTCTAGAATTTGTGTAGAGTCATTTTTTACAGATATTTAATGGGCTGTGGGAGGAGAGCTGCTAAAGGTAAATGCTTCTACTCTGTTATCTTGGCTCTGCCACTTTGACAATATGTTTGTTTCATTTATTCTTTTCCAGGTCATATGTGTGTTCAAGTTCCTTTGCTTTCTTTTGGGCATGGTTTAATTCCCTCTGTGTGCTTTCTCAAATGAATGTCTTTTCCCTGAGGGAATCATTTACGTGGTACAGCTCATGTTCTAACCTGCTGGTTTTACTTTCAGCTTTAGAGAACTCTTGACAAAGAACACCATTGTTCTCTATTAGGCTAGACATATGATGATTTAGTTTGTCCTGTAAATGAAGCCACTCATCACATTCTCCTTGAAATGAATGTTCAAGAGCTCATTCTGATGTCTCATATTGCTCATGAAAATGAATAGCAGAAGTCAGATGGGAACTGTATGATGCAATTTCTCTCTCTAGTCTGTCTATGTTTCCTTTTGCATTGTCCAATTTAAAGTTCAGCACAGCGTTCTCAGTTATCCAAACTTTTATTCGTCCACTGTACTGGAATATGATTTTTGTTAATGCTTCTTTATTCATTTGTAATTCCTTTTGAAGCTCATCATTCCTTTCTTTTAAAACTTCAATTTCTTCTGTATAGTGATTTTCTTTTTGCTGATCCTTAATTTTTACTGTGTCTAGTTCCACTTTGAGCATGGCAACTTCACACTGTACGATTTTATTTTTTTCTACCCAATATTTTTCCTTTTCATTCCTAACAGGAACCTAAATAAAATAAACAGAAAAAAAATGCTACTCAAAATAAAAGTACATATTCTTATTTTTGCTTAGCAATTCAAAACGAACCCCCAGAGGCCAAGAAGTATAGCATATTCACAGAAAAAATAAACTGAGGGAGTTTCACCTATTTCACATTAATGTCACACTCAATTTTTCCAAAGAACAGATCTTAAAAATGCTTCATCAATCAGAAGATATGGGCTGTAATTTTAGGCCCACAAAGCTGTCTGCTTTCAGCATATTTGATTTCCTTTGTTCTATCCATTCTATCCTACACTGATTAGTCATAATGTCACAATAAAAATAACAAAACCTAATATTTATACAGGCCTTTTAAGGTTTTTGTAAAGTACTTTCAATACATCATCTCACCTAAAACTTGCATCATCCTTATGAGGGAAATATTTATATCATTCTCCCCATTTTGCTGATTAGGATTTAGGGTAGAAGAAATTGTTAAACAACCTTCCCATTATCACATGTATTAAGTATTAGTAACTGTGACTCAATCCAGGTCTCTTCACACTCCAAATCTACTATGGATTTCCATTAACTAATTTCCTCTAAAATATTGAAGATAAGCATTTTTTCTACATTGAGAGTCCTTGTTCTGACACAATTATGGTAGCTCCAGACCAAAGAAGTGGTAACAGTATAAAATTTTTTAGTAGAAGGCTTGAGAAAAAGCTGTTTTCTGATAAATCTGCAACATTTTCATAGCATCATTGATGCAAAATTTATACAAGTCATCTAGTCGAAATCTCTCATTCAGGCATGGGAAAAACAAAACCTGGAGTGTAGTCTTCCGTTGGTGGTAATCTAGCCTTAACCATGAAATTTTAAAGGAACAATGAAAGAATTATGGACGCCAAAGTATAAAAAGTGGATATTGCACTCCCATTATAGCAAAACTGATCCAGGAGCATTGGGTCCTATTCAGGACTGGTGGAAAAAAGCTAAGAGACCCCATTTTACGAGATCCCTTCTAGAAAGAGAGGAGGAAGTCATGAATAGGTAGCAGCCACGTTAAATGAAGCACTGCAATTCCCATGCACAAAAGGATTACTAAAGGCCAGCAATCCAAATGATTAACTTCAAACTGTTGCAAAATATTTAGAAAATGTAAAATTCAAAATCTGAGATTTGATGAACTTATGTTTTTATCATGCTGAGCAATGAAGAATGTGAATGAATGAAGGAATTCTTGTGGTGGATAGAGCCATATGTCAGAAATCCAAGTGAAATTTATTCCTGTTGCCAATAGTTGTATTCATTCTCTTTCATGGAACCTGAGTGAGACAACAATGTGAAATAGTCCAAACTATTAACATATATTTTGTAGCCCTTACTCTCTGCCCTGAAAAGTACCAACAGATGAAGTCACTTAATCAAGGAAGAAAAGCAGTTTTTGTTTGAGGTGTCACTTGCTACCTAGTTGCATTCCTTTCTCCCACTAACCTAGGGCTTAGTGACACTGAGGATCTGCACCTTTTCTATGTCCAGAAAGGGCAGAGACACTACTGAGAACCAGGAATTTTTTCAGTAGTAGTACACTTGGATCTATGGAGTGGTCATTCTCAAAGAAAAGAAACAACCAAACCAAACAAATAACCGGTGCTGATTTTGGTCACCGTGTATGTCGGAACATATCTGCAGCAGACAGACTTAAGTGACTGAGGATGACAAATATGTCCAAACATGAAGAAGGGAAATCCTTACTTTTTAAATACGTAGGTAGATTTGAAAATGACCAAAGTAAACACCTCAGAAGCCTGAGTCATTTTGTTTTCAGTTCACAAGCTCTTTATTAGATGAAAAGTTACAGAGAGTAATAATTTCATGTACTGAATAATTTCTTTAAGCAAAGTGATTTATCTGAAAGATGATTTTTATAATTTAATATTTTTATTTTATTTTTATACTATTACTTTTTATTTAAAATTATTTTCATGTATCTTTTTAATTATCTATATTTAATTACATTGCATTTTATTATTATATTCACATTCTGTTATGCACTAGTACGTTATTATTATCTTATTATTTAATATTATTGCTTCTCATTCTCCTGTTACATATCAGAATTTTTTCAATGAAATTTAATAATATCATCTGCCTGATGAAAATTCAAATTGCTGAATTATCTTCATCAAAATTACTTTGACTTTCATTTCAAAAAGTTAAATGCTTATCCAAGTGTAATATTTAAACACCTACCTCTCTTTCGTCCTCATTTTCATATTTCTACATTTGCTCTCCTAAGTGGTTACATTCACTAATTAACACTTTATTTTTCTCTTCTACCATAAGAACTTGTTTTTCAGTATCAGCACAAACGTTACTGAAGAGATCAACAAACTGTACCTGGGCATCACTCAATAGCTTTTCTTTAATGATGGTTTTCTTTTGGGTGTCTTCAGGCTGTTGCTGAAAAAACATTTTCACTCAGGATTTGGGCTAATCTTTCTTGGAGAGATTCATCTTCAACAATATGTTTGTTCAGTTTTCCTTTTCCAGTTGATTTGTGTGTTCAAGTTCCTTTGCTTTCTGTTGGGCATGGTTTAATTCTCGTTGTGTGCTTTCTAAAATGAGTGTCTTTTCCTTGAGGGAATCATGTGTATATGGTGTAGCTCATTCTCTAACCTTTACTTTACTTTACTTTCAGCTTTAGAGAGCTCTTGACAAAGGACATTCAGGGTAGACAAGTCATGATATAGTTTGTCCTGTAAATGAAGTCCTTCATCAAGTTCTCCCAGAAAGGAATGTTCAATGGCTAGTTTTGATAGCTCATTTTGCTCATGACTGTGAATAGCAGAAATCACATGGGAACTGTATGATGCATTTTCTCTCTCTAGTCTGTCTGTGTTTTGTCTTGCATTCTCCAATATAGACTTCAGCACTGCATTCTCAGCTGTCAGAACTTTTACTTGTCCACTGTACTGGAATATGATTTTTCTTAATACTTCTTCATTCACTTGTAATTCCTTTTGAAGCTCATCATTCTTTTCTTTTAAAACTTCAATATCTTCTCTATATTGATTTTCTTTTTCTTGATCCTTAATTTTACTGTGTCTAGTTCGAGTATGAGCATGGCAACTGCATCCTGTAAGATTCGATTTTTATCCAACAGATATTATTCTTTTTCATGGCCGTCAGGATCTTAAACATAACAAACAGAAAAAAATGCTACTCAGAATACAATTATGTATTCTGATTTTTCCTTAGTAATTCAAAATAAATGTCAAGGTACCAAGAAGCATAGTTTATTCAGAGAAAATTAAATTGAGGGAGTTGCCCATATTTCACATTTCTGTCAGACTCAATTTTCACAAAGAACAGTTATTAAAAGTCCTTCATCAATCAGAAGATATGGACTGTACTTTTAAGCCCACAAAGCTGTCTGCCTTTCAGCATATTTTATTTCCTTTGCTCTATCCATTCTATTCCACACTGGTTAGGCATAGTGTTACAAAAAAATAATAAAAATACTTAATATTTACACATTGCCTTTTTTATATTAAAATATTTTACTTGTCTTCAGTGTTCTACAATCACTTCCATATATCTTAGATTTTTTTTCCCTTCCTCCATCTCTTTCCACTTTCCATGTCCACTCCCTCCGTGAGATGGTGTACAATCTTATATAGGTTCTACACATACATTCCTACTAAGTACATTTACACCTTAGTTATATTGCCTAGAAGAACTAAAGTGAATGGGAGAAACCATAAAACAAAACAGAACAGAAAAGAAAATGGTCTGCTTCATTCTCTGATGAAATTCCACACTTCTTTCTCAGGATGTGGAAGGCATTTTGCTTCAAGTGTCCATTGGGAATTTTTTAAGTCCTTGCATTGCAATGAAGTACTAAGTCTACCAGAAAATTTCCTGGCACACACTGGTTGTTCTTCTGTACAAAGTTTTCCTGGTTCTGCTCCATTCACTCAGCATCAGTTCATATGAGTCCTTCCAGGCCTCTCTGAAGTCTTCATGACACATTGCCTTTTAAGGTATTTTACAAAGTTCTTCTCATACATTATCTCGCCTAAGCCTTGCAACACCCTTATTAAATATTTATATTCTCCTCATTTTACAGATTAGGACTTAGGTTAGGAGATGTTATTGAATAACCTGGTCATTATCACATTCAGTACGTATTAGTGGCAGTATTTCACTGCAGGACTCTTCAGACTCCAAATCTAGCATGCTTTTCCATTAGCTAATTTCCTTTTAGGTGTTGAAGATACGCATTTGTCCAACATTTAGAGTCATTGTCCTAGTACAATTATCTTACCTCCAGAACAATGAAGTGATGTCATAAATTTCTTAGTAGAAGTCTTAAGAATAATTCTTGTGAGGTGAGATAGATTTCTATACCCCATTACCTGTATTTCTTATTTCCCAGTTGCATGCAAAAACAATTCTCAACATTTGTTCCTAAAAGTTTGAGTTCCACCTTCTGTCCTTTCCTCCATCCCCACTCATCCCCACTGAGAAGGCAAGCAATCAATATAGGCTATATAAGCATAGTTTTGCTAAAGACTTCCATAATAGTCATCTTGTGAAAAATTAAATTTATTTCCCTCCATCCTATCCTGCTGCCTATTTATTTTCTCTCTTTAAACCTTATCCCTCCCCTAAAGGGATTATTCTAATTATTCCCTCCTCCCATTTTCCCTCCCTTCTATCATCCCTTTCGCAACCCACTTATCCCTGTCTCCCCTATTTTCCTGTAGTGTAAGACAGATTTTCATACCAAATTGAGTATGAATGTTATTCCCTTCTTAAGTCCAGCGTGATGAGCTTAAGCTTCACTTTTTCTCTCTCACCTTACCCCTTTGTTCCTCCATTGAAACAGCTTTTTCTTGCCTCTTTAATGAGAGATAATTTGCCCCCTTCCATTTTCCCTTTCTCCTCCCAATATATTCCTCTCATCCCTTAATTTTAATTTTTTAGATATCATCCCTTCCCATTCAACATAATCTATTCTCTCTGTCTCTGTCTCTCTGTGTCTCTGTCTCTCTGTGTCTCTGTCTCTGTCTCTGTCTCTGTCTCTGTCTCTCTCTCTCTCTCTCTCTCTCTCTCTCTCTCTATCTCTCTCTCTCTCTCTCTCTCTCTCTCTCCTCCCTTCAATGACCTAAATAGTGAGAAAAGTTGCAAGAATTACAAATATTATCTTTCCATATAGGAATGTAAATAGTTCGACTCTATTATGTCCCTTATGATTTCTCATTCATGTTTACCTTTTCATACTTCTCTTGATTCTTGTGTTTGAAAGTCAGATTTTCTATTCAGCTGTGTTCTTTTCATCATAAATGCTTGAAAGTCCTCTATTTCATTGAATGACCATTTTTCCCCCTGAAGTATTATACTCTCTTTTGCTGGGTAGGTGATTCTTGCTTTTAATCCTAGTTGCTTTGACTTCTGGAATATCATATTCCAAGCCCTCCAATCCCTTAAGGTAGAAAATGCTAGATCTTGTGTTTTCCTGATTATATTCCCATAATACTCAAATTAATTCTTTCTAGCTGCTGGCAATATTTTCCCCTTGACCTGGGACCTCTGGAATTTGATGGCAATATTCCTATGAATTTTTCTTTTGGGATCTCTTTCAGGAGGTAATTGGTGGATTCTTTCAATATGCATTTTACTCTCTGGTTCTAGAATATGAGGGCAATTTTCCTTGATAACTTCATGAAAGATGATATCTAGGCTCTTTTTTCGATCATGGCTTTCAGGTAGTCCCACGATTTTTAAATTATCTCTCTTGGATCTATTTTCTAGGTCAGTTGTTTTTCCAATGAGATATTACACATTGTCTTCCACTTTTTCATTCTTTTAGGTTTTTTAATGATTATTTGTTTTCAGTGTTCTGAAATCACTTCCCATTATCTTAGATTTTTTTCAACATCCTTCGCCTTATTCCCCCCTCTGTCCCTACTCCATCCCAGAGATGGCATCCAATCTTAAATAGGTTCTACAATACATTCTTATTTAATACAATTTCGCCTTAGTCATGTTGAATAAAAGACTTGAAATGAATGGGAAAAAACCATAAAACAAAAGATAGCACAAAAGAAAATGGCACGCTTCATTCTGTGATGAATTCCCATAGTTCTTCCTCTGAAGGTGGAAGGTGTTTTACCTCAAAAGTCCATTGGGATTTTTTAAGATCCTTGCATTGCTGTGAAGGACTAAGTCTACCAGAAAAATTCCTCACACACTGTGCTTGTTGCTGTGTACAGAGTTCTCCTGGTTCTGCTCCTTTCACTCAGCATCAGTTCATATAACACTTTCCAGGCCTCTCTGAAGTTTTCCTGTTCATTTCTTATAGCAGAATAGTATTCCATTACATTCACATACCACAACTTGTTCAGCCTTTTCCCAATTGATGGGCATCCCCTTGATTTCCAGTTTTTGGCCACCATAAATAGAGCTGCCATAAATATTTCTATACATGTAAGACCCTTTCCCATTTTTATGATCTCTTTGGGATACAGTCTTAGAAGGGATATTGCTGTGTCAAAGGGGAGGCATATTTTTGTAGCCCTTAGGGCATAATTCCAAATGGCTCTCTAAAATGGTTGGATCAGATCATAGTTCCACCAACAATGAATTAATTTTCCAACTCTCCCCCATCTTTTCCCACATTTATCATCTTCCTGTTGTGTCATGTTAGCTAATCTGATAGGTGTGATATGGCACCTCAGAGAGTTTTTTTATTTGCATCACTCTAATCAATATTGATTTGTAGCATTTTTTCATGTGACTACAGAGAGCTTTAATTTCTTCCTCTGAAAAGTGCCTGTTCCTATTGTTTGACCAATTATCAACTGGGGAATGACTTGTATTCTTGTACATTTGACTCAACTCCCTATATATTGTGGAAACTAAATCTTTTCCACAGATCCCACTTGCAAAAATTCCTTTTCCAGTTTTCTGTTTTCCTCCTAATCTTGGTTGCATTAGGTTTGTTTATGCAAAAAAATTTCAATTTAATATAAGCAAAATGATCCATTTTGCACTTCAAAATGTTTTCTGTCTCTTGTTTAGTCAAAAATTTCTCCATTCTCCATAAATCTGTCAAATACACCATTAGTTGATACCCTAAATTGTTTATAGTATCAATCTTTATGCCTAGATTATGTATCCATTTGGACTTTATTCTCGTGTATGGTGTCAGACATTGTTCTAAGCCCAGTTTCTGCTATACTGTTATCATTTTCCCAGCAGTTTTTGTCAGACAGTTAGTTCTTATCCCAGAAGCTGGGATTCTTGGGTTTATCAAACAGTAGATTAGTATATTCATTGTGTATTGTGTCTTGAGTATATAACATATTCCACTGGTCTACCCCTCTGTGTCTTAGCTAGTACCAAGTGGTTTTCATGATTGCTTCTTTATAATCAATTTGAGATCTGGAAGTACCACCTTCTCTTGCATTTTTTTTTATTAAATCACTTGATTTTCTGGACTTTTTTTTCTTCCAGATGAATATTAAAACTATCTTTTCTAGCTCTAGAAAATAGCTATCTGGTAGTTTGATTAGTATGACACTCAATAACTAAATTAATTTAGGTAGAATTGTCATTTTTCTTATATTAACTCAACCTACCCATGAGCAACTGATGTTTTTCCATTTACTTTATTTGTGTGAAAAGGGTTTTGTAATTGTGTTCATATATTCCCTGGGTTTCTTTTGACAGGTAGAATCTCAGATATTTTATAGTGAATATCATAGTTTTCAATGGGATTTCTCTTTCTATCTCTTGCTGTTGGGTTTGTTAGTAATATATAGAAATGCAGATGATTTATGTGGGTTTATTTTGTAACCTGCAACTCTCCCAAAGTTGTTTATTATATCAATTAGTTTTTTCCTTGATTCTCCTGGATTCTCTAAGTATATGATCATATCATTTGCAAAGAGTGATAACTTAGTTTCTTCTTTGCCTATTCTAATTCCTTCAATTTCATGTTCTTCTCATTACTACAGCTAGCATTTCTAGTACCGTACTGAATAACAATGGTGATAATGGACATCCTTGTTTCACTCCTGATCTTACTGGAAATGAATCTACCACATTCCAATTGTATATAGTGCTTGCTGATGGTTTTAGGTAAATACTGCTTATTATTTTATCAAAAGTTCCATTTATTACTATGCTATCCAGTGTTTTCAGTAGGAATGGGTGTTGTATTTTGTCAAAAGCTTTTTCTGCATCTATTGAGAAAATCATGTTGTTTCTGTTAGTTTTGTTGTTGATATGATCAATAATACTGATTATTTTCCTAATATTAAATCAGTCCTGCAATCCTGGTATAAATCCTACCTGATCATAATGTATTCTTCTTGTGGTAAGGTGCTATATTCTTTTTGCTAATATCATATTTAAAATTTAAACATGTGTATTCATTAGAGAAATTGGTCTATAAATTCCATTCTCTGTTTTGGTTCTTTCTGGTTTAGGTATCAGAACCATATTTGTATCATGAAAAGAATTTGGAAGGACTCCTTCTCCAATTCTCCAATAGTCTATATGATATTGGAATTAACTGTTATTTAAATGCTTCATGGAATTCACTTCTAAATGGATCTGGGCTTGGAGATTTTTTCTTGGGGTGGTCTGCCAGGCCTAGAGGCCTGTGGGCTACCCGAGTCTTACCTTACCTCTATTGGAGGTCTTTGGCTGGCCAAACCGGATACTCGTATGAGAGAAGAGACCTATCAGAGTCGAACAAGGGTTGAGCTTTATTCAGGGTTCTGGTTACAAAGTGCAGGGGAATTCTTCCTTAGGAGGGAGCGAAGAATATCCCAAGGAGGCAAAGATCTTACAATAAGAGATTGGAAGCAGAAGTGTAAGTGGGGAGAGAGGGGGAGGGAAGAGCGAAGAAGAGGGAAAGCGGAGCCTTCTGTCCTGTCCGCGCCCTTCCCGCGTAAGAGTGCTTTCAGGCTTTCCTGATCCTAATTAAGCTCTCCAGCCGCATAGTTTGCACCTGAATACCGTGCTGTTAGATAACAATAGGTGTGCCCAGATCCGGGACAATCTCGAGGGCGGGGAGAGCTCTCTTCCATCACGTTTCTCACGGGAAGAGGCGGAAATACACGAGATAGCTCGGTTCACCTCGATTCCCAGTCGTTTCCTGGGGGGCCTCGTGAGAACTCTAAGATTTAGAAGTTCCCACCTTTACCCACCTGAGACTGTCCACATGGAATTGAGCTTCCATCCCCAGCAGTGGTCATTGATGGTTTGTTCAATTTCTTTTTCTGATATGGGATTATTTAAGTATTCAAATTCCTCTTCTGTTAATCTGGGCAATTTATATTTTTTTTTAAAAAATTATCCTTCTACTTTAGATTGTCAAATTTATGGGAATACAGTTAGGCAAAGAAATTTCTCATTATCCTTTTAATTTCCTCCTCATTACAGGTGACTTCATGCGTTTCATTTTAGATATTGGTAATTTGGTTTTCTTCTTTCTTTTTTTAAATCAAATTGACCAAAGGTTTATCAAGTGTACTGGTTTTTTTCATAAAACCAGTTCTTAGTTTTATTTATTAGTTCAATAGATTTCTTATTTTCAATTTTATTAATAAATGTGTTTATTAATTATTTATTAAATTAATAAACAAACTCCTTTTGTTTTCAGTATTTTTCCTTTGGTATCTACTTGGGCATGTTCAGTTACTTTTTTTTCTAGCTTTTTCAGCTGCCCAATTCATTGGTCTCTATTTTACTCAGGTAGGCATTCAAAGATATAAAACTAACCTGAAGAACTGCTTTTGTAATATCCTATCAGATTTGGTAAGTTGTGTCATTATTGTCATTCTCTTGAATGAAGTTGTTGATTGTGTCTATGATTTGTTGTTTAACCCCCTCATTCTTTAGGATTAGTTTATTTGGTTTCCAATTAATTTTTGGTCTCTCTTTCCATGACCTTTTTTTACATAAAATTTTATTGCATTATGATCTGAGAAGGATGTATTGACTATCTCTGCCTTTCTGCACTGGATTGTGAGGTTTTGATGCCCTAGTCCATGGTCAGTTTTTGTGTATGTGCCATATACCGCTAAGTAAAATGTATATTCCTTTCTATCCCCATTCAGTTTTCTGTAGAGGTCTGTCATACTTATCTTATCCAGAGTTTTATTCACCTGCTTAACTTCTTCCTTGGCTATTTTGAGGTTAGTTTCATCAAGTTCAGAGAGGGGGAGGTTGAAGTCCCCACTAGTATTGTTTTGCCCTATATTTCTTCCTGTAGCTCCCTTAATTTCTCCTCTAAGAATATGGATTCTAAACCACTTGGAACATATATGTTTAGTAATGATATTACTTCGTTCTCTATGGTAACTTTATGGTACTTTCCTTCTTTGTCTCTTTTGATTAGATCTATTTCTGCTTTTGCTTTGCCTGAGATTAGGATTGCTACCATTGCTTTTTTTACATCAGATGAAGCACCATATATTCTGCTCCAATCTTTTTAACTTTACCTTATGTGTATCTCCCTTTTCAAATGTGTTTCTTGAAAACGACAGATTGTTGGATTATGATTTTTAATCCATTGTGATATCCTTCTCCATTTTATGGGAGAGTTCATCCCATTCACATTCACAATTATGATTGCTATTTGTCTTTCTCTCCATTCTCTTTCCCCTCGTTTAAGCTTTTGGTTCTTCCTTCTCTCTTCCCCCCCCACAATAGAGTTTTCATTTTTGACCACCACCTCCCTCAGTTTTCCCTCCCTTCTTTCAGCCCTCTCCCTTTTACTCCCCTTTTCCCTTAACATGTCTTCTCTCCCTTTTACCCTAAACTCCCATTTCTTTCCTACTTCTCCCATACTGCCTGTACAGCTAGTTAGATTTCTGCATGTAACTGAGTTTGTTGTTCCCTCCTTCAACCAAATCAGCTGAGAGTTAAATCTCAAACAATGCTTATCTCCCTCCCCTCTTTCCCTCTAATGTAATCTATTTTTGTATCTCTTAATGTGATGTAATTTACCTTTTTCTGCCTCCTCCTTTTCACATCTCCCATTACAATCCCTTTGCATTGTTAAAACCCATTTTTATCATCACATCATTTACTTTGTACCCATTCCCTGTATCTATGTGTATCCCTTTTAGATAACATAATTAATATACAATTATCAAGATTAACAAGCATCATCTTCCCTTACAGGGATGTAAACAGTTTGCCCATATTGAATAACAAGTTTTTTCCCATTTACCTTTTTGTGGCACTCTTGTGACTTGTGTTTGAAGATAGAATTTTCTATTGAACTCTGGCCTTTTCATCAGGAAGGTCTGGAAATTCCTTATTTCACTGAATTCCATCTCCTTATCTGAAATATTATGCTCAATTTTAGTGGGTAATTCATCCTTGGTTGTAGTCCCAGCTCCTTTGCCTTATGCAATATCATATTCCAATCCCTCTATCTTTTAATGTAGATGCTTCAAGGTCCTCTGTGATCCTAACTGTAGCTCCTCAATATTTGAATACTTTCTTTCTGGCTGCCTGAAATATTTTCTCCTTCACTTGATAAGTTCTGGAATTTGGCAACAATATTCCTTGGTGTTTTTAGTTTGGGATCCTTTTCAGGAGGTTAACGGTGGATTCCTTCAATAACTATTTTGTCCTCTGGACGTAGGACTTCTGGGACATTTTCCTTGATAGTTTCTTGGAAGATATTGTCCAGGATCTTTTTTTTCACCACGGCTTTCTGGTAGACCAATAATTCTTACATTTTCTCTCCTCGATTTGTTTTCCAGGTCAGTTGTTTTTCCCATTAGATATTTTACATTTTCTTCTCTTTTCATTCTTTAGATTCTGTTTGACTGATTCTTGATGTGTCACAGTGTCATTAGCTTCTACTTGCCGAATTCTAATTTTGTTTATTTATTTATTTTCAGTGTTCCACAATCACTACCATACAACCTAGATTTTTTCCTTCCCTCCCTCCTCCCCCACCTCTCTCCTCTCTCTCCAAGAGGGCATACAGTTTTATATAGGTTCTACACATATATTCCTATTTAATAAATTTTCACCATAGTCATGGTTTAATAGTCATTAAAATGAATGAGAGAACTCATGTAACAAACCAAAACATAGTACAAAAAAAAATGATCTGCTCCAATCAGCAATTGAATTCCACAATTCTGTCTCTGGATGTGGAAGGCATTTTGCCATCAAAGACCACTGGGAATTTTTTAAGTCCTTGCATTCAATGAAGTTCTAAGTCTGCCAGAAAAAATCTTTGCACATTGCGGTTGTTGCTGTGTACAAAGTTCTCCTGGTTCTGATCCTTTCCTCAGCATCAGATCATATAAGTTTTCCAAGCCTCTCTCAAGTCTTGATGTTCATAATTTCTTATAGCACAATAGTATTCCACTGCTTTCATATACAGTAATTTATTCAGCCATTCTCCAATTGATGGGCGTCCCCTTGATTTCCAGTTTTAGGCTACCACAAAACATGCTGCTATAAATATTTTTGTACAGTGGGACCCTTTCCCATTTTTCTGTTTTCTTGGGGATACAGTCGTAAAAGTAGTATTTCTGAGACAAAGGGAACAGAGGACTGTGATAGAAGAGAGGGCAGATTGGGGGAAGGATAAGCAGAATGCACAGTGTTTTGGGATGGGTGAGGGGTGAGTTGGGGAGCAAATTTGGAACTCACAATTTTGTGGAAATTAATGTTGAAAACTAAAAAGAAATAAACACTTGAAATAAATAAATCAATAAATCAATGATTGATTGAATGAATGAATAGATAAACAAATAAATAAATAAATAAATGCTGCTGCCTAGCCGGTGCTGAGCTGGCTGGTGTGAGAGTGCAGAGGCCAGGTCAAATCTTTCCAGATTTCCCAGGAGTTACCATGGAGCTAGCTGCGTTAATTATGGGGGAGGAGTAGTCTGGCCACAGGAGCTCTTCTCTGTTGAACTAGAGCATAGGTAAGCTCAGAGGTAGGTGAACCTGTCTGCACTAACTTCTTCCCTATTCCCCTGGGGTGCTTAGGCATGGCTGGCTTCTTGGTGTTGTTCTTTGTGTTCTCCAACCCCCTGGGGTTCCAGATCTCCTTCTTGTTCACTGAGGAGGGGCTGTCTCAGACATCCCAGGTTCTACGCTGGTCCCTTTCAGTCACAGCAAGAGAGACCACTCTCCCCTTTGCACTTTTGCTAGCCTCATGGGTAAGAGACTGTTTGCTGCTTAGGCTGATCCCACTGTTCCAGGATTTTACCTGGGGAAATATTTTATGGGTTTTTCCAGGTCAACAAGGGGAGGAATAAAGTATTTATCAATCATTTTGCCATCTTGGTTCTGGGAAGTTCAAGTAGGTGACTTACAGTAATTAATCTGTGAGGTGATAGTCACAGGAGTGACTGCTGCCAGGGGCCCTGTACTTCTCTCTAACTGAGTTCCACTGGATTCCTTTCCTGGGCTGATATGTTTAAGAATTCGAACTGCTCCTTCAGTTTCAGTTTGGATACTCCACTATGGTGTGGTCTGTGCTGGTGCAGCATGTGCACTCTGTGCTCCCTCAGCCCCATGTAACAGATCCTTCCTGTCTAACTTCCCGGCTGTCCTATGCTGGAAATCTATCACAATCTGTCTCCTAGTGGATTCTGCCACTCTCAGATTTATTCAGATTCTCTTTTTAGAGTTATCTGAAGGAATTTATGGTAAAGTTTAGGATGAGTACATGCTCTCACTCACTCATCTTGTTGCTACATCCCTGAAATTGTATTAAAAAGCAGCAATCATCAAAACCACTTGGTACTGGTTAAGAAATAGACAGGTAGATCTGTGGAATAGGTTAGGTACACAAGGCACATAATCAGTGATTATAGTAGCCTATTGTCTGAGAAACCCAAGGACTCCAGTTTCTGGAACAAGAACTTACTGTTTGCCAAACTTGCTGAGAAAAGGGGAAAAATAGTGTGGCAGAAATTGGGCATAGTCCAATGCCTGACACCACATACCAGAAAAAGTCCAAATGGGTACACGATCAAGGTATAAAGGCTGGTATTATAAAAAAAAATCGGGGAGCAAGGAATAGATTATTCGTCAATTTAAGGAGAATGGAGAAATTTGTGACTGATAGAGAATACTATAAAATGGAAAGTGGATAATTTTGATTACCTTAAATTTATAAGGTTTTGCACAGACATAGCCAATGCAACCAAATTAGGAGGGAAGCAGTAAACTGGGAGTTTTTACAACTAGTGTCTGTGATAAAGGCCTCATTTCTAAAATATAGAGAAAACTGGGTCAAATTGAGAAGAATAGAAGTCATTTACCAGTTAATGCATGGTCAAAGGATATGAACAGGCAGTTTCTAGAGGAAGAAATTAAAGTTATCTGTAGTCATATGAAAAATGCTCTAAATCACTTGATTAGAGAGATGCAAATCAAAACAACCTCATGTAGCCCTCTGCTGATGAATTAAGATGTTAGCAATGTGCACCTGGCACTAATAGCTTGACCTTTGGACCCCACCAAAGAGAGATAACGGACCTGGCACCGGCGCACTCACTCAGGCTTAATTTTTCTCGTTGGGCGTGTGTGCATGACCCTCGCATCTATCGCGGGCACACGCACGCGCACTTCCCTCCAAACGTCTCCAGGATCGATTCCTTTCTGACTGTTGCCCTGTTCGGACGCAGTTTCTTTGGAGTCTCTGACTTTTGAAGTTTTTTGGAGAGGAGGCGAGCGCCCAGAGAAGGCTGAGTGACCCAAGGAGAACTCTTCATGAGTTCTTCCGACCATCTCTGAAACCCGCCCCCAGGATGAAGATTTTCAAAATGTTTCGAAGGAGAGGGCGCTCTCCACCTCGCTCCTCCTTCTCCTCCAGGAGGGACAGCGGGGTCCGACCGTTCGGCCCAGGTGCCGGCTATGTCATCATAGTGAAGGACCTCGGGAAGATCCATAAAGCTGCCTCCCTGGGGGATGTGGAGAAGCTGCAGCACCTGCTGCTGCGCGGCCAAGCAAGAGTGGACGATGTGGATAAAGACAAGAGGTGAGAGGGGGGTGACGGACAGAGAAGGGAAGGTCCCCCCGCCCCCAGGAACAGCCTAAGTCACTCCCCCTCCCCCCTCCCTCCACGTGGGTGCGTGTGCCTGGGCTAACCCTTGGAGAAGCTCTTCCCTTCAGCACCTGGGACAGGGCAGGGGCAGGCTCTGCCTCCTGGAGATTGGATCCCAAGCTGGCCCCTCACCCTCCTGCCTGCCCATTTTTATGGAAGGGAAACGCCTTGATTTCTCTTTCAGCCACCGTCCAGCTGATTTCCTCTTCCTCAGTGGCGAGGTGCTCTCTTCTAGTGAAATGGTGTTTGGATTGGGCCATCACATGCGGTAGTAAGAAGTAATGCACGTTGTAGATTTCCTCGGGTGACAGTGGTGGCCACTTACATTTATTTTGGCGGTGATTTAGACTTCAGGCATAGTAAGAGCAATGCGTTTTATTTTAGAACTGTAGTACCTAATAATAGTACAATTTTGATTTTTGTAAATCTCCAGCAGTCACATAGCTCTCTCATTTCCGTAGGACACCTCTACACCTGGCCTCTGCAAATGGCTATCCAGATGTTGTGTCTCTCTTAGTGGAGAGAAAATGCGAACTAAACCTGCGTGACAAGCACCATCAGACATCTTTAATCAAGGTATGTACTAGTTAACCGTGCTGGTCTACACAAAGCGTTTTGATTAAGAAAATGTGCTATACTAACTAAATATCACTGATGATATTTTAGTATACTAATTTTTTTAGAGTATTTTTATTGTCTCTTTCTCTACATTCCATTGACAGGCAGTGCAGTGTCAGCAGGAGGAGTGTGCAAGTGTCCTGCTGGAGCACGGTGCAGACCCTAGTCTTCTGGATACCCACCACAACACTGCACTTCACTATGCTGCCTCTGGACATAACATAAAGATAGCAGCAAAGCTGCTTAGATATCAAATAGACATGGAAGCAAAAAACAAGGTAGAAGCCCACCTCTTGTGTGATAAAGTATTTTATGAGCTAAAATGTGTAAACCAGGCATTGTCCAATTCACATATTTATAGGTCATTCATTCTTGGAAGCATTTCTTTCATGCAAATATCTTAAAATCATTCTGTAGTCAGAGTTCATTGGCCTTTGGAATTTTCTGATGGGAAGAGGGAATAGAGGAGGAAATTTCATTTACTTCATTAGGACCTCCTAATGAGGAACTTCCCTCTACTGCTTTAGACCAGGTCCTGCTCTAAGATTTAATCTTAGAGTAGGGATTCTTAACCTGGGATCCATTAATTAAAAAAAAAAAAATCAACATTTATGGTATAGTTATTTCAATGTCATTGGCTTCCTTTGCATTCTCTATATTTTAGGTATTTAAAAGCATTATTCTGAAAAGGTGTGCATGACACAAAAAAGATTATGAAAACTTGACTTAGGGAGTGTTCTGGAATGCTGAAATGTCAAGTGACTTCCCAGGGTCACCCAGACACTATAAGTGTGCCAGCAGCAGGCCTTGTATCTAGGTTTTACTGACTTTGAGTTTAGCTCTCTATTCATTCCATCACAGCTGTCTCTCTAGAATTTTCTTTGCATGCTTTATTAGGTCTGCTCCCCAGAATGCAAAGGTTCCATTAAATATTTGTCTGCAATACTTTTCTACATATAGGCCTTTACTTATGATAACACAATGTTAATTTGTCATGTAGAAATTCCATAATGTTTTTAAAAATAATCTTTTAAAATTTGTTCCTATGAAACATAAAACTGCAAAGACAGAATTTTTACAAGAACAAATTCTTAGGTATATCTAGGGTTTTTTTTTTTTTCTGTTTCCTAAACACTATACCATTTCCTTCCTAGAGTTACTGAATAATTCCTGATTTTTTAAGAAAAGGTTTAATTCTTAGTCACTACAATTCAAGAGAGAAAATAAAAAAAACAAAGTATACATTAGGAGGGTTGTGAAGGGAGAGAAAATATCAAAAGAATGACTTGCTTCCCAGTTTTATCACCTCAAGGCAAGATTTTCTTGAGTTTTTGAGGCTGGTTGTACACACTTCAGGGGAATGTGTGAAGAGAGCTAGACAACTTTAAAACTGACCTGAGTATAGTTTTAGCTTGGCAGAATACTGGGGAAATAAGGTTGGCTGCGTGCATACAATAACTGATCATGACATGAAGACAGCAAGAAAGGAAGATACTTCTAAAACAATATGAAAGTCTTACAAATTCTGGCTTTCTATCTCCTGATCACAAATTACTAGCTGGAAGAAATCCCACAGGCTATCTAGTTTCATTTGGTCATTTACATATGAGGAAACTAAGCCCCAAAGAAGTGAAATAATTTACTTCTGGTCACACGGAAATTAACTAACAGAAGCAGGCTTTATGCCCTGCTCTCATTCCAAAGTTCCATTGTAGCTTACTTCCTTAGCATGTCATTAGCAAGTTCACAGGATGTTCACAAAATGCTTTCAACTGAATTGAATCATATAAATAATTCTTGTGTACTGTAACACCATCTTTAATATGATTTTTCAGGAAGGCTATACACCACTTTTGCTTGCAGTTAAAGAAAATAACCAAGATATGGTAGATCTTTTCTTGAAGAATGGAGCAAATGGGAATACCTCAGATAGGCTTGACAGGTACAGTAATTAAAGCTTTAAAGAATAAAAGAGATAACAGTTTCTAGAGGAATAAGAACAACTTCAATCAGGGAACTCTTAGTGAACCACAATAGTTGAAATTGATCATCATTGGGAAAGGGTGAAAATGTCCACAAACATCAACTCTGAAAAGAACTAGTATTTATGCTTCTGCCACAGAGAAAGCCATTCATGTGGGCGTGCCATCCATCGTCCATTGGTGATTTCTTTTTGCAGGTTTCGCTATTTGATTTTAAGTAACTTAAGATCATCACATAGTAGTTTTGAGCACTCGTGATACAATTGATTCTCTACATGAAATAATCTTCATGTCACCCATGAAAATTGATGTGTGTACTCTTTGCTCCTTCTTCCTTTGATTGTCCTTAAGAATATGTGTGTTGTCAAATACAAATCAATATAAGAATAATATGAAGGCCTTTGATGGACCTGTGATCTTATCATTGTAGATACTTATGCCACTGGTTCAGATTTTAGTCCTTCCATGCTTTCTTATCCTACATGACTTTTGTCCTCATTCCATAAAATCCTCACAGAGGAATTTATTTATATTTAGTTTTCAATGTTCCCTTTTTTCAGATTCTGAGTTCAAAATTGTTCTCCTTCCAGGGCCTCCCCCTTTCCCAGGCTGGTATGCAAACTGATGTAGGCTGTACATATACAATCATATTAAATCCATTTCTGCATTAGTCATGTTGTGACAGAATTATTAGAATAAAAGAGGAAAACCAGGAGACAGAAAAAGCCAAAAAAGAGAGAGAGAAAACAGTATGCTTCAAACTCCATTTAGACTCCATAATTCTTTCTCTGAATGTGGATAACATTTTCTGTCATGAGTCTTTTTTTCCAGTTTTCCCAACAGTTTTTGTCAAATAGTGAATTCTTATCTCAGAAGCTGTAGTCTTTGGATTTTTCATACAGTAGATTACTGTAGTCATTGACCATGCTTCTTGGATACCTGACATATTCCATTGATCCACTACTCTGTTTCTCAGCATGTCTCAAGTAGTTTTGATGATTGCTGCTTTATACAATACAGTTTTAGATCTGGTAGAGATAGGCCACCTTCACTTGTATTATTTTTCATTAATCCCCTTGATATTCTGGACCTTTTGTTCTTTCACATGAATTTCATTTTTTATTTCTATAAAATAATTTTTGGTAGTTTGATTGGTATGGTACTGAATAAGTAAATTAGTTTTGGTAGCATTGTCATTTTATTATGTTAGCTTGGTCTATCCTTAAGGAACTGACATTTTTCTATTTATGTATACCTGACTTGATTTGTGTGAAAAGTGTTTTGTAATTGTGTTCATTGTTGGTTAGTTTGTATTGGAAGGTAGACTCCCAAATATTTTATATTGTCATAATTCTCTTGTATCACTCATTTCTTTTCCCACTTTTCCTTGTACCTTTCTTCTATGATTTTTAAGTTCCTTTCTGAGCTCTTCCATGAGCTCTCTCTGGATTTGAGACCACTTCTCTTTTTTCTTTAGGATTTTGCCTATAGGTGTTTAGACATCATTCTCCTTCTGTGAATTTTTTCTCCACTGTCCCTGTGACTACAATAGCTTTCTATGATGAGTTTTTTTTCAATTGTTTTTCACTCATCTTTTTTTCTTTTTCTTTCTTTTCTAATTGAGCTCTGTTCACAATGTGGAAAGGGCACTGTTTCAGGATTCTTGTGGGAGGGTCTACTGTCCCTGGCTGTTTACCTGGTGCTGCACTGTTTTGCTTAGGCCCATGGGGAAGCCTCTTGTCTGGTGCTGTGCTATGGGAGTGCTAGTGGGGATGACTGGCACTGCTATAGGCACTGCTATAGAGGACTGGCAGCTTACCTGATTCTGTCCTGGGATTCTAGTGCTGATGTTTGTCATGTGCTATGGCTGGTAGAGTGTTGTAGCATGTCCCTTGGGATTCACTGAAGCACTTGGCATTGTGACCACTGGTGGCTGCCTGTTTGCTTAATCACCTGTAGGGATGGAGCCTTCCTGTTTGCCTGCGTCTAAGCTGAGGCATGTAGGTTCTCAGAACTGGAGTCTGCCCACTCCCCTGGCTATTCTGAGGCACATGGGTAGTCTTGCTGTTGGATTGGCCTATTCCACCATACTGGGGCTCTCGATCTACCACTGCTTTGTTGACATGGGGCTTTCTACTAACCTGCTGGGATACTTCCTGTCCTGGACTATGCTCCCTTTTACCCAAATGAGAAAGACCTTTCCTGCCAATCTTCCAAGTTTTTGGGGCTCTAAGATTGTTCAACCCTGTACTTTTGATGGTTCTGCTGTTGCAGAATTTGTTTTGGGGCACTATTTTATGGTTGTTTAGAGGTATATATGGGAGAGTTATGGCAGTTTACTGCTGACTCCACCATCTTGGTTCCCAAAACTAAATATTATTTTTTAAAAAACAAAGCTAATACTTTTAAGCATAGGATAATATTAAATACTAAAACCAGAGTTTATGACTCCATCAGTTTCAATCTTCCTCATAATCGATTATTTCCCTCCCCCCCAGAAATAAAATTTGCTGATTCCTTTTGGATTTTTCTTATGTTTGACATTGAGATTTTGAGTCAGAGAGAAAGGTTTAAACAGAATGAACATTTCTACCTGTTAGAAAGATTTTATTAACACTTCAAAATACCTTTAAAAATATCCAGAGTTTCTCCACTGAGGATACTTTTTACACTACTTCCACCTTTAACAGAGTCAGCCTGACATATCAGTTATCACTAAATAGTGAAGGAACAGCAAATCTCTACTTGACATTACGATATAGCTACAATACTGCCTTAGGCAGAAAATCCGTGAATGAGTTAGCATACAACAAACTCAGTACTTCAGATATCTGTGTTTTCATTGTTGTAGATACTCTCTCTACTAGTACAGCTCGTAATCACACTAACTCTTAATTATCTGCCTTCATGAGTTAATGGGCCTTCCTCAGATCCAATGGTGACACCTTACTGGTGATGACCTTTTCTTCACTCACATAGGCTTGTTCATAAACATCACGTGCAAAGAGCCTCCACTTTACTTTCAAGGCTAGCAAACAAGTGAAAAGTGTGTGTAGGGTCCTTCTGAAAGTTCTTCACTTTTGTACACAAATGGCTTTGATGCACTGCCTTCTTGTCTGTCATGAAGACTTAAATTTGACAGTCCCTGCTGAAACTCTTTAGAAGACAAAAAAACACCCCTCTCATTCTTACCTTTCATTCTGGTCCTAATTGCCATTTTTCATGCTGCACATAAGCAAAAAAGGACTCACATCCCTTACTAAGTGTTCATGTTCCACAAGCATATTACCTCATATATGAGATATTCTGTCATTGAAACATATCAAGAAAAATCTAATTACTTGTGACTAGTTTAAATTCTTAAATGGGAATGGTTTCTTTGTTATTCTAGAACAGCCCTGATGATTGCTGCCAGTTGTGACCCAACAGGTATAGTCAGTCTTCTGCTTCAGTATGATATTGATCTGTCTTGCCGAGATACATTTGGATGGACAGCTGAGGATCATGCTGTTTTCAGTGGTCATTCCATGTAAGTACTAACATTATAATTCTAATTATTTTTATATAGTTGCATTTAAAGGAATTTTTCTTCCATACAACTGAGACTGCCTGGGACTTTCATAGTCATATAATATAGCAAGCATCTAGCAAGCATACTACTTAAAGGCAATAAGAAGAAACTGGACAAATGGCCAAGTTAGGTCATCTAAGTTCAGGAGGACATAAACAGGAGACAGGCTACAAAGGAAAGTCAAGTAATCTGAGATCATATTTTTCAGAAGTAATAATAATGAGGATGATAGCTGCCATTTTTATAGTTCTGTAAGGCTTTCCAATGTTTTCCATACATTTATTATTTGATCTTCACAAAAGTTCACTTCACAAAAATTTACTTATAAGGTCTGCTTTAGAGAGGCAGGGGTTTTTTTGTTTGTTTGTTTGATTGTTTTTTGATCTTTACTGACACTTCCCAATGATAGTAGACCTTAAGTTAGTTTTAGGGAAAATCTCATTACATCTTGGACACCTGCAAATGAGTGATAACTAAAAAGAATAAATCATAAATATTAATAGTCAACATTAGAATTTACAGAGAGGCAGTTTGGTACACAGGAAAGAGTGCTCTAATTGGAGCCAGAGGACCTGAGGAGAAATCATGCCTCTCACTATAGGTGTCATCCTGGACAACTGTTAACCTTTTCTGGGACTCAGTTACTTAATCTATAAAATAAAGTGATTAGAGTAAATGATCTAAAGCTCTGAATCTGTAATTCTCTATTACTGTGACTTTGAGTACATGTGTATTATGTCTACATTGAATGATTAGTTATACTCTACAGACTTTATCAAAAGAATAAAAAAAATTTTGGTGATAATCTGATTATTTAAGGTCTGAGATTTGCAGAGATTGGTGCATATAATTTTATCTCGCTTGATGTAGAAATATTATGTTTTATATTTTATTTTATAGTCATTATGAACTAATTAATCAGTACAGAAAACAGAAGGCACTTAATCAGGCCCTTTCACCCCAAATCAACAGTTTGGAGAGGGCTTCTGATCCAAAATTTACTTTGGGTGGACCTGCCAAGGATCAGGAAGGTAAGACTGACAAATTCAAAGAAATAGTTAATTTAAAGAAATAATGAAAGAGCAGTCTTAAAATCCATATATATATGTATATATATGTACACATATATATACATATATATTCTATTTCCATTTTATACTTTAAAAGGGTAGGAACTGGTTTATTTTGGGCTGTTTACTTAATTATCCTTGTTGATTCACTATCCTGAAACTGTTTACTAAAACCAGCCTCAAGATCTTTTGTGTTATTAACTTCAACTTTATCCAAAAATTTCTTTAAGCAGGTTAACAATTTTCAGATTTCTCCATGCTTGTAAATGTATTTAATCAAATCATGTGAAAAGTTTTGAACACCTGTAAGATGTATTATATTTAGCAATACTATTTATTTCTGATTCTTAAACATGAGAAAAATAAATATGTAAGGGCCTCCTATAACTGTAGCATGTTCATACACAGAGACAGATGGCCTCATCTAATATTTGGACATATAAAGAGAGAACAGTAAAACAACTGGAGAGCAAAGCCCTCTTCCTTTTTTGGAACTCTGTGTAAATCACTTATCTAAGCTTTGGAAATGTATACATTTTAAATGTTTCCAAAACTTTTAAATGTTCATAAAGCTTTCACTTCAGAGATACCAAAGAGGATGCAAAACCCACAGGAGTTAGGAGGAAGAGGGAACAGAGATTTGAAAGGTAATACATATATGTTCCTAGATTTTTGGTAGACATTTGCATATGTGCCCACCTCCAACAAGACCCTAGGAAGACTTTCCAATCTTCTGATTTAGGCAGTTAAACTTTCAAAGAGAGGAGATTTTCTGAGTGATCTCCCAATATTTAATCCTGCCAGCTGGGCCATTTGGAATCTTAATGACCTGGGCTTGTAATAATGAATTCCTCCTGCATTTAAGAGATTTCTTTTTCAAATCAATTTACCCATTACCTTGTGAGAAAAAATAGTGTGGGTATTCTATTTACTCCCATTTGAATGGTGATGAAACTGAGAAGCAGAAAGCCTAGATGACTTGCTCATGCCAATAGAGCTCAAAGGAAAGTGTTATCATGTACCTATTATACTATGTATCTGAAAGAGATGAGCTATGTAAACCCTTCCTTAAAAGAAATAAGAAACCATAATGGCAGAAGAAACAGTATCTAATTTTAAGTACATCTTAGTGCTGTCTAAAATCATGCCCTTTTCAAAAGAAAATTACTTTCTTATATTATAGCTAGTCAGGTGATGAGTGAATCTAATTTTTCCTCATTTTATTCATTTGTAAAATAGTATATCTCTACCTACATACATGAAATTATTGTGATGAGCCTTTAAGACTAAAAAATTCAAGTTCTCTTCCTCAATTTTTATTATATTAACTACATATACAAATTTTAAGTGCAAATTTTTTAAAATCCGAAATGCAGTTTTAATAAAAATAACTGTTCCTAGAAATCTCATTGAAGATGAAGTGTCTATGAAGTTTCTCAATCAAGGAAAAGTTATAGTCTATAATATGGACAATAAATAAGTAAAGGGACAAATGAAGAGTATGGCTTATTAGTGATAGAGCTATTTCATAAATATGTTCGTGGCAAATATCTGAATGTATGAGTTTATGAAATATATAATAACCAAAACTGTTCTCTATACAAGCCAAAATCATAGTGTAAGCACAAACATATTAATGTTAGAATTTTAAAAGTTTAAAACAACTGGGGATAGGAATAAGAAGAAAAATTAATTTTAATGATTTGTTATTATAAAATATATATGCTTTCCTTCAAATACTCATTCTCTACCATAAGGCATTTATTTGTTCTACCTTGTTTTTGTTCATCAAAACAATTGGTAAAATGTATTATCTGATAGATGACTGTAGCAGTACAGCAACGTTAACCCATCATTAGACTTGAAACTGGTGATCACATCTTTCGAACTTGAAAAGCCACTGAGCTATTACCATAAACGCCAAATCTTCATTGTTTTTAGGTGAAGCTTAGAGCAGTAATAAAGTGAGAACCTTTTTTTCTTGAGTTTAATTAATACTGAACCCTTTGCATACAAATTTTCTCATAAATCATGTTGCCAAAGGGAACCAGGCTCTTATCATGAAGTATGCATGTGCTTGAGTTCTGGTCCGGGGGCCTGGTTGTTATTTTTAATTCCTGGAACACCTTGCTTTCTTGCAATTATTTCTTGCCTTCTTTTGTTCACATTAATTGTGAATAAGCCCAAGTTCTTTGTCAAAAAACCCAAAATTTGCGAGTTTTCTGGTACTTTGGCAAATTATTATATTTAGGGGTTGAGCTTTTCCTAATTATTTATTCTCATTTTTTTGATATTTTAATTCAGGGTTATGGTAAAAAAAAAAAACCCACAAGTTATCCCAAAATATTGGAATCCAAAAGTCTTTTTTTTCCTGCTCTCTGAAGATTGATACTCAGTTTGCTTTTTATGCAACCATAATTTTAATTGTGTAATGTCATCATTTTGCACAATTCTTCATGGGTAATACCATGAACCACGAATGACAAATGCCAACAAGTAAAAGTTATCCTTCCCAAATGACACAGTGCTGCAGGGTAGATAGTAGGCAGTGTAGGCAGGAAGGATTTAGGACCAAATGTTTGAGTCCTGGCTCTGCCATGTATTGAGTTAAATTTAGAAATCCAGTGCTCTTGTTAATTACTTTTCTCCTCTTGTGGTTAGTTTTAGGAAACAATGAGCTGAAATTCAGTTCAATGAGTTGGTTATACAAATGTCTGCCTCATGATACAAGCCCATGTCACACAATTCTTTTGGGTGATAGAGACTACAATTCTAATTCCATTGGCATGAATTAACTCCTTCTAGAAGTGCAAGTTAGCAGTTTCTCTGAAACTTAGGGTCACAGCGAATTGACTAGAGCACTGAAAGGGTAAGTGATTTGTTAATCTTCACATAGGCAGTGTCAAAATCAGAGGTGGGACAACACTCCTATATACAAAAAGCTACACAGTAGTACTTCTTTATTGGTGCATTTACCTTTGTGCTCCCCTCCATTAGGGCTCTACAGCATGACCCCATATATAACCTTTCCAGACCTGATGTTGACTATACATACATATAGACATATGTGTGTGTATGTATGTATATGTGTATATATATCAATAATTGAAAATATCCATAGTATATAAAAAGATCTGTATATGTAAAATGATACAACCAATTCCTCAAGTGTCATACTAAACCTAAATACTTAATATACAAGAAATACCTGATAAAAAACTTTAAGTTTCTTAATATTTTGTGGACTGATGAATAGTAAACATAATTTTCTAATTTTGTATAGTAAACAATACCTTAAGACATGTTTGGATGGACTGACATATAGTAAAGTAATTTAGTATTTTAAAATATATAATGGTTCATGTAGACATTGAAAGATATAAAGCTTCCACTAAGGAGATCAATGAATTGGGCATGCAGCTGAAAAAGCTAGAAAAAGAACAAATTGAAAATCCCCAAGTAAATACCAGATTAAGAATACTGACAACCAAAGGAGAGATTAATAAAATTGAAATTAAGAAAACTATTGAACTAATAAATAAAGCTAAAAAGTTGGTTTTATGAAAAATCCAATAAAGTTGATAAACCTTTGGTCCATTTGATTAAAAAAAGAAAGAAGAAAACCAAATTACCAATATCAAAAATGAAGAGGGTTGAACTCACCTCCAATTAGGAGGAAAGTAATACAATAATTAGAAATTATTTTGCCGAACTGTATGCCCATAAATTCGACGATCTAAATGAGATGGATGATTATTTTAAAGAATATATATTGCCCAGATTAACAGAAGACAAAGTTGAATACTTAAATAACCCAATCTCAAGCCATCAATGAACTCCCTAGGAAAAAATCTCCAGGGCCAGGTGGATTTGCAAGTGAATTCTATCAAACATTTAAAGAACAGTAAATTTCAATACTATATAGCCTATTTGGGAGAATTGGGGAAGGATTCCTCCCAAATTCTATTTATGATACAAATATGGTTTTGATGCCTAAGCCAGGAAGAGCCAAAACAGAGAAAGAAAATTATAGACCAATTTCTCTAATGAATGTACATGCAAAAGTTTAAATAAGATTTTAAGAATTTTATTTAAATAAGAATACAGCAACTTATCATGAGAATAATACATTATGAGCAGGTAGTATTTATACCAGGAATGCAGGGCTGGTTCAATATTAGGAAACTATTAGCATTATTGATTATATCAACAACAAAATTAACAGAAACCACATAATTATCTCAATAGATGCAGAAAAAGCTTTTGACAAACTACAACACCCATTCCTATTGAAAACACTGGAGAGCATAGGAATAAATGGAACTTTCCATAAAATAATAAGCATTATCTACCTAAAACCTTCAGCAAGGATTATATGCAATAGAGATAAGCTAGATGCATTTCCAGTAAGATCAGAGGTGAAACAAGTGTGTGTCCATTATCATCACTATTATTAAATTTGGTACTGGAAATGTTAGCTGTAGCGATAAGAGAAGAAAAAGAAATTGAAGAAATTAGAATAGGCAAAGAAGAAACTAAGCTATCACTCTTTTGCAGATGATATGATGATATACTTAGAGAATCCCAGAGATTCAAGTAAAAAACTACTTGAAATAATAAATAATAAACAACTTTGGTAAAGTTGCAGGTTGCAAAATAAACAACTCTTCTGCATTTGGGAGGACATCAGAGGAAAGCCAAGAAAGTTTTGATAAAAGTGACCTGGAACAGGTATGTAAAAATGATAATCAAATTTCTGATATTTTACTTTATTAAAAGCGCCTTTCATGCTAGCTTTATTGGAAGTTTTTCAGAACTTATTTTATTTTCAAATGCTTTTTAAATTACTTTAGAAAATAATGCATGTTTCAGTGAACAGATAAGTCTCATTTTTTGCCTGATAAACTATAGGAATCTTTAATCTGAAAATGAATACTGTTAGAAATCGTCTCCTAGTGAAATCTGTCCATTGTGAATGCTAGAAACTTAATGATAAAGCTGAAATTTTATTTTTATGTCTAGTATAAGTAAGTTGGGTTCAATCATTTGTAAATATGTACTCACAAATATAAAACAAAAAATAAAAATTTTCCCCTCAAGTAGCATTTGAATGTAAAATTACAGTCTAAGAGACGTGGAAAAGTAAAGTGGAATTGGTACTCTTTAGAGTATGTTTCACAGTAGAGAATCAGTATGGTGTAGTGAAGAGAACTAGCCTGAAATCCAGAAAGACTTGGGTTCAAATGATGCCACAGTGTTCATCTCACCCGACCCTGGGCCAGAGGTTTCAAATTCCCCCAAATCTGTCCACAAAACTCAGTTCTGAGGGATCTATTTGACACCACTGCTCTCTCCTCAGCCTCCATAGGAATATAAGTTCCAGAGAACTCCTCTCCATTTGTAAAGAGTTTCCTTCCCTGAAAATTCTTTGGCTAATGAAATTTCAAGTTCATTCCCTTTTCTCTTCCTTGCATTACACTATAGCACACATCCTTCAGTCATTCAGAATAGTTTATTGCTCTCTAGGATCTTTGTCTTTTACTTATTTACTTATTAATTTACTTAAAATTATTCAAGCCTTTCTCCATGGAGGAAAGGCAAAGTCTCAGTAAGTCACTGAGCCTATCAATAAGATGAAATTCAGTAAGGAAGAAAGTAAAGTTATATAATTACATACAAAAATAGTTTCATATGTATAAGTTGGGGTAAATAGGATTAGATAGTGTTTTGTCTGAAAAGACATAGGAATCTTAGTTCTAAGCTGAAGTTGAGTTATTGCTGTTATTTGACAACCCAAAATCTAGAGTAATTTTGCATCCCATTCAGGGAAGCATAGCTTCCAAAACAAAGAAGGTGAAAATGCCTCTGTGCTCTGAAGTGAATAGACTTGGCTTATCCTGCTTAATTCATTTGTGGCTCCCACAAAATTATGCTAGCTAGCAAGAAGGACAGCAGACAGGATGAGGAAGGGCCTTGGGGTCCATGACTTGTGAGGATCTGTTAAAGGAACTAGAGATATTGATCCTTCTGTTTTCAAGTTTTTGAAGAGTTGCAAAAATTTACATTTTTAGGGTTGTCAGGAAAAAAATGTTAACAAACAGAACCATCCATAAATAGAATGAGTTCACTTGAGAGTTGGTGGCCAACCCCACCTGTGAAGACTCCAAGCTGAGGCTTGTAAGAGTCAGGTACTTAACCCTGCATATGGATTGCAGTGAGTAGTGGTGGAGGTTCCTTTCCAACTTTGAAATGCCATCCTTTTTGTTGTTTTCCATTTTCAGTAGCCTGCTTTTCTTTAAATCTTTAAAGCTATTTTCCGTGGTTTTTCAGACTCTGTGTTCCAGTTAAAGGTAAAATGTTGTTGCTGACTTTTGAAGGAAAAAGATGATTTAAAATTTTATGATATTGTTGTCCCCAGGATGAGGAAGAGCTAAATGAAACTCAAAGACAACTTTTTCTGGAGCTGAATGCTGGAGCTTTGCAAGGGGGAATTCTGAATAATCCTCTTTGGAAGCAGAAAGAAAAAGAAGTAGGCACTTCCAAAATCACTCACATTTCTGAGGTATTCACTTTGGTCATTTTCAAATCTAACCACATATTTTAAAAGTCAGAATTTCTGTTCTTCATTTTGGGACATATTTGTCATCCTCAGTCACATCCATCTGCCTGCAGCAGACAAGTCAGGACACACCTGATGATCAAAATCAGCACAGACTGTTTGTTTTGCTTGGTTGTATCTTTTATTCAATTGAATGGTCACTCTAGAGACCCAAGTGTACTTCTACTGAAAAAATCCCTGGTTCTCTGTAATGCCTCTGCCCTTTCTGGACATAGGAAAGTAGTGGGAGAAAGGAATGCAACCAGATGGAAGGTGACACCTCAAACACAAACCACTTTTCTTCCTTGCTTAAGTGATTTCATCTGTTTGCACTTTTCAGGGCAGAGAGTAAGGGTTACACAATATATGGTAATAGTTTGGTCTATTTCACTTTGTTGTCTCACTCTTGTTCCATTAAAGAAAAAGGAATAAAAGTATTTGCAACAGGAATAATTTTCACTTAGTTTCCTGACATCAAGCTCTATCCATCACAAGGATTGCAACATTCATTCACATTCATCATTGCTCAGAACGATAGAAACATAAGTTCATTAAACGCCAAATTTAGAATTTTGCATTTTCTTATTTTTTTCGTAAGTTGTTTGAAGTAAATCATTTGGGTTGTTGGCCCTTTGTAGTGCTTTGGTGCCTGCACACTGGACTGCTTCATTTAACTCAGCTGTTACCACTTCATACTCTCCTGCTGGCTTTTTAGAAAGGATATCATAGAATGGGGCTTCTAAGCTGTTTGATATAGCTCTTTTCACCAGTGCTGAATGGGGCCCAGTGCTCCAGGACCAGTTTTCCTGTGATGGGAGTTCAATATCCACTTTTTATACTTTGGCCTCAATAATTCCTTCCTCATGCCTTTAAAATATGATGATTAAGGCTAGGTTACCATCACTAGGAAACCACACTCCAAGTCTCACTTTTCCCATCCCTAAAATGAGAGGTTTCAACTAGATAACGTCCAAAAGTTTTAAATCAATGATACTTCAAAAAATGCTACAGATATGTCAGAAAATAAATTATTCTTAAGACTTCTACTAAGAAATTTAAGACTTATCACTTCATTGTTCTGGAGGTAAAATGATTGTACCAGGACAATGACTCTAAATGTAGGACAAATACTCATCATCAACTCATAAGAAGAAATTGGAAAAAGCATGTTAGATTTGGAGTCTGAAGAGCCCTGGATTTAAATGTTGCTACTAATACTTACTGAGTGTGAAAATGGACAAGTTATTCAACAACCTCTCCTAAGTCCTAATCTGTAAAATGGGGAGAATAATATAAATACTTCCCTCATAAGGGTGCTGCAAGGCTTAGGTGAGATAATATATGGGAAGAACTTTGTAAAACACCTCAAAAGGCAATGTGTCACGAAGACTTCAGAGGGGCCCGGAAGGACTTATATGAACTGATGCTGAGTGATAGGAGCAGAACCAGGAAAACCTTGTACACAGGAACAACCACTGTGTGCGAGGAAATTTTATAGTAGACTTAGTACTTCATTGCAATGCAAGGACTTAAAAAATTCCCCGTGGACTCTTGAAGCAAAACGCCTTCTACATCCTGAGAAAGAACTGTGGAATTTGATCACAGAATGAAGCAGACCATTTTCTTTTCTGTTATGTTTTGTTTTATGGTTTCTCCCATTCATTGTAATTCCTCTAGGCAATATTACTAAGGTGAAAATGTACTTAATAGGAATATATGCATGGAACTTATATAAGACTGTAAACTGGGAGTGGACAGGTAAGGGGGAAGGAGGTGGAGGGAGGGGAAAAAAAATCTGAGATATATGGAGGTGATTGTAGAACACTGAAAACAAGTAAAATAATTTAACATATAAGAGATAATGTGTAAATATTAAGTATTTTTATTTTTTTGTAACACTATGAGTAAAGAGTGTGGAATAGAATAGATAGAGCAAAGGAAATAAAATATGTTGAAAGGCAGACAAGTTTGTAGGAAATTGAGTCTGACAGAAATGTGAAATACGGGCAACTCCCTCAACATAATTTTCTCTGAATAAACTGCTTCTTGGTACTTTGGCATTTATTTTGAATTACTAAGGAAAAATCAGAATACATAATTTTATTTTGAGTAGCATTTTTTTCTGTTTATTATGTTTAGGTTTCTGACAGCCATGAAAACGAAAAATATCTGTTGGATCAAAATCGAATCTTACAGGATGAAGTTGCCATGCTCACACTCGAACTAGACACGCTAAAAATTAAGGATCAAGAAAAAAAACATCATATCGGGGTTTTAGAAGAAAAGAATGATGAGCTTCAAATGGAATTAGAACTGAATAAAGAAGTATTAACAAAAATCATATTCCAGTACAGGGGACAAGTAAAAGTTCTGACAGCTGAGAATGCAGTGCTGAACTCTCAACTGGAGAATGCAAAACAAAACACAGACAGAGTAGAGAGAGAAAAGGCAGCATGCAGTTTCCATGTGATTTCTGGTGTTCACAGTCAGGAGCAGACATCAAACCTAGCCCTTAAACATTCCTTTCAGGCGGAACGAGATGAGTGGCTTCGTTTACAGGACAAACTAAATCGTGACTTGTCTAACCTGAAAGAGGTGAATGGTGTCCTTTTTCAAGAGCTCTGTAAAGCTGAAAGTAGAGCCAGCATGTTAGAGAATGATTTCCTCAGAGAAAATGAATCTATCCAAGAAAGGTTAGCCCAAATCCAGAATGAAAATATCTTGCTTCAGCAACAGCTTGAAGACATGCAAAAGAAAACCATTAAAGAAAAGGCACTGAGTGATGCCCAAGTACACTTTATTGATGTTTGCAGCAAAGTGTGTGCTGATGCTGAAGAGCAAATTCTTATGGTAGAAGAGAGAAACAAAGTGTTAATCAGTGAATGTAACCACTTAAGAGTGAATATGAAAGTGAGAAGGCCAAAAGAGAGGTAGGTCTTTAAATATTATTCTTTGATAAGCATTAAACTTACTGAAATGAACGTCAAATTTTGATCAAGATAATTTAGGAATTTGATTTTTCGACCAGCAGATGATATTAACTTTCATTCTAAAAATTCTGATATGTAAGAAAGGGAATATGAATCCATAATATGATAAATGTGATATATAATATAATTTATGAGATCATATGAATATAGTAATAATAAAACATAGTATAATAAAATATAGCTAATTAAATAAACAAATGAAAATAATTTTAAATGTAAAAATAATACTATAGAAACAAAATAAAAAATAAAATTATAAAAATAAATTTAAAAAATCCTCTTTTAGGTAAGATGTCTCATTTTGCATAAAGAAATTATGTAGTCTATGACATTTTGGTTTAATAAATATTTGTAGGGGAAGTCACTAATGTATAACTACTGATAAATTTGTTATTCTATTAATTTTCCTAATATTCCATTTGAATACAACAATGGAATAAATTATTTCAAATGCTAAACTTAAGAAAAGTCCTACAAAATAATGTTAGGAATAATATAACAATTGAAATCTGATATATCTTTTGAGATACAGTGGAATATTCCCATTATGCTTTTATAAAAATTCAAACATGCTCAACAATGTAACTAGTTTCAATTCAGACTCCTTTGAACTAATTTTTGGAACATCAATGACTGGATCATATGTTAGTGAAATTCCAGAGTCTAGCCACTACTTTTCTTTTAAATTTAGGACAGTAATTCTATTCAAAAAGATTATAATTATGCATTAAGCATTAACTTTTTGTGTTACTAATCTTATTTATTTTAATTGCGCTTCCCTACTAATTTTTTTTATTTATCTCAGTTTTTTTTTTATTGTTTTACTAACAATTGTTGCTAAGTGTATAAAATTGCAGGTTCTGGAAGCACTGACTTTTATTTGTGGAATATAAATAGCTTTATACACTCTAATAGCACTTCTCTTATCTGTGATTTTTTTATATATGTAATGAGTGTCAATTCTACCACATATTGTACTGGGTAATAATTTCACATGAAAACCTTTAAAATTTTTATTTTTAGTATATATGATCATGTGTTTAAATCTAGTCATTTCATAGTAGAATTTAGTTTACTTGTGGGAATTCAGTGAATTGTGCCAATTTTACTTTCACAACTTTACATTGGCTTCTTTTAGCTTTATGTTTCCTTTAAAAAAATTTACCAGACTTTGTTAAATTGAGTTTTACAAAGTACTTCATCTTATTGAAAAAGAGAAAACATTTTAATTTCTTTTGATTTTTGGCTTCATTTACTATTAATAATTTATGCAATAATTTGCCTAGCTGTATACTGAAAGTGGAGAGGATTTTTTGCAGCATATCAGTCTATACACATAGGACTGTATTTCTGTGTGTGTATGTACATATACATATATGTGAATGGATGAATACATCTGTATGTCCAAAACTCTGAACTGGTAACATGCTATATATACATAAGTGGGAGAACTACCATATTTTCCATAGTTTCCCCCTTTTGTCCATTGACTGCAACCTGGAGTGTAATTCCTATGTGAACAGAAAAAGGAACTGCCTTGAAGCTTAGCAAAGACTGTTGAAGTTGTGAATATTAGCTAGCGACCAGATTTGTTGTTGTTGTCCTTTGGGCTTTGAACAAACCAAATCGTTGATATCAACTGCTTTTACCAAGCCTGAGAAGCATATCAGTGCCTATGTTCATTCTCCAGGAGAAACTATGAGAGGAAGGAAAATGCAACCTTTTCTTGCAGATGTCCTCCTCCTTCTGAGGCCTGGTGCATAGAAATAAGGTAGTTAACTTTTCTGAAAAATGGAATGGGAAGCCCTTAATGTTTCTATCAAGTATAAAAAAGCATACATTCTGCTCCCCTCATTCCATCACTTTCCATGTGAATTTCATGTAAAAAATGTTAGTCCCTAGGTAGCTTTGGAAGTAGTATAATTCTTCTCAAAAAGAAGTATTAGGGAATCAGGCTCAATGTATTGCTTTGTGAGGAGTATACTGAGCAACTCGAAAGATCTCATGTGATCCATGCCGAATGAAGATTGAGGGGTATAATCAAAAGAGCTTTGTTGTCTCAGGAGCCAAGTTTCAATCCTTTTCTGTATAAATGACTACCTTTAGGACCTTGGGTAACTCATTTAACCTCTGGGGTTTCGTTTTTCTCATCTGCTAAATGAGGTGGTTGTGTTAAATAGTCCCTAAATATTTCCACCTCTCAATCTACAATGGCTATGAATATATTGATGAAATTCATTTGCATGTGAAAATATATCAACTTTTGATTTGAAATTTGAAATTATATTAATGTTATATGAGCTAATATTGCTTTATGAAATCAGTAAGAGAAATAATTTGGACATATTTCTGTCAGGCTAGCCTAAGAAATCTTCAAGGAGGACTTCCTGTTTCCTTCAACTATCAATCCATGACAGTAGTTTCACTCGAAGTTACATCATGTTATCAAATTGATTATGAAGATAAGAAAAACCTACAGAAGGAAACAGATCAAACCAAAAGTGAAGTATGTATGCAAATAGATCAGTAATTTGTCCCTGAAAAATGGAAAATGTGTTTAGTGTGCCATTTCTCTTTTTTTCACCAATATTATAAATTTTCTGAACACTGCATCAGTCATTTAAATTGACTTACAATTAGACCTACAACCTCCACAATTTAGACACATAAATTTTAATGCCTATATTGAGTCTTTATGTGGTTGACAATTTGGTTTATCTGTCCTTACACAAAGAATGAGGTGTTTTTCCAAGTACCAATAATAACTAAATCATTTCTTTCACACTTTATATTTAGAAACACCTTTACCTTCATTTTCTGATTTAATCCCCCAAAAAGCACTGCGAAATAGAAATTATTTGTTTGCATCTGTCCAAATTACTCCTTGAATAAAAGGAAAATGTTGTTTCTTCACAATTTGTAAATGTATAAATTATCCATGCAAAGTGCCACTGAGAATTAAAATAATTAGATGGATATTCTCATTAATATCCTCTCACTTAATCGTGCTGATTTCCAGCTCCATACCTTCATCCCAGACTTCTTGCTTAGTTACACTTCGTCATCTGCACTACATATCCAAAATCTTTCCACTCTTCACCTTCAAGATGCTTTTGAATGAATCTTTTCCCATAATCCTTTTTGGACTTTTCACCTGTATTGATTTCTTAATCTTCTGAATTCCACTTTTCATCTGATACCACATAATTTAGTATTTAACTGTATATTCATCGCCTTGTGGTGTTTACATCTGTTATGAATCTATCATTTTCTTTTTCTAAGTCACTTTAACCCAACTGTAATAGAGTTCCTTGCAGACAGGGACTGTTTATACTTCATTTTTTTCAATAGAACTTCCTTTTCACAGCATGTTGGCAGTAGAAGTCATTGTTATTACTGTAGTAGTAAAGTAGTACTAGTAGTTGTAACAGTAGTGGTAGTAGCACTTCTAGTAGTAGTAGTCCTGGTAGGAGCAATAGTACTAGTGGTAGAAAAACAAGAAGAATGCTAAATGTTTCTTTGTTGACTTTGCCATGAGTTGAAAGTTTAGCTGAAATTAAAATTGTTTCAAGGTAATATTTGGCCTAAAGCACTTTGAGTTTTTCTATTTTGATTTTTTGTAAACTTTCAATTTCCCAGAGCCCCCAACTGCAAAAGAGAAATTCAGTATAAAATGATTTTATTGTTACTGTCATTATTATTAGAAATGATTACAATAAAAGCAAAGTTAAGCACAGAATAGCATCAAAGTGAAATTCCCCTAACATGTTTCCTTTATTACTATCAAATACCTTTCTCCATTATCGTTACTTTCCCACATTTGTATGTAGTTATGTATGCTTTTCATCATTATATCAGCCAAAAAGGACAGAAATGGATATTTCTGATATTCTTCAAAACACATTTTCAACCTAGTACCCATCATAATTGGTAAAGCAAGTGAAATCTGAGCCTAAGTCAGCAAAAATAGAATTTTTTATGATGAGATTTTTCTCAACTTAGAGGTACTTTGGGGGAATTATAGATAGAAACTTGGGCCTGTGGTTAGAAAGATCTGTCCTCAAATGTGGCCTCAGATAATCTCTGTGTGACCCTAGGCAAGTCACTTAATCTTTCTCAGTTTCCTCAGCCATAAAATGGGGAAAATAATAGCACCTACTTTCCAAGGTTGTTGTGAGAATCAAATGAAATAATAATTGTAAATCTCTTAGCTTTATGGCCTTTATTCCTGGCACATATTAGACATTTAATAAATGCTAGTTTCCCTGCTCCAAAAACATAAAGACTATTTTCAATTACATATAAATAATCGTTGTCTCTCACATTTTCATAAGCACCTCCCAATTTTCCAAAAGTGTTCTGTTAACCTGGTTAATTTCAGTATACTTGTCTTAACCAAGAAATTATTGTGAGGTCTAATCTCATTCTTAAAAAGTTTCTTTTCTTTGGTATTTGATGCTTGAGAAATTTTTCTAGGTTTCAGACATCAGTATTGGAATGAAGTAAGTTCTGTTTCCCAATTAAGTCCCCTATCACTCATTGTCTTCATTTCCCTCACATTCCTTTTGGAACACATAGATTAAAATGTTAACCTTCAAAAGCTTTTGGCTTCAGGCTGCAGTCAAGAAACTAGGTGTGGACTGAGCCCTGGAAGGTAAAGCTAGGAAGAAATAAGTTAGAGTCCGTCTTTGGCAATATGAATTACCTCATTTAATTGGCATTCAGGGCAAACTGGCACCATTTCTTGTCTAATTTCTCTGTTCATGCAAGTTTACACTGTTAAGAATTCAGTCAAATTACAGTTTCTTCGTTGTTCAAAACTTACTTCATCAACTCATGAATGAATGTTAATGAATGTTAATTATGTGAATTCCACTATGATAAGTTCTGAGCAGATTGCCAACCCTGTGTGTGAGACATGCCCTCTCTTCTTGAAGAATTTTCAGTCTCCCTAGGAAAGCAATGCAAAATAGAGGAAGTTCATTTATAATGCAGGGTAGAATTTAAGGAGCTACTAAGTAAATGGTATACCTTAAGTATTTATAAAAGGGAGAGATCACTGTAGTTAGAGATTAGAGCAGGTGGTATTATCCAGTCCTATTCTTCTTAACACAAGAAATGCTCAATGCAAATTAGCTGAGATAGCACCTCTACTGGAAGAACAATTGCCTAATCCCTAAATTATATATATACATACATACACATGCATATATGCATATGTACATAAATTCTTAAAAACCTACATCTGAGAGGTATTTTGAACTTTGAATCCTGGCTCAGCCTCTTACCATCCAAATTCTTTTTAATGAATGGTTTTCTGTTTCAAGCCTTGAATTCCTCATTTATAAAAAATGCTGTACTAACTCATTGCTAGTTCATATTTGATCTGTTTATAATTCTAAGTAAATATACTTCAGTTCCTTATGCTTAAAAGATTAAATGAATTCCTGCTAGGACCCTATACAATGCATCACCATTAGACACTGAAATAATAAAAAACTAAAATGAGAGGTGGTTCAAAATTTAGACACTAATTAGAATAGTGTACTCACTGGATGCCACGGACAGAAATCTCAAAGAGTATAGTGAAGGCAAGGAGCATTGTAGGAAGATACCAAGAAAAGCTTTGAAGACGAGTTAGAACTTTGAGATCCCTCAAGATCTGGGAAGGGATCAGTAGGATAGGAGAGCAATGGAGTCCAGTAGGATAGGGAATGATAGGAAGATAGCAAAAGCACAGGACTGTGAGGAGGGTAGCTGTAAAGTACTTAGAATTAAAAGTTGGAAAAATAGGATGAGGTGAGATTTTAGAGAAAAGAAGAGAGAGAATTTTATCCTCAATCTGGTAGCCCATAGCAGTTCCTTTGCAGGTTCCTGAGTAAGGCAGTAGTATGATCTCAGCAGTGTTTTACAGTAATTGGCTTAGCATCCTGTAGTAAAGATTGGTGTGGGGGTGAAACTAGAACAGAAAGACCCTGTAGCCTGTTTGTTTTTAATTAAACTCTAGGCACCTGACTTAATATCATCATGTTTGTTTCCTAATCTGTAAAATGAGAAGGTTGGACTAAAATGCTCACCTCCTTCACTGTTTGATCCTCTGCTTGAGGTTATGGTCCAGGACTAAAGGGGTAGCCATGAGATATAAGAGGAAAAAGAAACACTGTGAAAGGATAATTTATAGGAATAATAAATGACCCATCAGATAAGAGAAAGAGGTTCTATGTTTCAGTGAAGTCCGAGACTAAGAAGAAAGGTTTTCAGATACAGATGTGACTTCTGCCTATTGAGACAACAGTTGTAGTAGAGAAGTAGGGAGGTAATAACTGATTTCATGGCAATGAAGAAAAGCGCTATGTTATATAAATAGAGATCTTGCTTCAGAGTGAGGTAAACATGGGCTTAAATCCCAATGCTGACATAAATGGCTTTATGACCCTGGGCCAGTTTTGTAACCTGCTGGTGCCCTAAGTCATTCAGTGAGACTGAGAGTTGCAGATTCTAAGTTGTAGGTTGAGTGCAGGGCCTATTTGTATTGCTAGATGGAATGTTACTACTGAGAATTCCCTATGCCAATTAAATCACAGATACATAGAAAATAAATAAGGGAATAGTTATTGATAAATAAACCAGTGAAATGGGAATAGGAGATGAAGAAATGGCAGCTGTGGTAATCATTCATTGGAGAAGTAGGGAAGCAAACAGGAGAAACAGGAGTGAATCTACAATACAATTCAAGCAGTATTCAGCACAATGAGTAGGGTTCTTTCTTGCTTTGTAAGGTAGAAAAGAGCACCTGTCTCATAATCTGAAACTACAGATAATCACTCAAGGAGAGTAAGAGAACATCAGTTTACACACCTTGCATCTCACTTAGTCCAATACCAAGAGATGAGGAGAACAGTTTTACAGCCTTACCTACAAACACAGATATAGACATTTCAACATAACAATGCTTAGAACATGGGCCAGGTGTACCAACACAAAGGGGAAGTGGAGATGAAGGGATCATTTCCATGGGCTCTAGAGAAATGCGGAAGGCCAGTGTTCCTCCAAGGTGTGGTGTGTAAGGAAACTTGGCCTACTTTGTATTCATTCCTATGCATTTCACCCATTTCTAAATTTATTAATATTATTAGTAAAATGAGAATTTTCATTGATTTAAATTTCAAAAAAAAGAAAAAGTTTTTAGTGAAATCACAGGAAAGCTATGTCATCTTAAGGAAGATCAATCATTTTCAAATCTGTCTGTATTTTTGTTTATCATCTGTGCTTCAACTGAGATTTACAGCTGGAGCTGGAGTTAATGAAAAGAATCCCTTTTAGAAATGCTAGTTCAATTGTTGTAATATTTTTCTTTGTAAAAATTTTTAAAGCTTAATACTGAAAGGGAAAAATTAAAGAAACTCATTGAGTTGAAGCAATCTCTGGAAAATCGTCTAGAACAAGAAACGAAGAGAAATGATGAACTACAGAAAGACCTCAATCGGTAAGACTCCTTTTGGCAAACTTTTCCTCACAAACATTAAGTAAGCAAGGACTTAACTATTTTGTTAAATGCTGAGTACAAATTCATTTTATATATTAACACTTGGATAATTACAGCATGTATAATTCTAACAAAAAGTTTTTTTCACTTTCATTTTGTTCACTAACTTACTGCTGTAAAACAAACCTTCTGCCCTGCATCTTTGAAGCTATAGTGAAATGCTGTATAGCACCTGTACCTGAAAGTATGTTTGACAGAATTACACTATATATAGCATTTGACAGTCTCTTGTTAAGTATACTATTTCTGGACATAAATGTTTCTCTAAGGTAAGTCTCTGTGTTCTCCATCCTAATTTATTTCCTTCATTATTTACTTAATTGGTTCACTTGTCATTCATTCAAAAAGTACTATCAAACATCTATTGTTATAAATTACTGTCCTAGTCCCTGGAGAGACAGAGATGGATGTGTAATGTGCAGTCCTGCTTTGAAGGTGATTATAGTCTATTAAAAGAGGTAATGTAGGAACCCAAATAACATGTGCAAATAAGAATGTGGTAAGTGCTTTAGAATGGTCAAAAGTCAGCCTGAAGGAGGAAAAGGCATCTTCTGACTTTGTGGGATCAGCAAAATTCCATTAAGTATATGACTTTTGAGCTAGACCCTACAACATTTCTTGACCTGGGATTTAAGGCTCTTCACAATATGGCAGCAACCTGCCCTTTGTCCCTTCAAATCTATTATTCTCTCTTCTACAACTTACTCTCATGTTATACTGAACTATTCTCTGTCCTTCAAAACATACCATGGGCTTTCCCTCCTCTGTCCTTTGCCTGTGATATTCACTCATGACCTCTGCACTCATCCTCACCCAAATGCAGTTCCTCATTGATTTATCACATTGTAATGAATCTTCTCCTAATGGTGACAACCAGAAGTGAAAGATGCAGGGCCATCTTACTGACCCACAGCAAGTTGAACCAGCCTTCTCAATTCTCCTGCTGTCTGATCCCGTCAGTTTCTATAAAGGTGAAAGCTCATTGAAGGAAACTATTGGAGGGGAAAAGAAAGAAAGCAAATATTACAGGATGTAAATATTAAATGTTAACACTTAAAATATAGTCTTTCTGTGATTCTTCTGGGGTTTTTTCAAAAACTTCTTAAACCCCTGTATAAACACAAAAAACCATACCCATATAAACACATGCTACTTTTTCTTTTACAGTATCATACAGAAATCTATCTGCAAAGCAATGAAGAATTATCTCCTAATTTAGTTTTTTAATTCATATTTGTGTAAATAGATTAGGGTTTTGGATAGCCAAAAGATACTATTTGTTAAAGAAAAAGGGATGGAGCAGTCTTCCTTGCCATAAATATTGGTGACAATGGTAGGTAGATGTTATGGGCTGGCTACACAGTTGAGAGCCCCAGAAATACTTTTTAGGCTCAACTGAGTCGCCTCCTTTTCCCTGAGTCATTTAGATGGTGCCTGACTCCTGGGGGAAAGATTGCAAAAGCACTGCCTGGGATAATCACCCGGATCGGATACCCTTAAAATCATTCAACTAACCAATATCATTTACCAAAATTCAGGTTAAATGGTTTCTCTAAAATCAGATTAGTAAGGAATCTCAGATTTCCAAGTACCTTTTGTGGTTTATTTTGTTTTGTTTTTAATTTTCTGAGGAGAGTCTGCAAACCTTTTTCCTTCACTCACCTCTTTATATGATTTACTAGGAAAGGACCTTAATGGAAGTAATGCAATTATGCCAAAAATGTAATAACCTATATAGTTTAATTGTTTTCAGAGTTAAGTAATTATTCAGGGAAAAGTCACAATTATTATAGTATTAATAAAAAAGCCACTAACATTTAACACAGATGCTAAGCATCTTTGTGCTTTGACATCTTCACAGTACTAAAGAGAGGCTAGCTGAAATGAGTCACCAACACTTGAATGAAAAACAAAAGAATTTAATTTTAATCACCAGTTGTACTGTAAATCCGTTTTTGGAGCCAGTGCACGTTGGGAATAATATAATGTACTCCTCTGTGGAAGTTTTATTCCAAGAGGAAACTTTTTATATTCTACTCAAAGCACAATATCTTCAAAAAGCAGAGTGGAGGCTTACGTGGCAAAGAATAGTCATTTAGAATTTTTTTTCTTCCTTTATATTAAAGATATAATGTAAAATATTTATCATAGTGGAATTTGAAATTTCCTGCTTAAATATTTTTTAATGTGCCATACTGGTTTTTGTGATGTGTCAAAATGATCTGTTAAATATGTTCCTTTTAACCTAATGATATTTAGAAAGGATAGATACTGAGTTTTAAAATGCTTTTTTAGATTAACAGCTATCATATGTGTCATATGTTAACTTCTCAGATATAGTCATACCTAGTTTAAGACAATTTATGTAACCTTGACGAGTGGCATTAGAGAGGATATATCTTCTCTGTTTTTTTCCCATGGTACTGGCATCTTAACACTTAAAATACAATCTTTCTGTGATTCTTCTGTTGTTTTTTTTTTTCCCAGAACGTCTTCAACAGCTATATAAACACAAAAAACTATATCCTTATAAACACACCTTTTTTATTCAGTATTCTGGAGAAATCTTTTGCAAAACCATCTCATGTAATATAAATACTTACCTCCTAATTTAGTTTTTAGTTCATATTTGTATAAAGGTTTTCTTAAACTGGGGTTAGAAACTTATGAGATATTGCAAATCGATGGCATCTTTCTCTCTTTTTATAAAATATACCCATTTCTAAGGACCTCCTAGCATTGACATGGTAAATGTAATGTAGTCAACATAAGATCCAGCAAATGTTTAAATTTTTTAAAGGCACTGCTAAAATGCCCTAAAAATATATATATTTTGAATGTATTAATCACTCGGTCAAGATGAAAGGATTAAGATTTTGGGCCAATGTCTTGTAAGTGTCTGGGTGATTTAGATATGATAAGGGAACATGAATCTTAGTTAATAGACATGTCTTCACTGTGACGTTTTTAATTAAAAAGTTCATTTTGAAAACAGTTTTCAATTTTGAGAAGAATATTCCATGAGAAAGTCTCCTTATTAACCCACAGATGACCACTTTATTTTACTTGTACATAGATAGGAATTACATTTATTCTTTCCCTTTGGGAATCAGCTCACCTTCCCTTTTCTTTATTTCATTGAATCTTGTGGTGTAAGATCTGTACATGTGTGCTTACTTCTTTAGCTCCTTAATCAATAATCTGTTTCTCCCTTTTCTTCTCTGCATCCACGTCCATGAAAAGATGTGTAGTCAATATTCCTCAATGTTCTTACTTGCTCTCTATTCATGGCTTGGACCACTTTGGGCATCTGTGACCATTTAAGTCACTTATGACTAGATGTTTATTTTTATCATTTTTGAAAAAAACTAGTATATATTCAGACTGCACTCAGCTGATTCTGATGTCATTTCTAGGAACCAATCATTTCCTGCCTTTTAATGATTTTGTTGAGCTTTGGGTACTTACCTTCAAACTCTTCAGGAAGAAAACATTCAGGAGACACACGCAGACAGACATAGATTCTAAGTCATCTTAAAAACTTTTGCAATCTTTCATTTCTCACACGTGGGTTATGTTTTCCAGCATACCCTCTAGAATCCCCTCTTGTTCCCATTTTCATTTTGAAGTCACTAAGCATCAAAATAAGTTGTGATTTGAATAAAAAATGCTTTGTTTCTTGTAGATTGTCTCTTCTTTGTTCTGTTTAGCAGATTATTGGCATGGAGGTAACAATTATCTTCCTGGTGGTGTTTTTATAAATACTTGTCATAAACATTGTTATATGTGATGACCAGGTATCATGTGGAACAATGGATCTTTTTGGTTTTGAGCACATAGGGAAACCAACTGTGATCGATCCTTCTAAGCCAGTTTCAGTTTCACTACAATTTTGTTTTGTCTTCTCGCTTATTTCAGTAACTTCAATAAAGATGTTATGGATGTTTTTTGCAATGGTATGACAAATGTCACTGGACATTTAAATTACCAGCAGTTGTTAATATTCATAAATTACTAAAACTATTATTGATTCTTAGCACCATCTCCATTTCTTGGGAAGAGGGGTGCCACTGAAGAGGAGTAAAAACCATTTATATTTTTACTTTGTTTCATGGCTTAGCCTGAGTATTCATTTGCCACCTGTCAGGAGTCAACATGCTGACAATGGGTCCAATGTCCTCAACTCAGCTGTTCATTCCTTGGCATTCATTTATTAAACAAACATTTGTTGAGCATGTACTCTTTACATGGCATTGCACTTGCACTGTGGTGGAAAAGGGACAAAACAGCCCCTACTATGAAAGAGCTTGCATTCTATTTTGCAAAACAAGAACCACTTACCTGTTTATGTCTTAGTAAATCCAAAACACATACAAAGTACCTGCAGAGTCATTTTGTTGTACAGGGTTGGGCATATCAACTAGGACAATCAAGATCGAACTTGTATACACTTGAACTGAGTCTTCAAAAGATACTGGGGATTCTGAAAGACCCAAGTAAGATGGGATCACATGCCTTTCATGAGAGAAGGTCTTTGGAAAAGCTTGGAGACAGGAGATGGAATATCTTTTTTTCATGTTTTTATTATTATTATTTTGTTTTCACTGTTCTACCAACACTTCCATATATCTTAGATTTTTTACCCTCCTTCCCCCTTCTTCCCCACTGTCTCCCCACTCCATTCCTGAGACAGCATACAATTTCATATAGGTTCTACACATACGTTCCTATTAAATACATTTGCACCTTAGTCATGTCACACAGAAGAATTAAAATGGACAGGAGAAATCATAAAACAAAACACAAAAGACAATTATCTGCTTCACTTCTTTCTCTGGATGTGGAAGGCATTGGGAATTTTTTAAGTCCTTGTATTGCAATGAAGTGCTAAGTCTACCAGAAAAATTCCTTGCACACTGCGGTTGTTGCTGCGTACAAAGTTCTCCTTGTTCTGGTCCTTTCACTCAGTTCATAAAATTTTTACCAGGCCTCTCAAGTCTTCCTGTTCATCATTTCTTATAGCACAATAGTATTCCATTACATTCATGTACCACAATTTATTCAGCCATTGTCCAATTGATGGGCATCTCCTTGATTTCCAGTTTTTGGCCACCACAAAGAGAGCTGCTATAAATATTTTTCTACATGTGAGATGTACATGTGTTCATCCTTCATTGCCGAAGAAGACCATGTCATCAGAGAAATGATGATATGACTTGCACTTGACTTGGCTTTGAGTGAGGGGGGGTTGTGCAAGGTCACCAGATTCACTTCTCCTCCAGAGCCATTTGAATCCAGTAACCTGATATTCCTCAGGATGACTGGACTTGACCCAGGATACATTGGGAGACATTGGCCCTTTTAGGCTCAGGTCTATGCAGGTACTTAAGGTAAGGTAACACCCATTAATTGAATAGGCCTCTTTAAGAAGTAGTCAGAGCATGGACCCTCCTGGCTTCAGAGTGATTATCAATAGTCCAAAAAATAAGCCCCAAAATAAAACCTCACATCAAAGTATAGATACTCTTTTCAGGACTGAAGGGCACAACTCTTGTAACTCTGTGCCTCAGTAGAAATTAACAAAACATGTCTGAGACCTATTAATGGGTGGTGAGATCTTTAATTCTTTCTCCCATGATCCATTAACCTTACATTCGGCCCTAAGACCTTTCACAACTATTACGTAGGCAACAGGCATTATCATTTCTTAAGTAAATATCAAACAATTGCCACAAACACATCATGAACTTCCCATTTGCAGAATACGTAGCATAACAACTTATTACCAGAGTGTCCATATGGCTGTAAGCACAAAAGTATATACCATCAGAACTCAACATACTCCACCCCTAGGTCACAGTCAATTCAAATCAAAATGTCCAAATAAAGTTCTCTTGGGAGTATGTGTATATTGTAACATTTACCTCATGTCTCTCTATACTATTCTAACTATGTCATTTGTCTTCTGAAAGGAAAACTATAGTACTTTAATCATTATCAAGAGTGATCTCCTATTTCATCTCTTGTCTCTTCTATGAAGTGGTTATAAGAACTGAAATAATGAATAATGAACCAATCTTTCCTTCTTTCTTCACACTTTAAAGAAGGAAGCAGAATTTATCTTAGTGTTGTTACTAAAATCTACATAACCACTAAGTATGGGTTTAGAAATTCACATGAAATCAGCTTCTGCCTGGATTAAGAAATAACTTAATTGTAACAAAAATGTAAGACCTGTTTTCATTTAATACTCTCTGCCCATCCCTGCAGCTTCTGTATTGTATTTCATCATTTCTGGGAATTTTCTTTTCTGTTTTGCACACTTAATGGTCATTTTGTGTTTAGACTGTAGCTTAATGAGAAAATATTAATAATTGATATTAAGTGTTTTAAAGTATAGGATATGAAATTGATTTTATTTTTTTAAAATGGTATATTGATCAAATGGAAATAAATAGCATATGATTTGCTTAGCATAGAAGAAAACTATATTCACAACCTGAGACATGACCACTATGCTAAAAAAGTTCACGTCTCTTTGTGTATGATTGTGATAAATTCTTGACTCTGTTTTTAATAGTATTATTTTATTAGGTCAATCGATTTTCTGTTGAATGACTAAAGTCAAATAAACTGATGTCTTAAGTTTATTAGTAATTTCTTTGGCTGTCTGCAGTTTTTTAAAAGATTTTTTAAGTTCTCTGTATTATCTTGACTTCCTTATTCCTTATTTATCTCTTTGTTCTGAATTGTATTTTAATGTTATTTCAGATGTGGCAGGAGTTAGAAGAAAATATAGCTAGGAAACTTAACGAAGGTATGTCCAAACTGCTCACAAATAAAATGTTATAATTAGATGCTATTAACCATTTTTAAATATGATGTAAAACTCCCATAAAGTGCTGTTTCAGTGCCATCTCCCTCCTCTTCATCACTTTGAAGTAACCATGGATTCTTCTATGCAGGTGAAGTGCAAGATTTAGCAGGTTCTTTCCAATAAGCTAGAAAGATAGCACAAGCCATCTTGTGTCTGTTACCAGAAGAGAAGCCTGGCCAATTACAGAGAGACTCAGATGCCAAAGGCTGGTCAGTAGGTAATATATCTTTGGCCACAGTATCCCATGAAACAGAAGGAAGATTGGTCCTCAGTTCTCTGTAGCACCTTCTGATCTTCGTATGAGAAGTTAGTCACACACTTTGGAGGGATACAATCAAGAAGATTGAGAATCAAGGGTTATTTGGACTAGAAAGCCATTGAAGTCATATCCAATTCTGAGACTCTATTATTCTATTTAATCCTGTGATTCCACAGTGATTTCAGGAGGGTGATGAGAAAGGGGGCAAAAGATACTAAGAATGCCTCAATTCAAAAACCGTCTACAAATATCAGCATAATTGTTAGTATCTCAATTTACAGCCTTTGTCCCATGACCAACAGTACTGAAAAACAAAGTAATATTCATATTGACACCCTTGCTCTCAGTTTAACCAAAAAATACAAAGAAGTTGCAGCTAAATGCAAGTGTAGTTCACATTTTCTTCAAATAAGGAAATCAAATAATTGGCATGATTGATTTTATTGGGAACCCAAAGACAAAAATCAACATAATTAATTAGGAAATAGAGCTCAACGTGAGCATAAGTAAACAGGCCTCCATGAACATAATTATAATTGTAGCTTATATTCTACTGCAAAGGATGAAAAAACAATACAGTATTAACAATTTGATGAAATCAAATCAACACACCATCTTAAGTGTAATAGTAGTGATTGACATTATTATAGCGCTTTAAACTTTGCAAAGCATTATGCATACATTATCTGATTTGAGTTTTAAAACACCTTGTTTGGTAGATGACTTCCCTGAAAAATTGAGTTTAAGTCATCTCTATGATAAGACACATGCTGCCAATGACACCATGGCCAAGTTCCTTGACTTCAAAGTGCTCGGGACACTCTAAGACTAAGTGGGACCAATGACAATTTTCATGCTTCTCACATATAGAATCCCTTCATATGATGAATCATTTGTGCCAAGCAAAATTTAAAAATTACACACACACATATATAGAGTGTGTGTATACATGCATATATACATATATATGTATAAGATCAATTGATTTTTTTCTTCTTTCCTTTTCCACCAGCTACTGATAAACTTCGATTAAAGATCTTGAAGGACTTCTCCAATAGGATTGATTAAAGAATCCTTAAGAATATCAAAGCCAGAAATATATATATTTTAAAGGAAGAAAGAATGTTAATTTATCAAATGAACTATGTTTAATAATGTTTAATGGTTTTCCATTAAATATATAAATGAAAAAAACTCCTGACTTAGTTGAAAATATGTTGTCATGTTTTAACATGTACCATGTGCATACATATATATATATGAAAATATGTTTTTACAATTCTTTATTGAAAACATTTATTTCATTATATTTTCAACACTTCCCCCAAATTGTTAGTTGTTGCAGGTACTCTAGAAACCACTAAATTGGCTATAATACTTTAGTTATCTCTCTTTGAAGGTTATAATGTGTTTTCTACTGTTTTATTATTATTTTCTATTATTTCTATTATTATTGCTAAGAAATAACAAATAAGATACACAGGTTTACTTATTATTGATATACAATTGCTAAACCAATTGTCATTTTTAATTAAAGAGGAAGACGTGCTTACTTTCAGATGTATTTTTTCCTCAGTTTTGTGTTTACTGGAGAACATTTGTCTGACATCTACGAGTTTCTGCTGCTGATTGCTAACATCTTAGTGCATCAACACAGGGCTACCTCAGGGTGGTTTTGATTTGCATCTCTCTAATCAAGAGTGATTTAGAGCATTTTTCATATGACTATAGATAGCTTTAATTTTTTCCTCTAAAAACTGCCTCTTCATATCCTTTAACCATTTATCAGTTGGGGAATAACTTGTATTTTTTGTCAATTTGACTCATTTTTCTATATATTTTAGAAATGAGGCCTTTATCACAGACACTAGTTGTAAAAATTCCCAGTTTTCTGCTTCCCTTCTAATTTGGTTACATTGACTATGTTTGTGCAAAACCTTTTAAATTAAACGTAATCAAAATTATCCATTTTGCCTTACATAATATTCTCTATCTCTTGTTTGGTCATAAACTTCTCCATTCTCCTTAAATTGAGAAATAATCTATTCCTTGCTCCCTGAATTTTTTATAGTATCAGTCTGTATACCTTGATCGTGTAACCATTTGGACTTTTTTTCTGGTATATGATGTCAGGCATTGGTCTATGCCCAGTTTCTGCCAAACTATTTTCCAGTTTCCCAGCAGGTTTGGCAAACAGTGAGTTCTTATCCCAGAAGCTGAAGTTCTTGGGTTTCTCAAACTGTAGGCTACTATAATCATTCATTAATGTGTCTTGTATACCTAACCTATTCCACCGATCTACCCTCTCTGTTTCTTAGCCAGTACCAAGTGGTTTTGATGATTGCTGCTTTTTAATATAATTTGAGAGGGGAGGGATGGAGGAGTGAGAGAATGTACTCACCAAAGCTCTACCAGAAATTTCTTCACATAGCTCTAAATAGAGAATCTGAATAAATTTGAGAGTGGCAGAATCCAGAAGTCAAAGGAACTAGGATTAAAACCAAGAATCACCTACCCAGCAATACTGAGTATAATACTTCAGGGGGGAAATGGTCATTCAATAAAATAGAAGACTTCCAAGCATTCTTGATGAAAAGACCAGAGCTGAATAGAAAATTTGACTTTCACACGCAAAAATCAAGAGCAGCATGAAAGGGTAAACAGGAAAGAGAAATCATAAGGGATTTACTGAAGTTGAACTGTTTACATTCCTACATAGATAATATTTGTAACTCATAACTCTTCTCAGTGTTTGAGTAGTTGAAGGAATTACGCACTCACAGAGAAAGAGAGGGAGGGAGGGAGGGCACAGGGTGAGTTTCATAGGAAGGGATGATATCTAAAAAAAATAAAATTAAGAAATGAGAGGAAAATGTTGGGAGGAGAAAGGGAGAAATGGAATGGGGCAAATTCTCTCTCATAAAAGAGGCAAGAAAAAACCTTTTCAATGGAGGGAAAAGGACAGATGAGAGAGAAGAAGTGAAGCTTACTCTCATCACATTTGGCTTAAGGAGGGAATAACATGCACACTCAATTTGGTATGAAAATCTGTCTTACACTACAGGAAAGTAGGGGAGAAGGGGAGAAGTGGGGTGGGGAATGATAGAAGGGAGGACAAATGGGAGGAAGGAGTAACTAGAAATAAACACTTTAGGGGACGGACAAGATCTAAAGAAGGAATAGAATAAATGGGGGGTAGGATAGGATGGAGAGAAATATAGTTACTATTTCACAACACGACTATTATGGAAGTCTTTTGCAAAACTACATCTGTATAGCCCATATTGAGTTGCTTGCCTTCTCATTGGGGATGGATGGGGAGGGAAGAAGTGAGAGAAGTTGGAACTCAGAATTTGAGGAAAGAATGTTGAGAATTGTTTTTGCATACAACTTGGAAATAAGAAATACAGGTAATGGGGTACAGAAATCTATCTTGCCCCACAAGAAAAGAGAGAAGATGGGGATGATATTATTTTTTCTAGCTCCAGAAAATAATTATCTGGCAGTTTGATTGATATGGCACTCAATAAGCAAATTAATTTAGGTAGAATTGTCATTTTTCTTATTTTAGCTCAGCCTACCCATGAGCAACTGATATTTTTCCACTTACTTAGATCTGACTATTTGTCCAAAAAGTGTTTTGTAATTGCGTTCATGTAGTCCCTGGGTTTGTTTTGGCAGAGAGATTCCTATATATCTTATAGTGTCTATTGTAGCTTTAAATGGGATTTCTCTTTCTGTCTCTTGCTGTTGGGCTTTATTAGCAATATATAGAAATGCAGATGATTTATTTGGGTTTATTGTGTAGGCTTTCCTGAAATAGAAATTTATTGCTGTATATTTTGAATCCTTTCCTATGTTCTGTTGTAAATATGGCAATTCTTTTGTTTTATTTCTTATTTTTTATTTAAGTTTTAATATTTAAATTTATAATGTTTCTTTTTTCTAATTGTCTATTTGAGATTTAGTATTAATATAATTTTTAAACATTAAATTAATTTTTTAAAGAGTCTGGACTTCATATTTCACAAAACTGTCAAGGAAACCTCTCCAGATGTCTTACAATAATTGAGTAGAATGGAAATTGAAAGAATCCACCAATCACCTCGTGAAATTCCAAAATGAAAACACCCAAGTATATAATCGATTAATTCTAGAACTTGCAGTCAAGGAGAAAATTTTGCCAGTAGCTAAAAATAAACAATTTAAATATCATGGAATTACAGTCAGGATTACACATTAAAGGATCTAAGGTTTTAAGATGATATTCCAGGTTAAAGGAGTTAGGATTACAATTGTGAGTACCATAGGCAGGAACACTAATTAGTATCAGAGAAATATTTGTGTCATAAATATCATTTGGTAAGACTCCTTTCTCACCTATTTAAATAAATAGTTTCTATTGTATTGGAATCAATTGTCCTTTAAATATTTGGTGCACTTCACTTTGGAGTCTGTCTGATTCTGATTAGTTTTTCTTACAGAGCTCATTTGTCTGGTCCAATTTCTTTTTCTTAGATAAGATTACTTGTTCTATTTCATCTAAGCAATTTATATATTTGAAAATATTCATCCATTTCCCTTAGATTGTTAGATTTATTGTCATAGAATTGAGCAAAATAGCTCCCAGTAGTGACTTTAATTTTCTCTTTATTGGCAATGAATTTACCCCTTTCATTTTTGATATAAGTAATTTGGTTTTCTTTATTAAATCCAGTTAACCATTGGTTTATCTATTTTATTGGTTTTTCCTCAAATCCAACCATGAGTTTTATTAGGGAAATGGTTTTCTTACTTTCAATTTTATTATTTATTTTATTATTTATTATTTCTCCTTTGATTTTTCAGGATTTCCAATTCGGTGCTGAATTGGGTGTTCTTAATTTCTCCTTTTTCTAGCTTTTTTATTTGCATGCCCAATTCATTGATGTACTCATTCTCTATTTTATTGATGTAAACTTATAAAGATAGAAATATTCCCCTAATTACCGTTTGGCTGAATGCCACAAGTTTTGGCATGTTGCCTCATTGTTGTCATTCTCTTTAATGAAATTATTGTTGCTATGATTCCTTCTTTAACCTACTCATTCTTTAGGATTAGGTGATTTACATAATTAAAATTTAATGAGTTTGGCAATGATTCAATGTGATTTTTATGCACTATGTTCTGAAAAGAATGCCTTTAATCTTTCTGCATTTGGTTGTGAGATTTTTATGCCCTAATAAATGCTCATCGTTTGCGAAGGTGACATGTATACCTGAGAAAAAGCTGTATTCTATCCTATTCCCATTCAATTTTCTCCAAAGGTCTATCATGTCGAATTTTTCTAAAATTGTATTTTATCTCGTTATCTATTTCTCCCAAATTTACATTTTCCTTTAAGTATTTTGATGCTGTATTATGTGGTGCATACATTTAGTATTGATATTACTTCATTGTCTCTGGCACCTTTAAGCAAAATGTAGTTTCCCTCCTCTCTTTAATTACTTTTGCTTTTGCTTTGAAATAGTAAATGCTATCCCTCCTTTTTTTTTTAACTTGAGCTGAAGCACAGTAGACTCTTCTCCAGTATCTTACCATTACTCTGTGTGCCTCTCTGCTTTAAGTGTGTTTCTTGTAAATATTTTGTTGAATTCTGTATTTTGTTCCACTCTGCTATCCATATTCTGGGTGAGCTCATGTAATTCACATTCACAGGTATGATTACTGTATATTTCTCTTCATCCTCTTTTTTTCTGTTTATCATTCTCTCTCATCCTTTTCCTCCTCACACGTGCTTTGCTTCTGTCTACTGCCTCTCTGGACCCAACCTCCCTTCTCTCAGCTCCCCCGCCACTCCCCACTCTTTGGTTATCCCCCTACTGTCCTAATTCCTTATAGGGTAAGTGATTTCTTTACCCTTCTGAGTGCGTATGTTATCACGTCAAAGGAGCTAGTGTTACAATTGTGCATAAAATACACAGCAGCACTGAGTTTAGGTATGAGAATCATATTTTTGCCATAAATATCATTTGATAAAACTGCTTTCTCAATTATTTAAACAAATAGTTTCTATAGTATTGAAATGAATTGTCCTTAAAATGTTAGGTGAAATTAGTCTGTCTGGTACTGCTTAGTATTTCTTACAGAGTTCTTTTAAAGCTTATTCAATTTCTTTTCCTAAGATAAGATTACTTGTCCTATTTCCTCTCGGAAATTTATAATTTTGTCAATATACATCTATTTCACTTAGATTGTTATATTTATTTTCATAGCATTGAGCAAAATAACTCCTAAGAATTATTTTAATTTTCTCTTCATTGGTGATGAATTCACCCCTTTCATTTTTGATATTGCTAGTTTGGTCTTCTTATTTAAATCAAGTTAGTCCATGGTTTATTTGTTTTTGTGGTTTTTTTCATTAAAAACCAACTTCGAGTTTTTTCACTCAAATGGTTTTCTTACTTTCAATTTTATTAATGTGTCCCTTGATTTTTCAGGATTTCCAATTTGATGCTTGATTGGGAGTACTTAATTTCTCCTTTCTGTAGTTTTTGTACTTGCATGCCAAATTCACTGATGTGCTCATTTTCTATTTTATTGATGTAAACTTAGCTGGATCCCACAAGTTTTTCTTATTGCCTTACAGCCCTAATCCTTTCAGGATAAGAGATTTCTGTGTACATCTGAGTATGTATGTTATTTCCTCTGAGGCAATTCCAATGAGAGTAATGTGTTGCCCATTATACCCCTCCCAGCTTTCACTGCTCCATGAAAGCTCTTCCTTTCATACTTTTTTTATGAGATCATTCACCCTACCCCATTTTCACTATGCACTTCTCCCAGCATAGCCCTCTTTCTCCTGAAATTTTTGTTGAAATCATCCCATCAGAGTCAAGTCATATCTATGCCTTCTTTGTGTACTCTGTGTAACTGTTCTAATAATGACAAAGTTGTTAAGGCTTCCACTTATCCCTCTCCATTTCAAGGTTGTCTCTTGGCCAAACTTCTTGCATTCTTCATTCTGTTTTCTTCTAGGTGGAATGTTTCTTATTCACAGTTAGGATTGCTGTTTATTTATTTCACTGGGTCCTATTTGGCATTCTCTGTTTCTCTGTGTCTGTCTTTCTTTGTCCCTGTCTTTCTCTGTAGCTCTCTCTGTCTCTCTCTTTCTCATCCAGCTGCTCCCCTGCCCCTTCCTGAAATGCAGAGCTCTTTGGCAGTCTGGAGAAGAGACAATGGACCCTTCGCCAGAGCAATATTTTTATTTTTTTTCAGAGTACTAATTTTAAATACACAATACAAAATGCATAGGACTTCAAAGGAAACCAATTATATTGGAATAGAATTCTCAAACTATTTTTAAAAATTAAGGTAATTGACTCCAGGTAGTCTGTGATATAGGGATGTAGAGCCAGGTAAAGCTAGATATGTAGCATAGATTTGGAGTCTCAGACTTCCAAGTATTCAGAGGAAGGATATGACATGGATCCTTTGGAAATATCTACAAAGGATGCTAGCTAAGGAGAGATGGGAAATAGTGAAAACTGAAATTCTAAAGACATAAGTGGAAGTGATAAGAAGAAAAATGGGATTTGTCTGGAGAGAAGGGAATTCTTATTGTATTTTGACCAAAATACCTATTGAGTTCCCTTCACATCAGACATTTTTTAATTTTGTGATTGATGTGGATGTCCAGAGAAATCATCAAACAACTTCAGTTTTTATGAGATACAAAAGATGGAAGCCAGGGCAGGTAACAAAAGTGGATATAAGAGTGTAGTGTGGTACTGTAACACTGTCAGGAGTGTTAAAGCCCAGAAGGAACTGAGGCTGCTGCGTGAAGCTAAGAACAATTAAAAAAAAAAAGTAGGTTTTTTTTTAAACCCTGTATTGAGGAAAGAGGATTTTCAAGGGTAAAGATTGCTGCTAGGGATGGGTGGGGTGATAATCTGGTTTGACTTCTCTCTGCCAAGGAGGAAGGGTAAGACAAAAATATCCATGAGAGAGTTGACACTCAGGATTGTAAAATATTGTCAAGTTGTTCTGGATGAATTTGAGTCACTTAATCCAGTCTTAAAAAGAAAAATCCAACCTTCTTGAGCTCTGGAAGAACTAGATTGCTGAGTCACCTGCATCTGGCTCAGAAATAGGAGAGGGCTCAGAGAATTAGAAAAGAACAAAAAGGGATCCCCAAACTGTAGACCAGTGAGCTTGGCTTCACTTTCTGACAATTCTAGAATGTATCATTCATTTAAGAAAGAGATCATGCCATGTGAACCGTATTCCACTTTTGACTGGTGTATTGAACTGCTAGGGCAGGGCAGCACATCTGCAGATAGCATTGACTTCAGTTTTAACAGAAAGTACCTCCTGTGAGTCTCATAGCAAAGGGGAAAAATGGGCAGTGTGATTAGACAGATTCAGAAGGGACTGAATGGCTTGGCCTTTGGGTTGTCGTGAAGGAAGACTCCAGAGACTCGATCAGGGATCTGCCTTGGTTTTTTGCTGTTTTTATCAGCGACTTGGATAAACACATAGAAATCATGCTTATTGCATTTTCAAAGCATAAAAAGGGATAGCTAAAACACTGTATGACAGTCAACATTCTGAAACATCTTGATAGCTCAGAGCTCAGGGATAAATTGTGGTACATAGACTTGATTTCTGATTTCTCTGATGTAAGGAACTCTCTTGGTGAGAACACATCTCCTTTCTGATGCAGGTTGGCACCTTCTCTGAAACCTCTAGTCTTAGAAAGTGGGTCAAAGTGACCTAGCCAGGCTGTGTCTGAGGCAGGGCTTGACTTCAACTCTTCCCTTATTCAAGGCCAGCCCACTATCCATTAAGCCACCGTCCTTATCTGAATCTAATGAGAATATGTGTAAAGTACAATGCATGGGTTCTAAAAGTAAATGTCACAAGTACATGATGGAGGAGGCAGAGCTAGACAGTATTTTTTTTAAAGCTCTGGAGATTAAAGGAGATGGTAAGTTCAATGACTTATCAATGTATTGTGGAGTCCAAACTAAGCTAATGCAGTCTTGGGCTGCACTAAGATCATTGGATCATAAATTCAGAGCAGGAAGCTACCTCAAATGTAGCTTTGAATTTATATCCATCATTTTACCAATGAGGAAAGTTTGGCCTAGAAAATGTGACTCATCTCACCAATAAGTGTAGGGGCAAGATTTGAATCCATGTCTTTATAACTCCCAAGTCCAGCACTCCACCTACTCCTCCATCCTTTGTTTCAAGACAGTGAGAAAAAAGATGATATTCTCACTGTATTCCATGCTGGTCAAAACACATTGGCATATTGTGTTAGGCTCTGGACACGATAGTTTAAGTAGGACATTGAGAAGTTGAAGAATGTCTGGAGGAGGGAAAGCAAGATAGTGAAGGCTTTTGAGTCCATATATGAGCTGAAGGAGCTGGAAATATTTAAACTGGAGAAGATCAAGTGGGATATGATAATCATCTTAAGTGTTAGAAGAGTTGATTTGTACAAGAGGGATCAATCTTCTTCTGTTTGGCCAAAGATGGCTGAACCAGCAGCAATGCATAGATATTTAAAAGAGATCAGTTTAGGTTTGCTGCTAAGAAAACCTTCCCAACAATGAGACCCATTCAAAAGTGGAATAGATTGCCCCTGATTGTAGTGAGTTCATCCTCAGTAGAGGTGTTTAATCAAAGGCTCGATGACCTTTTGTCACATATGTTATTGTGGAGATTCCTTTCAGATATATGTTGGACTGGATGTCTACTGAGATCTCTCTCAACTCTAAAATTTTTTGATTCTGTAATCTCTATCCATACCCATATTCATATAATATCTGTAACAATTAATACATATTTGTGTATTTATATGTAGCCAAATATGTGCATATGTATCTAAGCTTTATCATCTGCCTGTCAGGCTATCTGTCAATCCATCTATCTATCCATCTCCATCTCTCCGTGCATAGACATCTAATGACCCCAAGTACACATTTACACACACACACACACACACACACACACACACACACACACACACACACACACACACACCTAAACATTCAGGGTAAAGGCAATGAAAATTGCTTTTCCTCACTCATACAGTCCTTACCCAGAGATTCAGATGGTAGTCCTGAGGACCTTAAACTCGATTTCTTCCTTTTCCTTCTTCTAGAAAATGGAAAATTTGAAGCCAGGAGCTTAAATGTCAAAGATGTTTCCCTTCGCAGGAGTAGAGGACATGAACTGGAAACTCCCAGAAACCCAAAGGAACCTGGAAAGTTGACTCCTGGTTCCTCAGTCCCTGAGACATCACAGAGACATCCTTGGAGTGGAAGGGTGCCAGAAAGGACTGAGAGGGATGAGAAGCATGGAGGATACAAGTGTTTATAGTCTAAATGCTTGGATGGGCACAGGAGTTCGTCAGGGTGATAGTTCTTCCATGGTGCTGATTATAATCAATAGTGCTATCATACCCTTGACAATTTTTGTCGATATCATTGTGTCCTGAGAACCTCCTTCAGAGTGCAGTTGTGTGGATAAAATGTGATCATATATGAAAAGCTTAAAGCTCCATATAAATAATTGTTATTGGCACCATTATTGTTATTCATCTGTTATTCCTTGATCTCATTACATGACTGACCTATCTGCTTTTCTGATCAATCATATTTACCTTTAACAATGTGCAAGATAATGTAGAGCAGAGAATAGAGGCCTCGACTTGGAGTCCAGAAGACTTGAGTTCAAATATCATCTCTGATATTTACTAAATAGGTGATTTCAGGTTGTCTTTTTCCCTTGAAGTATACTTTAGTTTCCTCATTTACTACTTATTTCATGGGGTTGTTGTGAAGATCAAATTAGACAAATAAAGTAAAATACTCTATAAACTTAATAACTCTCTGGAAATGACAGGCATTGTTTCCATTGGCTCCCTTTCTCAATTATCAGGGTAAATTTGCTGCACCGTACACTTGTGCCTACTGTGCGTCTTTCCATTGTCCTTTAGATCAATTACAACTCAAATTTTTAGGGAATTTTGTGTATCCTTTTTTTGGTAGTCGTGTGACATCATCAGGAGAATATCAATGTTAAATGATGGTTATATGTGTTATGTTAATTGTTGTTGTTCAGTTGTGTCCAAATATTTTTGACCCTATTGGGGGTTTTCTTGGCTAAGATACTGAAGTGGACTGCCATATCCTTCTCTGGCTCATTTTACATATGAGGAAACTGATACAAACAGGGTTAAGTGACTTTCCCAGGATCACACAGCTATTAAATGTCTGAGGCCATATTTGAACTCAGGAAGAGGAATCTCCTTAACTCCAGTCCTGGCACTCTATCTACTGTGCCACCTAGCGGCCCATGTATCATATTGATAAAATGTGTAATTTGGGGGTCTTTGGAGACACTGTCTCTAACAAGGTACTTTGGGGATAGATTTTGAAATCATTGGGGAGGATGTGTGTTTACATTATGGCTGTCAAGTTAACTTCTCTTTCTTTACTGACCCTGATTTGAATTCAACTGGCAATCTTACAATTAGTCGCACACCACTAATGCTGTTTGGAGTCTTTTACTTTATCTGCTACTACACTAATATGTCATGTGATATGGACTGAATGAAGTTGTTCTTGTGTGCACCATTAGGATGGAACAGAAGAGGAGGTGATGGCTTTCAATGGGATATTGTAAGAATGTGATAAGCAGCTTTCATGGACTTGAATTCTCTGTGCAATCCATAGATCCAATATCATCTATTTTTATGGAGATGCTTTCTTTGTCAAAGGAGAGGAGACACTCAGGGTAGGCCTTTTTTCCCTAGCATCTTTAACTTTCATGAAGAATCATCTTTGGTGCTGGTTCCTATAGGGATCTTTGCTCAATGTCCATGACTAGTCTCCTTGTCCTTCAAATGACTTTGTGTTTATCTGCAGTAAATTAGATGGTCTCTGGAAAGAGGGGCTGCTTTTCTGTTGTGTATCTCCTTTACCTAGAGCAGTGCCTTGTATACAACAGTCACTTAGATATTTGCTGACTTGAATTGATATACAATGGGGGTGTTTCTGTCAGAAGAGAGGTTGGCTGAGACATCAAGAATCATACACCAATTATAGGGGTGTATTTCCATGAATGGACTTCAGGAGCCATAATACATAGAGGTTGCTCTCTCAGCCCCAAACACAATGGGAACCTGAGGAAATCCTGACCTACACAAGAACGAGATGGATCCCAGGCAGCATCTAATTATTTTTCTTTCTGCCCTTTTATTCTGTTTCCACAGACTTGATACTTCAGTATCAAGTGACTTCAAAATACTTGGTAACTGGACCAACTTTCCATCTGTGAGTGGGTGTGTAAGTCTAACTAGCTCAAAGTTCAGTGAGAGACTCTGCTACACACTAATTCCTCAACCACCGAATCCTTGTTTACTTGTTCATTTGGATACAGAAGAGGGCAGATCATGGAGATTAAGGTTGAGGACACAAGTGTATGCGAGGATAAAGGGTCAGTCATGTCTACACGACCAGGTCCATCATAATCTACCTATCTACTCACTGATTTGTAGAGGAGTCCTGAACGTGTCAGGGAGTCTGTGGTCATTGAAAGCAGGAAGTGAGAGATAGCAGATGGGACAGAGATTTGGAAAAGAAGTCCCAATGTGCAGGACAGAGTGAAGGCTGAGTTAGGATTCCTCAAGGATAATTAGCCTTTAGTTGAGACTCCAGAGCAAGTATACACAGGAAAGGGCAGGAGACATTAAAGGTAAGCTGAAGAAACAGACAAAACAAGAACAAGATCATAGGGTCACAGAAAGATTTGGAAGGGACTTCAGAGACCATCTAGATGAGTGACACCCCCCCCTTTCATAGATGAGGAAAACTGAGACTCAAGGACTTAAATGACTATCCAGTAACTCTTTTGATTAGAAGTAATAAATAGAAGAAGGGACAGGGCACAAAATGGGAAGGAGCACTGGGGGTTCTTTTTAAGGGGTGAAGACTGATCCAAGTCAGAGAAAAGGGGGTATATGTGTGAAGATAGGAGGGGAATAGCAAACTACTCTCTTTCCTTGATATAACCACCCCAGCTTTCCAGCCTCCTATGAGTAGGCTCACCCTACATATTTCAGGACACTTGGGGCTGAATCCCTCAAGAGAACATGGATGTGCACTTTCTAATACTCTTCACAAGACAGGAAACCAATTACTAGTATGATTTCATCTTGGAGTGGACCCCCTCCCACACACACATTCTTTTGTTCCTAGCAGTAGTAGTTGTCCCAGCTAAAATTTGGTAAGAAACATGGAAACAGTTTGCTTTCTTACTCAGGGACATTATTCTTTCTTTAGTGAAAGTGAAATCTTTGTTCATAAATTAGTGAAATTAAGAAAGCCATTGGACCCACTAACCAGGCACAAATGATGAACATTTTATCCCAGAGGGACTTGGCCTATGGAACAGGACCTATAATCACAGAATATAGCTTAATGGTGGCCAGAATGTCTCTTCTCAGAGTCCATGTCCTGCTCTTGTTGGGAAGAGTGTAACATCAGTAGGCAACTATCCAAGGTCCTGATGCTTGTAGACTCTCTCTCTCTCTCTCTCTCTCTCTCTCTCTCTCTCTCTCTCTCTCTCTCTCTCTCTCTCTCTCTCTCTCTCTCTCTCTCTCTTTCTCTCTCTTTCTCTCTCTCACTTTTCTGTCTTTTCTGTCTTTTCTGTCTTTTTCTGTCTTTCTGACTTTCTTTCTTTCTTTTTCTTTCTTGTCTTTCCCAAAACCTTAAACCCAGTGCACTCTGAAGTCCATAGATTGGACAACAAAAAGTCCCTGCCCACTTAATGGCTGTTTTCTGGACTCTCCTGGCTCCAGGGTGATTATCAGTAGTAACTGTTGATCTTTCCTTCCCATTTTGATTTACTTATATATTTTTCTTTTGCTCATCAAAGGGGCTATTCCCTGATTACTTCTTAAAGAGGCCTATTCACTGAATGGACATCACCTCACTCTAAGTGAGCACTCTAAGTGAGACCTTAGCCAAAAAAAGGCAAGGTCTCCCATTGCATCCTGGGCCATCTCTCATCCTGATGAATATCTGGTCACTGAATCCAGATGGTTCTGGAGAAGAAAGTGAGGTTGGGGACTTTGCACAGCCTTCCCTCACTCAAAACAAAGTCAAGTGCAAGTCATGTCATCATTTCTCTAATGTCATGGTCTTCTTCGAAAATGAAGGACAAACACAAGACTAAATCATCTTATAGCATGCACTAATTAGCCAAAAACCTATTTGATAGTATTTTGTTTAAATTTTTGAGTCAATGTTCATTAATTATATTAATTTGTAGTTTTCCTTTT